>NC_137885.1:22515204-22787704 GCF_963924005.1 Protomyctophum bolini
TTATTTATATAGAGCACTTCTCAAAACAAAGTTACATAAAACTGAAGAAAAATCGGAAGAGATTCGACTATAAATGTCAATAGGCTATCTGAATGAAAGCAGGCCCTTAATTCAGTGTGTGTGAATGGGTGGGTGAATATAATGCACAATCTATGTAAAGCGCTATAATAATGCACCATTTTCTATATCTTTATTATAATATTTCTGATACCTACAGAAACCTCTCCCCAGGCTCCAGGCACCTTGGCTGGTCTTCTAGCATGACAGTGTGTCGCGGGTTCGAGTCCCCAATCCCGACGAACTTGGCTGTGCGTCTTCCCCCATTTCTCTCCCCGTTTCCCGTCTACCTACTGTACTTCTATGAATAAAAAGGGGAAAAAAAACCCCCCAAAAAATATACTACGGCTGAAACGTCACCCGAGAAATATGTGAAAAGCTTCATAATTACATAAATGAAAAGGTTTGCATGTATAGCAGGGATGCTCAATTGCATGCATGCCTGTGTGCTTTGTGTGAGAACATCTATACTACACTATATCTCTGCTGTCGGGCAGAAAACAGCTATAACTCCAAAATGTAAACTCTTCAGGAAATGTAGATTTTTCAGGAAATTAAGATTTGTATTTTTATTTTAAACAAAGCAATACAGCCTCATCAATGTTGTTATTGTGACTTTATATTATTGTCAGATACTTGGATGAGAGGGGGAGAGGGGGTAAAGACGTGGAGTTAGCTGCTTTAGCAGACAATCCAGCTGTTGATCGAGGGTCCAATGGTGTTAGCTGGTTTTGGTTTTTAATACATAATTTCATTGGTTGAACAGTTGCTTTAACCAACACACAGACGTAAAGGGTGTTCCATAGCATTGATTTATGAAAAAAAGAAAAGAAAATGAAAATTGGGAGTTAGCTGCTTTCTGCCGGACAGCGACGAGTGGCTATAGGAGATGCTCACGCGTCTCTTTTTCATATTTTAACCCATTCTGGGCGGGAACCCCTTTTGGTGTCAGCATTATGTTATGCTTTAGCTGTTGAAAAATAGCAGATCTACAAGCTCATAGCGCTACGAGCTTGTAGGTCTGCTATTTTTGAAAAATCGAACATATAGCTTTTTCAGGAAACTGTCAGGATGTATAGAAGACATTTTTAGATCTGATCTCAGGTCAAAATTGAAGTAGCGGCGTCCTCCTGTGCATGTGTGTGGGATGCAGCCCATATAAATCCGAGGCCTATACCCAGTGTGACTGTGCCCTGAGACGCGTCCGGGGGGCATAACCCCCGGGGACAGGTCCAAGGGGGGCATAACCCCCCCTGGGACGGTTCCAAGGGGGGCATAACCCCGTCACGGTTTATCCGTGTAATGTTCTCGCACGGCGAGAGGAGACAACCTCCACCACATTCCACTCATTCCAGATGGCGACCCTCAGACTCATCCTGGAAATGTGGGCTGTTTTGCTTTCTGCCTGCTCAAAGCAACGCTGAACTATATACTGTAGCACGTTGGGGTTGGCTAACTTTAGCTCAAGTTACTGCACGCAGTGGTGGAAAGTAACTAAGTGCATTTACTTAAGTAATGTACAATGTTGAGGTATTTGTACTTTACTTGAGTACTTGAGTATTTGCTGAGTTTAGTGTTCATTTAATAACATTTACTGACATAAAAAAAATCAAAAAGTACACACATTTCCTTTTTTTATCCCATGCACTGAAACCTGGACTGAAATCACGGGAGTCAAAATGACATGACAGACGTTTGTCCTCTATTACTAATGAGGTCCAGTGTCATGTGTAGTCCTGTATCTGCCCTGCAGGCGTGCATGTACGGACGTTACCGCATTAATCGTACATAATGGTCCTGCCTGCTGCGCCAATAACGCAAAAATAGACAAACGCTAACTCCCCACCCACGCTCAACCCTTTTTGCTCAATGTCATTTGAAGGGACAGCCTGTACACACCACTGGAGGCAAAGGCAGATTTCCCAGCGGACAGGAGTTCAAGGAGAGGCCTCCTCTTGACTTTGGACTGGTGAGGGTGTGGAGCGATGGCGCTCAATGTGGGGTCCGGGGGAAACCCCGGACGGTGATCCTGCCTCGAACTAGGCTGATTATCAGACTGTAGCTTTCCTGAAGCTTCAGTCTGACATTGTCTCCTGTCTGAGCGATTTCAAGGGGGAGGGGATTAGAATTTCCCTCAACCAATAGCCATTGTTGTTGTTTTTCCCTCCTTCCGCATGTGTGTTGCGCTGTGTGATGACGCTGAAAACGGGCCTCGGCGCTGATTGGTTGTTCGTTAGATCCACCCACACCACCGATTCTCATTGGATAATATTTGTTTTTACCGAAGACATTATAGGTTCACACAGTGCAACACCAGACTAAGAGAGGCAGTCCACTCAGAGAGTGGACGGGGTCTTTTGGCTGGATCCAGGCTAGCCTTGAGCCCCTCACCTAAAATGATGGCTGACTGGGCTGTGTGACATTGATACAACAAACAAACAAACAAACAAACACATTGGATGTTCAGTCGACCTGAAGAGAACTAAAGTAAACCCTTTTGAAGGGAGATAAAGCCTGAAGTTATCCTTAGGATAGGATATAAAAGGATATTGTAAAAGAATCCCGGCTTAGATAATGTAATCTGTTTTATTCTCCTGGAAGATGTTAATACTTAATAGCCATCTATTTTTCATTATTTTAGATATTCAACCTTGCCCATTCATTATTCATGCATGGCCTTGCCCGCCTTGACAGCTTAGAAGTCATTTCTTCAATATTCCCATTTCATGTGCCTTGAGTTTCTCTAACTGCACTGCTGGGGTTTTTTATCTTCCTCGTCCTGTGATGTTGTTCAGGGTGGAGGAACATGTCGTTTTGTCCTGGCGGAGTGCTGAGTGAAGAGTGTATGTGCAGTGGTGGTGCACAAAGTACTCAACCCCACTACTTGAGTAGAAGTATAGATACACCACTGGGCCGTGGCTCAGCGGTCCAGGCCGCGGGTTCGACTCCCGATCCCGGCGGCCTTTACTGCATGTCTTCCCCCAATCTCTCTCCCCATTTCCTGTCAGCCTACTGTCTGTCCCTCAGTTAAAAAGATAAAATAAAGGCGAAAGCCACAAAAGAAAAGTATAGATACACCTGAAGTGATATAGTTGCTCTGTCACATTTGTGCTTGAGTAGTACAAAAAAAAAATCATCCGCCACTGCAGCTGGGGTTGATTTTAATATTCCTCGTCCTGTGATGCTCAGGCTGGGAGGAAGCTTGTCTTTCTGTCCTGCGCGATGGCGGAGTGCTAAAGAGTGTACGGAAAGTCAGTGCGATTGTGTGCTCTTGCCGAGAGCTGACCTTATAAGATGGAAAGACTTTCCTTGTCCCCTTCCAAGAGAACATTCTTTCAGAGCAGCCTCAAACCCCACTGCTCCATCTGCCAAAAATACAGAGCCATAGTCCACACCACTTCAGAGGGCATGCACGAACGCACACACACACGCGCGCATGCACGCACACACACACACACACACACACACACACACACACGCACACAGTCCAAACACCATGGTTTAGTGTCCAATGTAAGCGTTTATTTCAGTTTTGGACATAATTTTAAACAATGACCTCAGTAAAGCGATCACCCCGAGGGTGTGGCTGGAGAACCCAGGCCCTCTGACTCCGGGCACCCCTATTATTAGTTAAACTGACTGACACGTACAAAATTAAGGGTGCTCCGTTACCACTGTTAATGGGGTGCATGTGTTTGGTCTGACATACTAACAGTCCTACAGGCATTAGTCCGACACCCTACCCAAAACCCAACCATAAACCTAACCTCACAGGAAGCCACGGGTGAGTTTTAACCTGACACTTTGTAACCGGCTGCGCATGTCAGTGATGTCGGACTAATGCTTGTCGGACTTAGTATGTAACAAATGTATGTATGCACCCACTGTTAACCAAGAACGAGTGATGTATTGTTTTGAGAACTCACCCATCACAGAGTACAAGTGCAGTACGAATGTTTTCAATAATTATAGCAGTTTTATCATTTTATCATTTTATCTTTAATGCCATGCTGAGCATGATTTTCAACAAACGTGTCCCGACATGTACCCTCCAGCCAGATAATGAAGAAACTGTGTTTGTTGCTATAAGAAACACGCGGCTGCCCCTTCAGGTACAAATATGTCACGAGGCACATTTTGAACATTCATGGGCTATTCTAACCTGGTATCTCCGGCATGATTCCGCCCCGCCCCTTAACAGGGCCCTGGTTGGATCCAATCCAAATACTTCATTTCATTAGTGATTTCCTTTTTTTTTCCCTCTTTTTTTTTTAATTTAGCAATGTCACTCCCCGATCCAAGTAATTTCAGCGTGTATAATAGGCAGGCGTCGACTCCCTAACCGCTGGCAGTGTGTCAGCTACACACTGCACCCTTCAAACTGTACAGGCTCATTTCCCCAGGGGCAAGCGAGCTGGATTCCTCTGGACCTAGCTCCCAAGTCACTCCAAAACACTCTCAGGTCATGAGGCCTGAGGAGGATGCAAAGCAATGTCTGGAGTAGAATTTTATAACAGCATGGACCCTATACCATGTGGGCTTGTCATAAAAGGCGAACATTCAGAAAATGTATGCAAACATTTGGCAAAGAGATTTGATGTGTAGAGAAGAAAGTATAGACTTTGGGGGGGAGGGCTTAATGAAGTATTATGGTTTAAGTCGTTAAAGATTTGTTTGGGGCATTTTTATTGCTTTATTGGTGAGATGCTGCCTAGCCTAAACAGGAAGTCCCCGGTTCACACCTGGTCTATGTGTCAAAGTATCCCTGGGCAATCCCACAGCTGCTCTTTCAGAGCTGTACTAATAGCACTTTAATACTGCTCCTAATATTTGTTTTAGAAAATGCAGAGGACAAATTTCACATAATTATGTGCAAATATGTAGTGACAAAAAAGAACCCAACAGAGTGCGGACCGAATTATTATCTTATTATAATTTCATGTTATAAAACAGCCAGGAAGCCAAGGGCTGAGAGAGAGAGGAGAGAGAGAGAGAGAGAGAGAGAGAGAGAGAGAGAGAGAGAGAGAGCAGAGACATACGAGCTAAGACGGCAGTCAGATTTGAACCCATGTTCGCTCAGTGTGCACTAACTTGCTGAGGCACCAGGCACCCACAATTTTCAGTGTTTATTGAACTCTGACAGTGTCAAAAAGAGCCCAGAGAGCCACTCTAGATTTCACAGTGTGGTTTAGGCTTTAGGGTTTGATGGCATTTAGTCCGATTGCTGCCAGCACTTTGCTGCTCTTTCCTCATAATTGCCAGGGCAGAGTGTTTGACCGTGGTGGATTAAACATGACAGGGGGGGATGATGTTCAGCTAGCGAGACAGCTGATTAATTTAGGAGAGGAGGGAGGGGAGATTTCTGATCAAAGAGTCAGGGTTCCACTTGGGGTGGAACACCCAAATTGCTTTGTGTCAGCGAGAGCGTAAATGACTTGACTTGTATATTTCAGAGATTAATTTAAGCTCCTTGCCCCTTCTGGGGCAGAGAAGAGTTGAATTAAAGTTGTTATTATGGACAACGCATTGAAACTGAGAGAGGGAGAGAGAGAGAGAGAGAGAGAGAGAGAGAGAGAGAGAGAGAGAGAGAGAGAGGCTGTTGTCTAGCTGACTCAAAAATTCACATTCACATTCCTGAGTCAATAATTTGATAACCGCGAGTCATCGTCCGTCAGTAGACTCTCAGGTCATCTTTGTTTTGACAGCATCTTGACCTTCTGCATACATTCTGCCAAACCTGGGCAAACCCACTGATAATATCAGTGGGTTTGCACAAATTGTCTTCTAAACCCTATGCATGTTGCTATATTATTTTTAGAAGAAGGGGTTTAGAAGACATTCATTTTGTAGAATTGGCCTCAGGTCTTATTAATGGGTTAAGCCGGGAGCCCTATTTTGTGCGATCTACAAGCTCACAACATTTGGCATCGCATCATGTCATGAGCAGACACACACTTCACAACAGCTGTCACCTGGCTGCAGGGAGACTACTGTAACGAGATTACCATTCAAGCCAGCTGTGACTGGGACTCACAAACGCAAGCAACAACTCCAACTCCAACAACCACCAGTCCAGACACTAGACAGAAAGCCCACTGACTGGACTAAACCAAGTTACGAGGAAACAAAAACAAACTGGAATGCTTTATTTGCCCGAGGCAGAGATAGTGACAGAGACTGATCGGAAACTATAAGGAAATCCTTGGATGGAGAGAGGCCGCCATAGGCAGACCTGGCTCACAGGGAAAGACAGACCCACTGCAGACAAAGGTGAGGTGGGACAGGGACATCCCTCCAATGCACTTTACAACTATCTGCCAACTGTACACATACCTAAGGCCTCACACCTTCGCAACAGACTGATGTACGCTTGTTGTATACAAAGGGTGTGATACATCTTGCCCCAATGCATTTCCAATGGGAGTCGCATGGTTTGACACAACATTTGTGTTGTATGAGGGGGAAAGCCATGCATACAACAGCTTGTAGTCCAGGGTGTTGTCGAACCATGTGACTTCCATTGGAAATGCATTGGGGCGGCCATGACACTTACATCTTGCTTACATCTAGCATGCATCAATGTTGTATGCTAGATCGAAAGGTGTGAGTGAGGCCAATGGGCCATAGACCGCTGGCAGGGGTCGAACCCACGGCCGAAAGGCATGTGCTCTAACAGAGTAGACAAATGCGTTTGTATTTTTGCAGTGTACTGCAAAACATAATAATTGTCTCAAACCTTTCCATGCATGTCAAAGACAAACCAATTTAATGTGGTCGGCTGGTGTGGACCCCCATCTTTGTGCCAGGGACTCAGGGAGGGACAAGCCCACACATGTGTCGCATTGCAACGTTTTGTGAGCTTGTAGATCTATTTCCAAATAGCCAAATTACCTCTCTTTGAGAACCATACTGTGATTGAAATGTTGCAAGCTGTTTACACCTTTTCTTTGTGGGCTTATATCTTTTTGTACATAAAGATATTAGCCCACAAAGACAGGTGTAATGCATTTCTTGTATGTCGCAGTGCCATCTCCATATATGAAGATCACCGGCTATCCAGGGTTTGAAGAGGTCAGTGTTCACAACACTGACCTCTTCAAACCCTGGATAGCCGGCTGAACTACTAACTAGAGGCCCGAAAATTAAGGCCTGGCCCTAACTGGGCCCTAACTGGGCTGGCCAGAGGCCCCGCGCCTGGCCTTACTAATTGCCACAAATTTTACGCCCTACCCGGCCTGTAAATGTCAATAAAAAATAAAATAAAAAGGTCCATATATGGGCATTCCCAGACCTGTTGTTTCAGCATGCGGCCCTAAAAGGGGGAGGTCATGCCGCACTGTTGATTGACACAAGCACACGCGCACACACGCACGCACACACAGTACACACACGTAGTTGTGACTTGTGACAGTGACCTTGTGCTGTTCAGCGATCCGCCCACATTGAGCCAGTGGGCGGGTCCGAATGGACGAGGGGAGGAGGAGAGACAGAGAGATGCACACTCACAGTAAGTGCACGCTCCAACCCCCACCCACCCCCATACCCCCCCCCCCCTCTCAGTCTCCCTGTCCCGGGGCAACTCAGAGTGGAAGCGCTCGCGTGCTGCTGGGGGGAGGACTGAGGAGGGGGGCCGAGGAAATAATGTCACAAGAGGTGATGACAATCATGACACGGCCAAAGACCCCCTTCACACACTGATTGCCAGGTTGTGTGTGTGTGTGCGCGTGTGTGTGTGTGTGTGTGTGTGTGTGTGTGTTTTCTGTGAGAGAGTCAGATTGTGGAGGAGAGGAGAGCCTAGGCGCCGTCACTGACTGCCGCTGTCCTGACACACACATTCACACATTGAGAGAGCAGGCTAGCAGCAGCTCCACTCACTGTGCCCACCACAGAGCGCACTCGCACCGAGTGTGTTTCCACCGCTTCTTCTCTCTCCTTTTTCACTCTGGTTTTAGTGGACGATGGGATTTTAATCATGTGGAAGGTAAGAGAACAGATCAAACTAAAGGGCATGCGTCTTTAGCGATAACGCACTCAACGCGTACAGTATCCTAAATCAAAGGGGTTGCTTTTGTTTTAGTTTTTTCGCACTCTCTGCTGTCCGGATGAGAGTTGGCAATGTACACGTTTTGCCAATTCAAAGGGCTTTATTGCCAATAAAGCCCTTTGAATTGAATTGAATTGAGAGTCTTTGCATGCCTTCCTTTCGCTCCTTCACGGTACTTTTAAATGTCTAGGCTACTCTCATAATGTGCGGACTCACTGCGGAGGCGCTGATAGTGCCAGTATCGCTGGAATGATAAAGACAGAGTAAAGTGGTGGCTTTTATATAGTCCTTGAACCAATCGCTATTGTGGAGCCATTTGTTTGGAGACCCAGCAGTCTTCCCTGGGACTGCATGGGCTATCAAAGCTACAACTTCAGCACACACTTTGCTGAATTTACAGTATGAAGGTCTTTCTTGTTACAAGCTCACAACGATATGCACGTTGTTGTGCTTGTGGGTCTGCTATTTTCTGAGAATTCAAGGCTTTCCCAGATGCTGCTGCGGTGTAAGTGGTTAAATGTGTTGTGGTAATGGATCAGGTGCTGACAAACACCTGACAAAATAAACAAATATATAATAAAAAGTTTGTCCTTGGAGATGGAGTATGAAGTGGACTAAGGTTTTAATTAGTTCAGGTTATGAAT
Source organism: Protomyctophum bolini (assembly GCF_963924005.1). Classification (NCBI taxonomy): domain Eukaryota; kingdom Metazoa; phylum Chordata; class Actinopteri; order Myctophiformes; family Myctophidae; genus Protomyctophum; species Protomyctophum bolini. The sequence continues at coordinate 22,523,950 of NC_137885.1, forward strand.
GTATACTCTATTTCATTTGATGTGTCATGTACAGCAGCAGCCTATATTTGTGTAGGTTTGAATTTGATTGATTGACTGAATACTTTATTAACAGTGGACTGTTAACAGCACTGGGAAGTACAGTTCAATACAAGGTCTGCTAAGAGGATTTAAACCCAAGAAAGCCTATTGGCTTAATTGTTTGTTTCAATTGGGGGTCCTAATGTTCATACTCAATTCATCTAGATCGAGGTTAAAGTTAACTGTTTCATATTTTACAGTAAGCTATAGTTATATGGAATGCAGGAACTGAAATCTGGTTCCAGTGACTGATGTATAAAGAGTTGGACATGTTGTCTGCGTTGAATACCAAAAGAAGCAAATTGACTGTGATTTTTGGCAAACATGACTCGTGTTTAAGGCAGCAGGGAAATGTGGTGCTTGACCCAAAAGAAAATATGAGAGAGAGAGAGAGAGTGGTGTGATGCCTGGGCGTGATGCTGAGAGGCCGTTTTTTGTGTGACCCAGTTTTTAGTGTGTTTTGTTTTTTTGGGTGATGCTTAGAGACCAATTCTGTGTGTCAACACATTTGCCAGTGCCTTAAGCTATGCTGCTTATGCCAGTTTGTACACTTTAGATTAGAAGATGCTTGAAGGGAGTTTCTGTGTGTGTGTGTGTGTGTGTGTGTGTGTGTGTGTGTGTGTGTGCGTGTGCGTGTGTGTGTGGATTTGTATAGAGTAAGTGGCCGCTTAAGTTGGCACATGCTGGCAGAGAATATACCCGTGGATGGCAGCAGTTTCGAAGAGGAAGTGAAATTTATTTAGGTTGTTTTTTTTGGCATTAAGACCTGAGACCGACTCTACGGATGCTGTCTAAACTAAACCTTTCAAACACTTTCAAGATTGTAAAAAAAAAAAGTACTCTCAGCGCAAAGTGACATGCTGTGAGTCTCTAGTAGTAGTAGTAGTAGCTTATTTTGGTCATTAAAAGAGAAAAGAAAACGCATTCATATACTGTGCCTGCATTTGTTGTCTAAAAGAAACTAATAACATTGACCAAAAAACGCGTAGGCCTTATTGTGACTTTTAGCATTTTAATAGCTTGCATAGGCAAGGAAATACAACAAAGCAAACGACACAAAAACAAACAAAAAAGACAGACAGACTCGTTATTTAGTATATGATATGAGTCTGATGATATCAAAGTATATTTTGTCACAATAAAATCTATTATTTATGATATATACATCTTTTTAAATGTGAGCTACAATTCTTGTACATGTGCTATTTTTGAATAGCCAACGCTAAGATGCTTTCCCCGGTTTTAATGTTGATCCAATGAAATACGCTGCATAATGTGCAGTGGGGAACTTTGAACTTCATTGTGTGTGCGTGTGTGTGTGTGTGTGTGTGTGTGTGTGTGTGTGTGAGAGAGAGTGTCTGAGTGACAGCTGGTTGCTACAGGCACAGGCTTACCACAGACACCTGCTATAGGTCAAGAGGATCACGTAGTATACTAGTATTTGTTCCACGAGCCCATGGGAAATGGAGCGATGACTTGTCTGAAATCATTAACTGGGAACCTTTTCCACTTCATTACAAATAGCACAATTAGTGCACAAGCACAATTCAGTTTGTTTCTAACCCTTAGTTGCTCGTTAGTATGAATATTTGTATGGTATTACGTAGCTCTGTATTAGTCATTAGCTAATCTGTATATTATTAGCTCATTTTTCATGCTTTATTCTACACTCAATAGGCTATTAATTAGTAGCTTTCTTTCAATGAGCCCTTAATAAATGTTTACTGATTGTTCAAAAGTAAGTAATTTACCCTTTTGTCCCCTCATAATGACATTAATGGCCCTTATTTCTCTGTAACTAAACACATAATTATAGATGTTTATACCCCCAAAATACAATATTACTTACCGGTAGTATGAATGAGCTAATAAGTATGTTAATACAGGACTGATGAAGCACCAACACTAATGCAAGGAAATAATTAATGGTACCTGGCGAACCCTGGCGTCGCTACAGTATGGGAACACTTTCTAAAAAGATATTTGTAATAATGTTACTGAAAGTTGTGTTGTCCAACGTTCATTCAGTGAAAGCAAAGTTGTTAATCATGTGACATATACATACTGTACAGTTATTGAGTATAGGCGACTCCCCAGCACAGCTGGCATGTGTGGCATGTTTCCAGAGGAGCCAACTAACTACCGGTACATATAGTGCGGTGACCACAAGATGCTAACTTCTGTACCTGGAATGGGTCTTTTGGTGTAATCCAGCAGCCACTGCAATGCTACTTTCTCACTATACAGTACAAGCCTGATTTGACCGAGAACAGCCAAACTGGAAAACAGAATGTTCTTTCAAAGTTGTCTTCCGTGGGTTTTCTACACCAGTGGGTTCTCAAAGCGGGGTCCGGGACCCTCAGGGTCCTTGGCGGGGTTCCAAATTCACCATTTATTTTGTACAGTCCCAAAGTTATGGTATACTATAGTCCATGAAAATGTAAAAGTTTGAGAACCACTGTTCTAATACTCATGGAGGATCATGCTAGTTTGTCGCTTTTCCACATAAACCGTATTTCCCCAACAGTGGGTGTGAGAACCATATAGGACTTCCAATTGTCTGCGGTTTGTGTTTGTTGAGTTGCAGACAAATATAGGGACAATAGTAGTGCTGCCGTTGCCTTTCCTGTTTCCCCAGACAGGTTTGTAATTGTATTGTCACTGTGGTCTGAGAAAAGCATCTTAGCAAGCACTGAGATCCTCTTTCCGCTTTTCTTTTCACCCCTGAAGATTGACTGTGGGAACCATGCAGGGAAATAATAGTTAGCACAGCAATTCATCATCGTCATCTCTTTTCCTGCCACACACACACACAAACACACACACACACACACACACACACACACACACACACACACACACACACACACACACACACAGTGAGGAGGCGTTGTGTGCCTATTTGCTTGAACTAATCGTTTATGTAACTCAAACTCAAAGGAATAAACGTTGTTTCATGGCGTTCTCTAAAAAAAGCTACTTATTGCGTCATTGGCATTGGGCTTGCACTGACTTGGCGTGAAATATGAAATTAAGAATAGATTAGAGAAGACTATAGGCAATATATATTGCACAGTTGAGTACCATGCTTAACCCACCCACAACAATTAAAGCATCATTCTCATATCAGTTACATCTAGATAAAAATGTCACTCCTGAGAATTATACATGGTGCAGTCTCACAGTACTGTGTGAGTCCTCTAAATTAGGACAGGCTAGAGCGCTACACTCCCTCTGCCAACCTGGGGAGAGCAAGTTGAGCAATGGACTGACCTCATGCTTCCTTCTATGCATGAGGAGTCCAAGCTACTTCTTTTCACCTGACAGGGGCTAGTTTCCCCGGTTGGACGTGGAAGGAACCCGTTATTCCAACCAGTTCCTTTCCCCTCCATCAGGTGCCCCGGCTGCCCAAGGGGAGGCAGTATAGAGACCAGTAGAGGATTACTGCATGTTTTTGTGAGGATAACTACCCTAGGGGACACAGGAAGAACATGCAAACTCCACTGTGAGTTCTCTACCTGGCATCCCTATTTTAATAATGTCAGTATGGGTGATAGAAGTTGTCACAAATAGTACAAAATAGTGCATGCATCGTGAGCTAGTAGATTGGCTATTTTAAGTGGCTGATGTTTTTGACAGACCATTATCCCATACAGGGGGAAACAATATAGAAATGCATGTAATAGCAGGGTTACTTATGTACAGTATTACAGTCTACTCACATACTGTATAAGAACATTATTAATTGTTACAAACGAGCAAACATTTCCTCTCTGTACAAATCTGAATCCCTCCTAAAAAGAAGGGAAAAAAAACCTAATATTTCCCCATTGTTAGTTTAAATAGCTTGTATTTGTCAGATCTCTTGTCTCTTCCTGACTGGTTAATTTCATCTTCAAAGCACACTTAACAGGTTTGAGGTTTGTGCTAATTGTAATCTGAACGCCCATCAGGAGGAAGAAAAGAAAAGAAAAACACGAGGCTTTGCTTATTTATTTCCAGCTACTTTGTTATCTTCCACCCAGTTCATCTTTTTCCACTCGAGCGTTCTATAATAATGGCTCCAATTAGATGGAAGTGCATGCGTCACCCAGGCAACCTCAGATATTATTGCCACAGTGAGCAATCTGTATACGGTAGATCTCTGGCAGCTTTTACACCCTCCTGTCCCGTGAAGGAGACGATATGCTCGTTATGCTGTTTGTTGCAAACTTTCTTTTAGCCTACTTTTCATAAGAGCGTAGACTTGGAACAGAATAGCAAATGACGGAACATACCCGGGAAAATGGGACTTTTCAACCATACAACCATTTGCGATACAGCATCTTTACAGTCCATTTTTTTTAAACTTTTTTCTGTCCACTTCAACCGTAGTTCTTTTTTGATTAACGTACACAGGAATTGATATGAACCATTTGGAGTACAGAATTGTGTTAACAATACATAATTAGTTGTGCTTCAGATAACTGAAGCACATCTACTGGGCGTTCTCGTCCTGTCAACATGTGCTAATGTGAGATACACTCAGGAGGAATGCATACGTGTGTTTAACCACTGTTGGATTCCAACCCAGGCCTCCTGTATCAGAAAACCAACCTGCTCAGCAAAAGGGGAATCCCCCCACCCAATGGCCAATGGGAGCATTAATTAAGTATTGAAGCAGGGGGCTACCCCGGCTGCCTGACATTCTGGCTGCTATACTGTATATGGGTCCGGATGTGTAACAGCGTTGCCCGACTTTTACAAGCGCTTGAAATTGAATTACGTTTTAAGGGGCTGGCATCACGCAGCGGCACTCACGGTAATTGCACTCGCCGTTTTGGCATTCCGCTGTGTCATGCTTCAGGTTATAGGCACAGATATATCCACCCAGTCTTATCGACGTCTGCGGTTAACAGGCTCCTGCATGTGCATGCCAGAACGTGGCCCGCTGAGTTGCTCGATTCATTTGACAGCATCGGAATTTCCACACTGACCTCTCTGTCCTCCTAATGTGCCCCCCCCCCCCCCCCGGTCCGAGGTTGGTGGGTTTGTGCTGCCTGCTAACCAGGCTGGGGCCATCCATGCTAAACGTGTATTTAGTTGTAGTTATGTAAGGCACTCTGGATAAAAGTATAGCCACTGTAGCCCACAGAATATCGTTGCTGTCGGGCAGAAACCTTGTAGGCTATCTCAATCTCTCTCTCGCTCGCTCTCTCTCTCTCTCGCTCTCTCTCTCTCTCTCTCTCTCTCTCTCTCTCTCTCTCTCTCTCTCTCTCTCTCTTCATATTTCAAGTTTTTGTTTATTTTGTGAATTAATTCCTACTTCGTCGTACAATGGTGTTGTGCAATGGTAGCAAAATAGCCAATCCACAAGCTCACAACACGTCACAATAAATATGCCATGTTGTGAGCTTGTAGATCTGCAATTTTTGAGTGGTGCAACCACTCCAAGGAACAGCAATGTCCCTATGTCCTAACCCATGTCCCCATGTTTAGAGTACTAATAGGGGAGCTGTTGCACCACTCGCTTCAGACTGGTCTGATTTTTTGAGTAGTGCAACCAGCACCAGCAATGTCCGTGTTCACCTATGCCTGTGTTCACCTATGTGTGTCTGTGTTGGTTAATGAGCTCCAGTATATGACTGAGTAACAGTAGGGGCGCTGTTGTGCCAGAAACAGAGAGAGGGATAGTGCTGCACTGTTGCCTGCTAATGTGTGAGAGAGAGAGAGAGAGGGGGAGGGGGGGGTTGCACCACTCAGTTCACACAGGTGTGATTTTTCTAGTTTAGAGAACCATTTTGAAAGTGGGAGTGAAAGTGGTTAAGTCTGTCAGCTAGGTTTCATAAATATTTAATCGGAGCTTGTGACCAAATAACCACACTGGACCCATTGGAATAGGGGTTCTGTGGTTTTGTCCATTTCCTGATAAGTAACAGATTTTGGACATACCCTATACTGTACATACAAGGTTTCCACCCGAAAGCTACAATATAATATTTGGGTTAGGACGAGATGTGTCTGGGGAGTTTGACAGGATAACACCCACACCGACTCACTGCCTTTGAAATGCTTGATAAAACCTGACTCATATCCAGTGTTGGGGAGTATTAAGCTACATGTAGCTGAGCTACGTAGCTTAGCTACATTTTGCTGTAGCTTGTGGTATTTTAGCTACATTCATATTTGTGTACCTCGTCAAGTAGCTCAGCTACTTTTTGGGTCATTTTTTGTAGCTTAGCTACTCAAGTTACAAGCTACAATTTTGGGTCTCCCAGAGGGGAGGAGGGGTCTCCCAGAGGGGAGCAGGGGTCTCCCAGAGGGGAGGAGGGGTCTCCCAGAGGGGAGCAGGGTGGGGGGGTCTCCCAGAGGAGAGCAGGGTGAGGAGGGGTCTCCCAAAGGGGAGCAGGGTGTGAGGGGCCCCCAGAGGGGAGCAGGGTGGGAGGAGGGGTCTCCCAGAGGGGAGCAGGGGGAGGAGGGGTCTCCCAGAGGGGAGCAGGGTGGGAGGGGTCTCCCAGAGGGGAGCAGGGGTCTCCCAGAGGGGAGGAGGGGTCTCCCAGAGGGGAGCAGGGGGAGGAGGGGTCTCCCAGAGGGGAGCAGGGGTCTCCCAGAGGGGAGGAGGGGTCTCCCAGAGGGGAGCAGGGGGAGGAGGGGTCTCCCAGAGGGGAGCAGGGTGGGAGGGGTCTCCCAGAGGGGAGCAGGGGTCTCCCAGAGGGGAGCAGGGGTCTCCCAGAGGGGAGGAGGGGTCTCCCGAATGTACATTCTCAATTTAACGCTGAAAAATAAAAAGTAGCTGAGCTACTTTTCCTATGTAGCTGTAGCTTTACAAGCTACATTTCTCCAGGGGTAGCTATGTAGCTTGATCAAGCTACTGCCATGGTGAGCTACTTGTAGCTTTACAAGCTACGCTTTCAAAGTAACTTCCCCAACACTGCTCATATCTACCATCAGTGTGAAGCCTTGAATCATGAATGTCGTTGCCAGGGTGTCGGACAGCAGTCTCCCGACAGCCACAAAAATCAATATCATCAAGGCAGAAGTTCAAAAGTAACATCTCTCTTTTCTTCTCTTATTTCTCTCTCATATTTGCCATGAGAGATGACAAGATGTACTTCTCAAAACTCTTGCTATCTTCCCATGGTGCCCAAACATCAAACGAATATATTATGAATTGCCCACTTTAGCCCTATTTAAAAAATGGTAGATCATAACCAATCTACAAGATCACAGCTCTGTTTTGGCTATTTTTAAGTGAACATTTAGATTAGTTTTTTTGCTTTTATTTTATTTTATTGCAGAAATGCTTAAAAAAAAAAAACACAATCGATCTTAACACTATGTTTGGAGAACACTAGCCTATCCTGAATGACTGTAGTGTCACACCGCGCGCTCACAATCAACCATGGCTTTCACAATGGTTTATATAGGTCTAAAACATGTCCAAATATAGTCCATATGTTGGGTGTTTAGTCATAGAATGGGCACTTTCAAGGGGCTTTCATAAGGGTCAGTGTAGGCATGTTGGGGTTAAGCTTGGCTCAGACTGTGCTGCAGTAAAGATTTTTAGGGGCATGTGAAGGAGGCACCAACCAACCAACTTTGGGACTCCCACTGTTAAGTAAAGCCAATTAACCTTCACTTTAACAAAATAAGTCGACCTTTGGGACCAGAGACCAGATGGGATGCGTACACGCACGCACGCAGCTATACCCACACAAAGTTTGCCCTATCTCTTTGAGTCCACTAAATTAAAGTACGTATAATGATCCAATATGGAAGAGGTATATAAGCAAAAAGCATTAACTCTGCCACAGAGTCTGGGCATCTATATATGCCATTTTGGAGAAGGGCACCAGCAGGCACACATGCGTGGGTGCGCGCGAGAGCGCACACACACACACACACACACACACACACACACACACACACACACACACACACACACACACACACATCTGTCTGACTTCTGTTGGACCGCTAGCATTCAGTTAACTATGTTCGAAATGCCCCCCCGTTTCAAATAACATTCCTAGGACTACAGGTAAACCTCTCTGTCTCTCCTCCATCCCCCTCTCTCTCTCTCTCTCTCTCTCTCTCTCTCTCGTCATTTTTCGGTCTCGCTTTCTGTCTGCAGAGCACGGAGTCATGCATGATAAAACACACCCTTTCCCTCACCTTCTAACCTATAATTTGACTTAACACAGGCTTAACATTGATGTGTAACAGACATGGGAAAAAATATCTTACCAAATACTTACAAATGTACAATGCTTAAACTTGAAGGACCATAACTGTCTAACATGTTCTGACCTTACGGCTGACCATTATTCCAAAGCATACTATCGTTTGGTTGAAGCCGTCGGATTCAGTTTATCATTATGGTATGAAAATCTACTTTACACCCTGAAGAAGGAGTCTAGCCCATTGAAATAAAGGCCTTTTACCTGCCTGGAACTGGACTTTTGGATGTCCTTTGCCTTGGTCATAATGTTTTCCTTTCCCCGGAATAATATTCCCTTCCATGAACGCCGGTAATTTGGGGGATACCAGTTGCGCTCTCTCTCCTGCAGCAGCATACCATAGTTTGTTTGATTTTCTAGGAAGCTATTGGATTCAGTTTATTCTTCTTTACGTTATGAAAATCCACTCGCAGAGACTCGAAACTCTCTTGAGGTTGATAATCCAACAAAAACAATATACTTTACTGTTGACATTTAATTTATTTTAAAGCACGTATTGATTTGAAAAGTCAAACCGAAAGCCAAAAGACATTTGTGACGGAAATTGAAACATCCTTTGACTTATTAAATTAACTGCACAATGGTGTTGTTTAGCCAACATTGATTCAATTATATAACCCAGCGTGAAATCTACAAATATCAGGAAAATGTTTATGTAAGATATATAGTATGGCCCACGCTGTGAATAGACCATATTAAGAGCATATAAAGTTAATTCAATTTGGCGGCTAACAACATACAATGTACATACAGATGTAATGTATCTGACATTAACTGAATAATGCAATTTCACCTCAGTACTTTAACCATGTGCGCTAGCATCCCTAATCTGGGGATTTTTAGCTGCGTTTTTCCGGCGTTTTTCCGAAAAATGCGTCCAGCGTGCAACCACCTTCACTGTCCTTATTGTCTGTGTGTGCTGTGCCTGTGTGTTACGTGAGTTACGTGCATGTGTGTGCGTGCGTGTCGCTTTGGCACAATCATTTGAAAGCTTTAGTTGCTTTGTAGGTTATGAGAGCTTTGTGGGCCTGTATAGATCTATTTTCAAAGGATTTTCATTTATTTTGAAAACTTGCATGTCGAATACTTTTACTTTTGGTACTTTAAGTACACTTTGATGCCGATACTTTCGCCCGTGGTATTGATGTTGTTTTTCTTTTTTACTTCTTTCGTCACTGACACACACACACACACCCTTATAATCTGATGCAAGACACCGGTAGACAGATTTGCATTGTTTTTGTCCCCTGCTCCTATAATCTCCAGTCGGAAACAACAACACAGTGTGTTATGTGGGTCACATGACCACAGCAACAGGGGGGGCTGCCAGCCTGTTTACCCCGTTGACAGTCCCCTATGTGGGTCACATGACCACAGCAACAGGGGGGCTGCCAGCCTGTTTACCCCGTTGACAGTCCCCTCAGATCAGCATTCAGCCACATTACTTTTGGACATATATCCTGCCTGCAGCTTTTCCGGATCTGTTTATTATAAGTGACTTTGAGCAGGTTTCTCTGTAATGTTGCTTGTACATATTGTTAGTTGCGGGTTGTCTTGAGGGGCTTGTTTGTAAAGTGTAGTTGCTTATTTGGGCTTCCTTCATAATGTTGTTTAAACCAGTGGTGAACATTTTTATGTCAAGGAAACCCCCCCCCCCCCCCCCCCCCCCCAATGTATTTGTCTGCGGACTGAAAACATTGTCTGCCACCTTTGTACCAGATTTGTGTTTGCTCATGCCCAATAGTTGCTTCTTTTGGGCTTGTTTTCATAGACCCGGTTGCTTATTTCTCTCGCAAAATCTGTCAGCACTGCCCGTCTGCCCACGCACACGCACGCACGCACGCAAGCACACACACACACACACACACACACACACACACACACACACACACGCGTGTCCACCATCAGTCGGTCCGTCGCATCCGTCCTCCTTGCTCACTCACAGCCCGGGCATGGCTGACTAGAACCAGCCAATCGCGTTAGGCGTGACTGCCCCGCTTCAAACATGAAAGGCCAGGATTGGTCACGGCCACTGTTGCAGGAAGGGGATTAGGGATGGACATGGCAGGGAGTCTGGAGATAGACAAAGACGTTGCGCGCGCACGCTGTGTGTGTGTGTGTGTGTGTGTGTGTGCGTGCGTGCGCGTGTTTAGCTGCCTGGTTTTGAGGGTGTGGCAGGACATGACTTCTGTTGTTAAGCTGTTCATTAATGAAGTAGCCATTGTGGCCTTGGGTCTGTTGGTCTGTGACAGGGGCGTTTCTATAGCATTGTGCTATCAGAGGCTTAGCCCCTGTGGGGGGGGGGGGGGGGGGGCATCCTTCCCTGGATTTTGTGGAGGGAGACTATTGTCAAGTCTTCATTATTTTGGCTCCAAGTTGAATCCTAAACAATAAGTGGTGATCGAGCGCTTGGTAGTTGTATCTACTGTACTACAGTACGTGTACGTTAGCTCATGTGTAAAGCACAGGTTCTCAATGTGGGGGTCCCTGGGGGGAGATCCAGGGGGTCCCCAGCAAAATGAGGGTTAGACATGATTTTATTCTTTCGGGTATTAAAAAATAGCATTGTGAGCCTATAGGCTATATAGATCTGCTATTTTTTTTAAACATTTTGAAGAATCGTGAGACATTTTGAATTTAACCAAATAAATTAAGATGGGGGTCCGATGGAAATGTTTGACGTAAAGTCATTGAAATGTGAACAGTGTTTGACAATGGTATTTGAGTGACTGATGTCCCCTGCTCTCAGCTGTCAAACAAACCTGTGTGTAACGTTTGCCAGTGTGAAGGACGCTCACCGAGCCGCTGGGTGAGTGATGGCAGTGTCACGTTGGGAGCAAACCAGGCTGAGTGGAGATGAGCCTCATGCCGTGTGCTTGTTTTCACACTAAATACCACATCACCCTTAATCCTGCTCTAATCTCTGCAGAATGGTGTCTGGGAATTGACCTTTTTTTCGATTTGTATTTATTTCTTTAATAGATGGAGTGCTGTGATTTTTGTTCCACCCTAAAACATGATCATCAGGTCTTATTTTTATATAAGGAGTTATATTTTTTTCAAAAAAGTGTACAGTATTTGTTAAAATGTTGTTTTTATGTGGGCACGCCCACCAGTTCATTAAGTATGCCTGGTTTGCCTGGTGGGTGGTGATGGGTGGTGATCCACCTGAACTGAAGCCGCACCCACAGCTGTAGTTGTATGATAAAGGGGGAGGGGTTAGGGGAGGGGCTGATTTATTGTACTGTTTATTTCATTGGCCCGTTTGACTGTCAAGGGTTCAGCCTCCAGGAAGAAACCCTAAATACGAAGTTAATACACCATTGCACATACAAACGACTCCAGGGTGTCTAATGAAGTACTGTCACCTCATAGACACATGGAAAACTGGAAAAAAATAAAAATAAATGGTGGCACAAAAAATCAACCCATTAGGATCTGAGGGTGGCCAATTCTACTAATGCCTTCTAGAAACAGTAGTTCTCACACTTTCAAGATTTTTAAAATAATGTTCAAGAATAGCAGATGTATAAGTTTGCATGAAGTTTGCAGCACGGCACAAAGTGACACGCTGTGAGCTCGTAGCTCTGATATTTTTGAATAGCCAACGCTAATCTAAAAATGGCACAGACGCTTTCCCGGTTTTAATGGGCAAGATACGAGAAATAAATAATAATAATAAAAAGCTGGAGACTCTTAACCACAATACTTTGTTGACTGGTGCATTACTAGCCCACCTCTTTTCTTCCCCCTCGACGCAAAATGTCTTCGCTGAAAATAGCCGATCTACAAGTGCAGATCCTACAAAAGTGTCACGTTGCGATGCGTTACGAGCTCGCAGATATGCAATTTCCTCTGAGCGGCAGGATAGAGGAATGCTCGGGGTTCAAGTGGTCGAGGGAGACCTCCCCTGGACGCCTCTGGTCTGTGGTAGCAGGGTTTGTTTGTGTGGAAAGAGGTATGGGCTACTGCGGCAATGAAGGGAAGACGAGGAGGAGAGAGTTGGTGGATAATATGATGTGGTGATAATAATATTTGGAGCAGATGAGCGTGCGTGTTCTTTCTTCTTTTTCTGATGTCACTTTGGAAACCCAGCACCTCTGCTAAGTGATGTGCGTATTCTATTTTCTCTGTTTTAATATGATGTGGTGACATGACAGCAGTGCTGGAAAGTACGGTACCTACATGTACTCAAGTGTTTTCTTTTTCTTATTATTCTTTTATATTAGTTTTTTACTTCATGCACTTGAAACCTGTAAAATGGGTACTTTTGCTTCTGATACTCTCGACTATTTCTACATTGCAGCATTGCTATACTTTTACCGCGGGGTGATTGACAGGCAATTAAAATGAGCAAACATCAGCTGAACTGAGACAGCGATGTAAAATGTGATTCTTTCCTCATTACCGGCAGCACACATGTGAGCCATTGGTCTTGTAATAATTGCAGTATAGTAGCTTCGTCTCACCACTGCATCAATCTTACATGACTACTTTTTTTTTTTGGTGTGGCGGCTGCTGGCACATACCCCGGGGCTGCAGCGCAGCGTGCATGTTAAGGCAGTAGATACACAATGATGGGAACTAATTTCCCCTGGCAACTAAGAGAGGCTGTCTTGGAAGAAGGGATGAGATAGGCCTGAACTCTAATTCACTTTTTCCAAAGTAAACCTTTTTCTGATTTTAAGCCATGCTGAAAGAATTGGTCACACTTGTTGCCGTAATAAAATGGGAATAGAAGAAGCCTCGACCACACCACACTTCTATTTCTCCATAAATTCCCTGCTACAGTGCCTATTACAGCAAGACTTGAATGTGGCAGCGTCAATATATCAAAAAAATCGAATGACCGACAGACAACGCGTGGCAACGCAACACATTGTGAGCTCGTAGATCGGTTGGTTTTATCACGATAATGTTGTTAATCACAATTATTGTTGCCACAATAATGGTGCCATACAGTAATTGTCATATCGTCCCATATCGTGTGGAGTAACTGCAGCAGAATTGGCAGTACTCAACTCACCAGGATAACTCATAAGGGGTGGGCCCCGCAGTCTCCCAGCTCACATACAGAGGATAAACAGAGGATAGACAGAGGATAAACCTCCAACCTAGAACTTATGGAGAGAATTGCAAACAAGAGGCTACAGCAGAGTGTCTGGCACATCGCATAATTGGCCAACTTTGCAGCCTCTATCTGCACATGGGCGGGTTATATATATGGATAATAATATACGTACTGTCAAACAACACTGAATATAGTAAGCATTGCGTCATCAAGCAAACGGTGAAATGTGAAAAACCAAAGCAGGCTAGCTATCATAGTGTGCACATTATAGTAGCTCCAGTAGTCTGTGTGTAAATCGAAATGTAAAAAAAATGGTAAATCATGCATTGCCATTGCACCTTTATCCAAACGCTTTACATTATGCGTTGCGTTCACCAATTCCCACGCCAATGGCGGAGTAAAGCGTGCATGCAAGGCACCAAGCTGCTCATTGGAGCCAGTTCAGTGTCTTGCTCAAGGACACTTTGACACGCAGCCGGGAGGAGCCGGCAGCTGTACCTCCTGAGCCACTGCCGCCCTCTGAACGTCAATGAGTAAAGCAGGAGTCATTCATTTAAGAACCATTATGGGACGTAGCGTGACGACTACAAAGAAGGACTGAGGAGTTTCTTTTGGCCAGGAGACGATGAGTCGGTGGTTGAATGTGTTCCTCGTCCACACTAGGCACATCTCCATATTTTGTGTTTTTTCGTTAATGAATGCCGTAGGCGTATTTGATCATGCTCCAGCGCCACACAAAAGCATTGACAAAGCTTGAAACACAATGATTCATGCCGCGTTTTGAGCTTGCAGATCTGCTACTTTTGCTATTTTTGAATTTTAATCTTGAAAAGTAATAGTTTTGGACATTATGAGGTTTCCACCCGACAGAGATGACATCATAGAGCAGTGTGTTCATGACAAGGACCCATTGGCTGCGGACCCCCATCTCAAAAGATATTGTGCCAGCCAGGGAACCCCCCACTGTCATATTAGAGAGGATGTTAGGACTTAATCAGGATAGCTTCCAGCTTCTTCCGTCATCTTCGCCTTCACCTCCACAGTCCAGAATGGCTAGTCCTGTCCCCAACAGACTGTAGCAAATTAGAGGAGATTGAGGAACTAATCCTTTACATGAAACATATTTCCATTATCAAAATGACCATGACCTTGATGTGCAAAAGTTTCGCCAATGGTAGAGGAGCCTCTTGTCTCGTTTACTCCACCAGGTCAAGGGTTAATCTTTTCAGGCGTAACTTCCAGCACCTTTTGAAAGCAGATTAGGGCCTTTTCTGAATGGCCAATCCCATAAGCGGGTGGAGGGATCTTGACCACAAGCAGACAGGCAGATGCGTTTAACAGCACGCCACAGAGCCAAACGGATTGGGTGGCCTTCACATGTAGACAAAGAGAACAGAGTGGGTTTTAAAAGACCACACACGCAGAATGAGTTTGCTTCCCGTCATTCACCGCAAAAAAAAATGCTGGCTAATTATTCATTTTGTGTTTCAGACAACCGTGAATAATTGAACATTCTTTCTTCTCCTTCGTGAGGGGGGGAACTTCCGAACCCCTCACGAAGGAGTGAGGGGTAAATTCTGTATTTAGGAAAAACGCCATGAAAATGTGCCGTCTCATTTTCATTCAAGAGGGTCCTCAACGACATTAATACAAACACAATATATAAGGCAAATCTTGGCAGACCCACGGGGAAACTCTGTTGCAGTTTCATCCAGCTGATATGATGCCCTGGTGGTCATGGTGAGCGCTTAGGGGAATGTTAGGGTTAAGTGTCTTGCTCTGGGACACGTAGACATAGCAGGGATGTGAACCGGCGACGTCCTGATTAACCCATTCTGACCTGAGATCAGATTCATACGAGGTTTCCACTGGACACACACTGGTCTGATGAACCCATTCTGACCTGAGATCAGTTTCTAAAAATGTCAGTCGTTCTTCGATTTTTCAAAAATAGCAGACCTACAAGCTCGTAGCGCGCCACTCGTGGCGCGCTATGAGCTTGTAGATCTGCTATTTTTCAATAGCTATAAGCATAACATGATGCTAACACCAAAACGGGTTCCCGGTCAGAATGGGTTAACAGATGACCTCTTCCCCCACTAAGCTATGGACGCCCCAAATGGCATTCTACATGTAACAATGGCAGTGGTGGAAAGAAACTAAGTACTGTACTTTTTTTTAAGGTATATTTTCAATCAGGAGTATTTGAATTTTATAGTTCTACTCCACTACATCACAGAGTTCAAGTGTACTTTTACTCCGCTTCAGTTATTTGACAGCTACTATAGTTCATTTTCGGATTTAGATTCTTTTTTACGAAACATATAAACGACATTATAGGCCTTTATACTGAAGCAATTCAAAAAATAGAAGATTTACAACATGACGACATGTGTCCATGCCGGCGTGTTGTGAGTTTGTAGATCTGCTCATTTATGCTTGACAACATTCTGCTTAACTAAGTCAAACATTTGATTACAGGACGTTTGACTTGTAAGAGAGTAGTTTCACATTATGGTATTACTCAAGTCAAATCTCTGAGTACTTTTTTCCACACTGAACAATGGATAATGTGGGCTCCAGCTTTTTTCTTTTTTTTTGCTGATGGCCACAAATATTATTTGGAAAACTGAAATTCCTGCGGTAGATTGCGACATGAACAAAATGTCCTCTTATATGCCACGGTGTTGGAACGTATTAAGAAAGCAAAGTATTGGAAAAATGTACTTGTGGTCAGCGGTCTGTTGTTATGCCCCGACATGGTTTGTGCCGCGGCTCCCATACTCCCAAACATCAAATTAATATTTCACAACGCTTGCGGCGATTACATTTTGTTTTTGCCGTCGATGGATTTTAAGGCAGACTGATGGGCATATCGCTTGCATTTGACCTCTTTCTCTTTGGCTCCATTATTGCCCCTTGCAAATCTGTTAAAATAGCACACACATGCAGCACACACACACACACACACACACAAACAGTACACACGCAGAGCGAGAGAGAGTGTATATGCTGATTATGTGAGCCAGGTCAATGACTATGACCTACTTCTGGGTTGTGCATGCAGCAGAATGCCACAGTCACTCACATCAAAACCACCGGATGGGCCATCCGCCCCCCCTCCCCCCACGCACCCTTCCCCCCCCCCTCCCTTTCCATTTGGTTAAAGCAGCTTTTGGCTGGTTGAAATGCTTATTTTCTGTATTTCATCTCATTTCGCTCCTCTCCGACGCCAACCAGAGTGGCATTATGTGAACTATATATCCCTTTGTCGCGTTTGAGCTTCCCAAATCTCCTCACGTGCCTTTTTAAAAGAGACACATTCGTTTCGCCGTTCAATTTATTTGAGCACTTTCGGCAACTGAAATATTTAGCCCTATAAAACGCTAAGTAGGACTGAAAGGAGAATTTCCCTGCTGCTTAGCTTTAAGGATAGAAAACAACGTTGCAGCCAGGAAACTGTCCTTTTGTTATAAAATATCAAAGGATTCATGGCCCGAAGGCATTTATATTACAAACATTTATGTGACATCATGACTTGTATATTATGTATAATGATAAGGGAGCTCTCATAGACCGTTTATAATCTGGGGCTGGCACACAGAGACATGTCAAAATGGACTGAAAGGGGTTCCTATGAAAAATGCATCATATTAAGAGGCACACGGAAAGCCAAAACCTGCTCCTTAAACCCGAAGTTAATGAATGATTCAGAAAAAAGAAAATGTGCACACTCACCCTGCAGGGGGAAGAAGACTGAAATAAGAATAAGAATGAAAAACAAGGAGGTGCTAAAGCTTTCATTGTGGAACGACAGATACAGGGCTCTTGGTAGCCTACAATATTCATTGAACAGAGAACAGACTAATTAAAGGCTAGGTTAAGTGATATTCAATTGTAAATTAAGTGTTAAATAACTATGTTCTGAGTGTTTGTTCAGTAACAGAGGTCTTTAACCCATTTTGGTGTGACAATTTGTAATCCTCCTAAAATGTTATTTTTTAACTCAAAGAGTCTCCTTTGAGTCTCCTACCTGATACACTGCTGTTCATCAAATTATTGATATCTCCATGAATTCAAGGCTTCATGGGGTAAGTATAACCCGATTGAACTGTCCCTCTAAAATAAACATGCTCTGAAAAGCACGTTCGAGAGTTCCAAGCGGGCCCTAATCCAGACGAGGTGTTTTACTCGTGACAGACATACGACCTGTAGCTGCTCCCGCCAAGGTGAGGTGACTGACACCTCTGGGCCTGTCCGTCACTAAACGGTCTCTTCAGGACAGAATATAACCTGCATGTCATAATATCCAGAGACCACTAAGCGAAAAGGGGCCAGGTATTTATTCATAAGAATGTATTCTTCTTCCTGCTCCTTTTCGGACAAATTAATTATACATTTTAAAATGAAGGAATTATTATCCTATGATATAAATTGTACTGTACTGTACACTAACATGTGCGAAATAAAAATAAAATCAAGAGACCACTAAGCCTATGTCACGTCCATGTCGGCCAGAAACCAGTTCATCGTATGATAAGAGTTGCACGCCGAAAATATCAGACCTACAAGCTCACAACACGTCGCGGATGCGACGTGTTGTGAGCTTGTAGGTCTGATATTTTCGGCGTGCAACGTGTTGTGAGCTTGTAGTATTTTCACAGCTGTACAACTAGAGTCTAAAATCAGGCTTGAAATGCCATGATCTTGACAGCCCTAGAGACGACACAGAGAGACACTTCACTGACTTCAGCACACATAAACGCACATGAGCAGCACATGCATGTCCAGAATGCACATACTGTACTGTACAGTAGGCTACAGTGTACCATCAAACCCGGCAAACATAATCGGTAATCATGTAACTCAGAGAGGGTCACTGGCGGAATCGTGGCGGATCAACTTCATGAGCCTATGCAGGAGTTTTGCAGCCAGTCTTAAAAACCTCTCTCTCTCTCTAGGTCGTTCTCAGGTTGTCCTCCATTGTCACTGCCAGTCATCCTGGTTCTCCATACATCTGGCCAGCTCGTTGGTGCTTTGCTCTCCTGCGTCTTTCTTGAGTACATCCACACATGTTAATGTGGGACGTCTTCGTGACCGGTGCCCGTGTGTTGGTTCCCTTAGCACTAATTTACATTTAACTGATCGGCAGTATCGCACACCAAAAAATTGCTGATCTACAAGTTCACAATGCGATGCACCGCGATGTGTTTTTTTTATGTGTGACAAGGTGCACTTACTAAGTAGAAATCAGGCATTCGGGTTAAAATGCTGTTGAGCACATGCAGTACAGTAAATCCATTACTTTAGTTTCAACGCTATGCACCGAAAGCTATTCCAGGCAGATTTTTTTCACTTCCTTTCGGGTGTGACCATGGCTCAACTGAGATAGAAATGTCTGTTTTTTTGGACAAGCCGCAAGCACACCACACAAGTCATGTGATAAGAAATGACCAATAAGGCAGACAGGCCTCTCGTCTCTCTCTCTTTCCACTTGACCTCAAAACCTTCTGTCCGTGCAGACATTTAAAGATAATTGCACCTCCATTATGCATGCTGTCTCTCTGTAATACAGTGTGCTCACACAAATAATGACACTTTTCTTTTCTCTCCCAGCCATGCACTTGTAATGTCAAGGTCTGTGTGTGTGTGTGTGTGTGTGTGTGTGTGTGTGTGTGTGTGTGTGTGTGTGTGTGTGTGTGTGTGTGTGTGTGTGTGTGTGTGTGTGTGTGTGTGTGTGTGTGTGTGTGTGTGTGTGTGTGTGTGTGTGTGTGTGTGTGTGTGTGTGTGTGTGTGTGTGTGTGTGTGTGTGTGTGTGTGTGTGTGTGCGTAATGAATGGAAGTTATTAAGACAGGAGGACTTGTCACTTTAAGTGCTTAGATTTAGTTTAGTGTTTAGTTGAATGTTGATACCGGTGCGGCAAACTCACAGAGTCGGCTCTTTCTTATATTAAGTGCAGTTCAAATATGATTATTTCGGGGGGGGGGGGTCACCTCCTGAAAGGTTTGGGAACCCTTAGAATAGAGCAGCATAGAGCAGTCAGTGGTGGGATGGAGGTGGTACAAGTTTAGGACTTGATATTTATGGTTTGCAGCACTAACACTCAGAATTGTACTGTGCACTATATGTGTAGCTGTAGCTGCTGTGTCTGTGGTGCTTCCCCTTGGACACGGTGACAAGGGAAACAAAAGTATGTTTTTTCCTGAGCTGACAGTCTGTCTGTGTCTGTATCTGTCTGTCTGTCTCTGACTCCGTCTCTCTCTTTCTCTCTCTCTCTCTCTCTCTCTCTCTCTCTCTCTCTCTCTCTCTCTCTCCCCCTTCAATGTCTGTTCCATAAACTGTACCTCATTCAGCTGCTTGTAGATCGCCTTTTTTGGGGCACATAACAATACTAACGAGTATTTCTACATGATGGTGACTGATTGATTGATGACGAGTCTGTCATATGACAGACTATATATCGTCTCTCAAAATGCGTTTCTTTACTTGAGTGAAAGTAGCAATTCAACAATGTAGAAGTAGGGCCTACTACGTATGTTACAGGTAAAAGTGCTGCGTTCAAAATTGTACTTGAGTAAAAGTCCAAAAGTATTGCCATGAAAATGCACTTATAGTCTTGCATGTAAAAAACGAAGTACTCATTATGCTCACTGGTCCATTTCACAGTCAAATGATTGGATTGTAATTACTATAATACATTAATGCGTTCATCAGTTTAATGTTGCAGCTGGCAAAAGCTGTGCTTGCTTATTTGCTACTGCATAGCTTAATCTGTAATACATAATGTATACGTTAATGTATGTTTTGTATTCATAATTCAATCTGAAAACTAGCTACTGTAGTAACTAAAGCAGTCAAATAATTGCAGTGGAGAAAAAGAGTACAATATTTGTATTAATAAAACAAGTAGAGTAAAAGTAAATTACAGTATTTAGGTACACATCACTATTCACTACATCTCTGCTCTGCGCTCCTCTGCTCTCCTCTCTCACCCACTCTCCTTTTCTCTCCTCTCCCTCTGCACTCTCCTCTCCGCTAGCTCTCTTCCATTTCATGGTGCAACAGTGTCACCTATGGTATGCAGAGATGCATTTCAGGGAGGAGGAGAGGTATACATGCAGCAGGGATGGGCAACTTAGACGATGGAAAGGGACAATATACAGTATTTTCCACACTCACTCCAGAGGGCCACATTGCATATTACTGCCGTAGTTGCGACGCGTTTTGAGCTTGTAGATCAGCTATTTTTGCTATTATTTTTGAATTGGAAACCTGAATAATATTTTGCTCTTTTTGAATTGGAATCCTGAAAAGTAATTTTTTGATTGAATTTCAAATGCATTTAGTTATAGTTATGTTAACTGTATGAACTGTTAACAACATTGGACACAACAAGACAATAACATTTCAATACTAGTCATGAAGTAATTAAAGCGGGTTTGGAATTGTAACAGCTGAAATCAATACTATATCAGTATTCTGATATTAACCTGCGAGCCGCATTAAGTGAAGGTAGGGGACGCATGTGGCCCCCGGGCCGCCAGTTGCCCACCCCTGACATGCAGTATGAATGCAGCATGCAGAGAGAGAAAGAGTGTGTCTGTCAAAATGAGACGGGCTGGGCTTATATTACTGTCACACCCTTTCAAATTCCCACTCAATCCTGGCCTGCATTTGGCCTGCAGGAGTCTGCTCCACCTGCTGTCATTTCATCACTACTGCATCAGTGTCTAACCTGCCTGGCATTGCCAGGAACTTCTATTGTCTGGGCGTTCTCTAAGGTTTACCTGAAATTCCCTCTGGATTCACATAGGGTGAGATTGCAGAGAGAGAGAGAGAGAGAGAGGGAGAGTGAGCACCACTGTGTTTAAATGAGAATCTGTTCATAAGTTGGAATGTGCGTGAGTGAGAGCTTGCATGCGTGTGACTCATGTCAGACAGTAGTTTTGGAGGTACAGTATCTTGTTTCGAACCAAAATGTTGGACCGACCGACGTTGCCACTAGCGGTGCTAAAAATGCTGCACTTCCACCCTTAAGTTCTCAAGATACATAACCACTTAAACTCTACATACAATACAATAGATACGGCTACGGAAATCATATCGATAGTTACAGCCCTAGCGTGAATCATGCCTGTATTTGGCTTCGTCTGCTGCCCGTTTCCTTGTCTCTGTTTCGCACAAACAACATTGTTGGGTGACATTCTCTTAGTGTATTCCTCTCACACGTCCTTGCACTGTGACACTCTCTCTGTCTCAAACAGGGAAAGGTCAGGGAGCCACCCGTGACCCAGCCAGTCTGCTGTCCACTGATACCATAGTCTGTACCGTACTAGCGATGTCCTTGCAGCTCCACACTTCTTAACGTAGGTTGCAGTGACTTAACACAGCGGTGGAAATAAGTACAGTACTTAGATGCTTTACACCACTGGTTGCAGTGACCCTAGGTTAACATTTTGGCGAAAATGCCAGCTCTACAAGCTCACAGTGTGCAATGCATGTGAGCTTGAACTGTTGATTGCCTATTTTAAATGAAGATATTTGGTGTAGAGGTGAAAAGGAGGGGGCCGAGTACAGATCTCTGGGGCACCCTGATCAACGAAGTGCGGTATATGATTGATTGTGCAAAAGTTTTTAGAGGAAGGAAGGCACTGGAGCAACTCAGACAGTTTAAGCCATTTTTAATTCACAGGGTGCAAGTAAAAAAATAGATGTATCTGTCACATCTTTGTCAGGTCATGGTCATTTGTCAGGTAAAAACTAAAAGTAGTTTTTACCTTGTAAATGTGGTCGAAAATGGAAGATTGACAACCTCACAACGCGTGTGAGCTTCAAGATCGGCTGATTTCATCAAAGAGATTTTATGTAGAAGGAGTAAGGGGTGGCCAAGTGCAGACCCCTGGAGGACCCCGGTCAATAAAGAATGTAGGACTTAAGTGGTTGAGTGTTCCGTTTTGACGTTGTGTATTCTTTGCTAAAGTATATATGAGTTCAATGACCCGGCATTAATCATCCCCTTTGGTTGACTCATTTTTTTCAGTATTGTTTTTGCCACATGCAAACCATTTTATACCTTTCACGGGCAGCTCATCTGTGTGTGGAAGGAGGACGCATCTGGATTCAAACGCCACAGCTAACTACTGCCTTCATGGGAACGGAGAGTATAGGGGTAGGGCTCGAGTAGAGTGCAGAGCAGCTGTCTACTGTGCTGTATCGGAGGGGGTCAGGGAAATGAATGGGTGAATGGGTGGGGGGGGGGGGGGGGAGAGAGAGAGAGAGAGAGAGAGAGAGAGAGACTGAGAAAGACTCTAAGAGAGAGAGAGAGGTACTCACATATTTTTCTTACTGTACAGTAATTAAAATACAATACTGCAATGTACCAGTACAAGTCCTGTATTAAAAATGTACTTGAGTCAAAGTAAAAAAGTATTGACAAGGCATACAAATTATAAGTGTCAAAGTAAAATTACTCAAAAATATATATACAAATCTTCTGACCGCCTTGTGAGCTTGTAGATCAGCTATTCCAGATTGCTGGATAGGGCTGAAGTTGTTAATAATGAAATAATGATTGAAATCTAAAAATCACTAAAATGCTCGTATTGGCGTAAAAAGAACATTTGCCTCTGGGAAGTATCGGACTGTATGGTAAACACGCAAGTACAGTCAAAATGCGTCTACATTTTACCTAAGTATACTATACTTGATTAAATGCACTCTTTTACTTTACAGTTTACACCACTGGAGATGTGGCATATTTATGTACTAGTCGTTGGTGATCTAGGTCACAGAGTTCCGTACAGTTGGGTGGAGACTAAAGCACGCAAGCCCCACAGCTCAGTAAACAGTGACATCTGCTGCAAATGCTGCTGCACTCTGAGAATAGCACTGCCTCTTGTCCTCGGAAAGCCGCTGTACTTTGGTCCCGGGAACAGTCTGTGATAGCCAAATATGATTTTGTTATTCCTAATTATCATTAATAGTATAATGGCAGTTATTGGCAAGCATCTCTAGTGCTACGGTCAGTGCAGCCTCGTCCTTTCTTTAAAGTGATATAGACATTATTTGGACTTGATTTAAACATCGCCGTTCTCTCGTTTTTATTTTATAAATTGCAAATCACGTTGGCCTCCGCCATGAGTTATCTACCTGTGAGAAAAAGTAAACAATTTTTTTTATTTGAAATTGACTCCTGGGATTTTGCCTGTTTGTTCTGCACTGACTCACACTATAGACTAGCGTCGCAGTCCCGCCCCCTTTCATGACGACACCAGGCCCAGGAAATAGTTTCCAATGCATTTTTCCCATAGATATTCCAAAACGTATTTATTTAAAGACCTTATAAGCGTCCTACAAAGCCAACTCTTGTCGTGACAAATCATGACACCAAACAAACACAATATTTTGGACCAAACAAATAATTACAAAAAAGAAAAAAAGGGTTGTAACCTGCCGTTTTCTTCTTCTTTCTAATTATTTGTTCAGCCCGAAAAAGGTTGTTTGTTGTCATGATTTGTCACGACAAGAGTAGGCTTTGTCTGCGGCGTAAACGTCTTTAAATAAATACTTTCTGAAAAGTCTATGAGGAAAATGAACAGGGATTTCTTTTCCGGGTCTATCGGAAATCTAAAATCACACATGAAGACTCATACAGGGGAAACGCCCTGTACTGTTCTGTAGCTCCGATCTAGAACTTTCATGACATTACAACTTAAAAATAAAAAGGATATATTCTGATTCCAAATTATTTCAAATTGGCCGTCCCTGGCGGCCCCCACCTTAACCCATTAAAACCGAGAAAGCGTCTGTGTCGTTTTAGATTCATTAGATTTAGAACACTTCCATCATTATTTTATACGTTGGCTATTCAAAAGTAGCAGATATACAAGCTCATAGTGCGTCACTTCGTGCCGCACTACATTTTTAACTCAAATCTTTGCTTCTGGAGGTCCCTGAAATAAAACTATTGTGAAATGGGGGTCGGCAGCAAAATACTCTTTTGGGTCCTTGATATGAAAAAGTTTGAGCACCACTGAAATATAACGGCATACGTTTTTTAGAAATCTGTTTGGTAAAATCGGCCTCATAAAATCACTGATGTGGAATGACAGTCTGTGAATGTCTGGGTGAATGTGCTGGATTGACACCAGACCTCGCAGCCGTGGTCTATTTTATTCATGCCTGATCGGTGGGATTATCACGGACGGTACGTGCCAGAGGTGCGAAAGCAAGCAGACATTTTGGCTGACTCTCGTGGGATCGTATTATTGAATTTTGGCTGTAGCTTCCTTCTAGGAGGCAGACGTTGTCTGTGTGTCTGGATGGTTGTGCATGTCTGACTATATGTTTCTGGGTCCGTGTTCATTTCGACAGACTGTCAAAAGACAATCATTTTATGGTTGGTTGTGTGCAGGTGTGTTTAGCCCATTTTGGGCCGGAACCCCTTTTGGTGTTAGACATTATATTATAATTTAGCTATTGAAAAATAGCAGATCTACAAGCTCATAGCGTGCCACCGAGTGGCTTTAAATCGTGAAAATATTTATTTCAGAAAACTGGAGGATTTAGAAGGTTTTTTTTTTTCATTTGAGGTCCGGCCTAAATGGGTTAGTTTTAGTCAACTAAAACTAAACTAACTACTAAAACATTTCCGATGACTAAAACATGACTAAGACTAAATGGAATTTGATTCAAAAGACTTTATGACTAATACTAAATAAAAATTTGCTGTCAAAACCAACACTACTCTTGGGTGTGTTTTGTGCATGCGTGTTTATTCATACTATTCTCTAGTTTGACTTGCAGTCAGAAAAAGCATTGTATTCTG
Source organism: Protomyctophum bolini (assembly GCF_963924005.1). Taxonomy (NCBI): domain Eukaryota; kingdom Metazoa; phylum Chordata; class Actinopteri; order Myctophiformes; family Myctophidae; genus Protomyctophum; species Protomyctophum bolini. Next base: position 22,549,128 of record NC_137885.1, read on the forward strand.
GCATGTGTAGCCCGGGCTGCACCATGACTCACGGTGTGTTTGACGTGACTGTTGACCAGTTTCCAATGCACACACCCTGGCTTGTTTGAGTTCCAGGAAAGACATATCACCTTCCATTTGTTTCAGTACAGTTTGGAAATCAACTTGCAGAGCGTTCAAAGAGGTTTGAAACAGGAAATACATACAAAACATTCTGAATATCATTGCGCAGACACCACGGTTTGATGTGAAAAGTCAAGCTGAAAGGCCCTGGAGAACACCCATGATGACTTATAAACATATAGACTTATAAACTGTTTAGCCAACAATGACTCAAATATTCAGTTAACAACTGTACACTTATAAAGAGGGAATAATACTGCAGTCACAGTCCTAGTAGCCTAATACCAGGATTACATTTTTGTTGGCATTCGGTGAAGGGGCGAACAAAAAGAAAAGCCTGGGGAAACCCATTGGAAGACCTGGCATAGTAAGCCCACCGGCACCCTCCCCTCTAGACCAGAAAGCATGCAGGCTAGGCCAGGCTACAGTAGTCCTACTTTCAAAACCACTCGCATTCGTCTTGTATCAGCATTGTCTCTCAGTTCTAGTGCTGCATGGTGATGAAATTGGTCAAACCACATGTGGCCTGTTGACAAAAACACTTTCATGGCCTGACATTTTCCCATTGTCCAGTTCCATTTCTGATGCGAACAACAGCAACTACTGCAGTTTAACCAAACTGTTCATGCATTCTGTTGATGTCTGGTCATCCCCTTTGGTTATCACTTTCCCCTCATTTCCATTTCCTCCCTCTCATTTTCTCATGTGAAATCAATTGCCTCACACCCATTCTTTAAGTCATCTGTGTATTTCTCCAAACTGTGCTCCGTGGAGATATAAACCCTGCAGCGTACACAGTGAGAGACGTAAGCTGTTTCACTCCATTTAATCCAAAATCTCTCTTTCTCTCTCCCCTCTCTCTCTCTCTCTCTCTCTCTCTCTCTCTCTCTCTCTCTCTCTCTCTCTCTCACCCTGTTGCTTTGCAGGCGGCCGAGCGGCTCTCCTGGACTTCGCTATCCCGCTGCCCCTCCTGGCCCGGCCCCTTCTAGAGCAGCATGGACAGCCTGGAGTCGGAGCTGACCTGCCCAATCTGCCTGGAGCTCTTCGAGGACCCGCTGCTGCTGCCCTGCGCCCACAGCCTGTGCTTCGGCTGCGCCCACCGCATCCTTGCGTCCCACTGCGCCACCCACGAGTCTGTCCACAGCATCAGCGCCTTCCAGTGCCCGACGTGCCGCTATGTCATCTCCCTGAGCCCGCAGCGTGGCCTCGAGGGACTGAAGAGGAACGTCACCCTGCAGAACATCATTGACCGCGTGCAGCGCGCCGCCTCGTGCTCCGCCGCCGGACTGCCCCTGCCCGCGCTGCTGCCCTCCGCGCCCCCCAGCGGGCCCAACTCCCCCGGTGGCTGCGACGACCGGCTGGCGTTGGTCCCCGTCGCCTGCACGGACGCCACCGCCATGTCGGGCAGCCCCGGCACGCCGCCGGAGCCCGTCCAGTGCCAGTTCTGCGAGCAGGACCCGCCGCAGCAGGCGGTCAAGACGTGTGTGACGTGCGAGGTGTCGTACTGCGACGAGTGCCTGCGCGCCACGCACCCCAACAAGAGGCCCTTCACGGGCCACCGGCTCATCGAGCCCATGCCCGACTCGCACCTGCGTGGCCTCCAGTGCCTGGAGCACGAGGAGGAGAAGGTGAACATGTACTGCGTCACCGACGACCAGCTCATCTGCTCGCTGTGCAAGCTGGTCGGGAGGCACCGCGACCACCAGGTGGCAGCGCTGAGCGACCGCTACGAGAAGCTGCGGGTAAGAAGAGGAGGAGGAGGAGGGAGGAAGGCTGTGTGTGTGTGTGTGTGTGTGTGTGTGTGTGTGTGTGGGGTGTGTGTGTGTGTTCTTTTTTTGTAATGCGATGCAACTGTCCCCTGTGTTATTTTTGTTTTAAGCTCCGTGTGTATTAGGGGGTTGGAGGGTAAATGAAGTGGGGTGTCATTTATCAAGTGAAGCACCTCCTTTCATGCTTGCTGATTTGGGCTCTGCGTATTACTGGGAACACTGCGGGACATTACTGTACACACACTTCATGCAAATGAGTCAGGAATCCTCTGCTTGCTGTTTTTGAGGGGAAGGGTGTGATGAATTGCAATGGAACTTATGGGAGATTAGGTGATAGCCTATGAGAGATTTTGGCTCAGCTCTTTATCTTATAATACACATGATGCTGGTATATATTAGATAGCTGGCGTTTAGCCTTGGGGAGATAATACATTTAAAAAAAGGTAGGAAATAAATTGCGGTGTGAACTGCCCTGTTATCGTGGCTGATGTTTCTAACTCAATTATCCGGTGATTTTTATCAACTCCCGCTGATTCATTATCTCTGCCGCATAATTAAACAATTATCATAATTACTACACCACCCCTGTGTGCCAGGAGGGTATTCATAAGCGCACGCACGCACGCACGTGCACACACAGGTTTATATTACTATACTTGTGTGGACATCAACATTGCTTTCATGCATGCAATTTATTTTTTCATATCCATTTTAAATCATAAGCCTTAGACTGAAAAAGAGCAAATCTACAAGCCTAAAACGTGCAAGTCGCAGCTATTTTCTTCAGCGCGTGACTCAGTGCGCAATTTAAGTGTAATCCTTAAATTATTAAATGCCTAATCCATCCTATAACCGCAACCTGAAACAACATCTGGTTTAACCATAAAACATTGTTCTTGTGAGGATCAGGAAAATGCTTCCCACAAAGTCTATTTCTCATCTCGTCTCTGTCGTTTGGAGGGCTCGTAATCATAGATGAAAAAAACGATGGCCTCATTGGCCAAAGCAGTTCATTGGAGCGACGTGTATCGACATGAGGGCAGAAGTGCTCCGGAAGTGCGGAAGGCACGCTACGCCACGCTGCCACTCGAGTGACTAGCCCACTGGCCAATCACAGTGCGTCTTTTCCGGGACTTGTCAGACCCGAATGTCCCCTCTGTGACGCACGCGGAAGCTTTTGTGAAGCACACTGCCGTTGCCAGACTGTTGCCTCTCGCAATGGTTGTCTGGCTATGCGAGACTCGTGAAGCACCAACGTGGAAGCTTGCCCTCACTTTTGCACATGCGCTACAAAGCCGAAGGAGTCTACCTTTCTATGTTTGGTAACAACTGTTACTTTTCATGATTCAAATAGAAAAAATAGCGAAAGTAGCAGCTCTACAAGCTCGATACGAGTGAAAAAAGTGATAAACCAGGGCGTTAATTTATGAAAAAACAAAAAAAGTTTAAATATGAAGTTTCTGCCCGACAGCAGCAATGTGCTCTACTCTACTTGTGGGGGCATTAGTACCTCGCAAGTACAGTTATACAAACACACACACACACACACACACACACACACACACGCACGCAGGGAATGTCATTAGTGCTGGGACACAGCGTCTTCAATGAGGTTGCAGGTTAACGACAGCTAATTGCCTGTTGGGCGGAGGTGGAGGCATGGTTAATTGAGCAGACCTGGTAGACTACTCTGGTGAGTGTCTAGAGGGACTCCTCTCTCTCTCTTTCTTTCTCTCTCCCTCTCTCTTTCTGTGTGTGCGTGTGTGTGCTCTTAGTCACTGTCACATTCAAATCCATACTGAATGGAATGTGTGGAAGGTCGTGGCCCTTTAGTGAGGATCCGTCTCTCTGTTGTTTTTGGGCTGAAGGTACACCTGAACGATTTTCTTCAGCACTTAGAAGATGGATGTGGAACAAATCCCATGCATTTATAGGGCTGTCCTTGACTGCATGAATTCTCTCGTTCACTTATTGTGAGCCTGATGTGCTGAGCCTGATTTACGTGCAAAGATAGCAGATCTACAAGCTCACAATGCAGCACATTGTGTGCATGTCAGAGCATGATCAATCAATTGATCGTGTTCTATAGGCTTGGATCAATGGAACTGACGTAGTATGCGTGAAGTTTTATCTGTATCACAATGAAAACTCATTTTGACCACCATTAATTGGGGCAAACTTGCAATATCCTCCAGGCCCACCAGTGGTCCTCGGCCCGCAGGTTGGGAATCACTGGACCGATCATTTAACCCAGTAAAACCGGGTAAGCATCTATGCAATTTTAGATTTCGCATTGGCTATTCAAAAATAGCAGATGTACAAGCTCGTGTCGAAGCACAAAGTGAGCTTGTGCATTTTATTTTAATCCTGAAAGTGTAATCATTTTTTATCTTCTCTTCTCTTCTGCTGGGTCCCCCCTGGCACAAAACGATTTCAGATGCGTGTTCAATTTGGGAGGTCCTTGGCAAATAAAGTTTGAGAACTCCTGATTTATATAGTAGGCATTGTAGAATCGGCCTCTGGTCTTAATGGGTTAACAAAGTCATGGTCAACTAAGACAAAAGCGACTATATAATTTGACTATTCATGTAGGAGAGGACAGCTCCTACTGTACATGCATCTCTCACCATTCTCTAACCATTCAGTAGTGAAAACCTCAGTAGTGAAACCTCACAGGCAGCTGCAGTGCTAGAACGGAAAACTCAAGGCACTAAACTCACCCCAGATCAGTTACTATATAGTTCACAAAACACAACACAGACAAATAACATAAACGTCCTCTGGGGAAATGGCATGACAAACTAATGTCCATACTCATATACCTACATTACTAGAGGACTGGGAAATTGTTTTGCCGGTGCAATGTCGCTATTCATTAGGGAAATAGCCTAGCTACACATCTCAGAAGAAATGGTTCCTTTTCCTTTTAATGAAATAACAGGCTCCAATCGTTTCCAAGCGGTGTTATATATTTTATGAATGGCCACAGGGTGGTAGCATGGTAATATAGACTTTCTGTCACATCGAAAACTCATGCTGTCGGAGCAAAGCGCAAACAAGCAAGAATTTATTTTCGTCAAGGGTGTGCACTGGTGTGTGCGGTGCAACGGCCTTTCGCCCACAGCCATGACACTTTAGTGAGACAAACGATATAATTTGTATTGTTTTGCTTAGGCTGTTGGTGTTGCCTTAAGGATAACTGTCTATATAATAAAACTATGTTAATATAGCCATTCATTATGTTTATGATATTATGGGCCTCCCTCAGAGGGCCTATTTATTGTAATTATTAAGCTGTTACAACTATCCAGAATACATTGTGGCGTGTGTATCTCTCATGGCCTCCTTTTGTCGGCAGTGCAGCTGTCTTCAGGTGCAGGTGTGTTTCCCTGCACATTCACAGCTGTTTAGTATGAGAAAGCAGGGAAGACTAATTAACAATGAGAGCACAGGTCACTGCCTATTTCAGTTATGTACATCTCTCTCTCTCTCTCTCTCTCTCTCTCTCTCTCCCCACCACACATCCAGTGAGATTACACATCACTTTACGGCAAAACAGAACGGGGCAATGCCTTTCCGATAAGCAAGCTAATTGCCAACTGTAACATTAATGGATCAATTATGAACAAAATATAGTATATTTTTCCCTGTTATGTCTATACATCCGTCATATAATCTGCGACGCCGTAATGGGATGGCTGCCTGTATATTGTATTTTGGATAAAACGTACCCACACAAATTTAGGCCTATATTCGTCAGTTTATGGATTACAATAGGTACATTAATTGCATTTGTATAGCACTTTTCCAAGTGCTCAAATCACTTTACAATGGTTCATTCATTCATACTGTACATTGGGAGGTGAAGCGGTGAACAGTTGACGCCAACCCTAACCTCCCACGGGGCAGCACACCTAAACCTAACCTTAACCCTCTCCCAACCCTTAACGCACCCCTCACCAACCTTAATCCAGTCGTTTTAATGCACCCCTCACCAACCTTAATCCGGTCGTTTTAACGCACCCCTCACCAACCTTAATCCGGTCGTTTTAACGCACCCCTCACCAACCTTAATCCGGTCGTTTTAACGCACCCCTCACCAACCTTAATCCGGTCGTTTTAACGCACCCCTCACCAACCTTAATCCGGTCGTTTTAACGCACCCCTCACCAACCTTATGTCTAACCAATGACTAGTCTAAACTAAGTATGCACCCCGACGCCAGCGTCCTCACTTCCCACATCCACACACCAATGGTGGCTCACACCGACCGACTCATTGGAGGCAATGTAGGGTTCAGTGTCTTGCCCAAGGACACTTCGACATGTGGACAGGGGAAGCCGGGATTCGAACCGCCGACCCAGGCATCATTGGACGACCTGCTCTACCTCCTGAGCCAAACCAATAATTCTATAGTTTTTATAGTTTAGCTTGACTTGACTATTATTAAATGCTCTGATGTATTATCCTTTATTTCTGTTGCTGTGGCAGCAACAGAAATAACCTAACTCAGTGATTCAACCATCCTTCACCCACTCTTGCATGTTTAGCAGAGTGCACTGAGATGCATTAGAATGTGTCACGGAGGGCATTCATATTTTCTTTATGACTACTCTCCACTATCTTTAATCACCAGCGACGGGGCTGGCTGTTTATTCTTTAGAGCCAAAATAGGCGGTAGACACACGGTGTAAATGTGTATTTCCATATACCCTGCGGGGAATTATGTCTAGATCGTTTTCTTCACGAAAACATCAAGCACGTGACTCGACTGCTTTTAAGCCGTGTGTACCGTTAGTTTTGTATAAGTAGCTCGTACTGAAACCTTGAAATGCCTGGTGAAGTGAAACTCATTAAAGCTGGGGTCTAGTTGAAGTATCTCTTAGCTACACTAAAACATTTTGTTATTATCATTATTCTCTTTATTTTATGACATTCTCTTTTTAAAAACAAATCTTTTTATTTTCTGAAAATGTGAAAATGTGGCCTAATGCATACTACAACAGGAGGCATTTTAAATTTAAAAGTTTGACAACCACAGCTGCTGAGACTGTATGAGCTCCACCGCCGCCCCCTAGAGGCCCCTTACAGAAGTGACGTAGTTGTGTTGAGTCAGGTATAGTGTCTCACCTCTGCAGTCTATCTTCCATACATAAGTAACCCTGGGAACGTGTTGCTCATTACAGCAGGCAGCATGGCGCGTGCCGAGAGTCAGATCCAACGGCCACATTAAGACCCTGAGCCGTCCCCAGAGTGGACACTCATTACAATGACAGTGTGAACACATTGAAGGGGATAGCATTGATAGCATTCTCTACATACCGAGTCCACTCAGTTCAATTGACCCATTAAGACCTGTGGAAGATTCTACCCAATCTTCTAAAATCTAAATCCTGTAACAGTTTTCTGAGAAATGCATGCTGCTACAGCTGGTTCTCAAACCTTTTTCATGTCAAGGATCCCCAAAAAGATATGCATTTCCCACGGACCACCATCTCAAAATATTGGACACCCCAGATGCAAAGTTAGTTAAAAAACTTTTGCATATATATATATATTTCTAAAACGGTAGTACCAGTCCAATACTTGATTCTGATTGGCTGGTTACCGTCACGTGACCGGTGTAAATTCCACCGATAATCCACTCCTTCAATCACTGGGGCTACTTGCCGAGCAAAATAAGGAAGTGATGTGGCTCGCTCTGGTTGTGAATTCAATCGTTTTATTAGGTTAATATTGCTATATGTTTGTAACCGTTTTAGAAAAGCAATAAGCCACGAGAGGTCTCAGGTTACCAGGTATTTTACACTGGCTGGGGGCGTAGGCAGACCCGAGGCGCATATATATATATATATATATATATATATATATATATATATATATATCTGTTATTTTTTTAATTAGAAAATTATGGTTAAAGTTGTTCAAATCTAGGCCACTTCCAGCAGGATGGCAACTCAAGGCCCATACAATATTAATGGCAAACACCAAGGTAGATTTTCAAGTGAGAAGAACAAGAATATTTTCAGGTTTGTTTATTTATTTACGAAGTAGCCCCAAGCACGCAATTCGGAGTGCCTGAGATTAGTGTCTTGTATTACAATATGACAGGCAAAATACACTTCCCTGTATAACTTGAACAATTTGAACTAAACTACTTTCTTTGTATAACTGTGGGACAGTTAAACTCTTAGAGCTTAACTGTGGGAAAACCCTTTTCCTATTTGGAGATAAGAATTACCGGTATGCTCTTCACAGGAAACTGACGGCAAATCTGATTTTGACTGCCAATATCTGCCGACCTAAAGGTTATCTGGATAGTTATATTTGATGTTTATGAATTTTGCATGTCGATTTCCTATATTTGTTTGAATTATTTTGATTGAGGTCACTGAAACACCCTAGTCTGGACTTTAAAACAGCAGCAAACGTGATGAACGTTTGTTGTATGAGTAAGTGACAAATAAAACCTGCTTCATCCTCGATGCTTGCATGTTGACAAAACTCTATTTATTTATCTGTATATGCTGTGGCATAAACAATGGCAAGCCTTAAATGTACTCCGCTCTTCTGCAATCTGCACACACAGACTCAGTTAATTGCAGTACAGTATATACTGTACACACACACACACACACACACACACACACACACAAAAATGCAATATAGTCTTCTGCCTGTGAAAAAACATCTGCTACATTCACTTCTGGCCTTGACCTTTTGCCTCAAGGCTTGAGCGAAACAATGGGAAACTCCTGTCACCATGACTCAAGAACTAGCTTAAACAGAGAATGTGAACAGAATAATGAAACCTGAAACAGTGTTTAGCGTACCACAGGGCCCGTCCATTCTGTCTTGTTTCTCAAGTCCTTGGACTTTAGTCACTCCATCTTTGTTTAACCGTGGTCCCTGTCCATCATGATACCTTTAGAAAACAACACTACGACTCTGTATACTGTATACCGGTAGCCACAAAGAGAGCAGCCACACAAACGTGCATAAAGGAATGCTTTTAAGTTTCCCTCTCATTTTTCATATGACATAATTCTGCCCCTGTGCAAACATTCTGTCGCTCACTGTCCTCCGCCCGCACAAACACAAAGCACAAGCGCTTGATGCTTTACGAGACCCAGCTGAGTGCTGTTTACTTCCCTCTGCCTAAATGCAATCACACTGTTTACATCTGACGGAGGAGGACCTCTGAATGCCGGATAGACTAAACGGTACCTCGACTAAAATCGATGTGATTTATTGTCACATGCGCTAAGAATCCAGACAGATACCCACAACGCTGCAGGTGAAGTTTGCAAAATGGAGACGTGTATAGGAATCGTAGTGGTAAACAGATAGACACAGAAACCTGGGGAGTTCTCTCCATCTCTCTCTCTTTTTCTCTCTCAGCCGGTGTTATGCTTAAATTACATACTCAGACGAGACATTTGAAGACTCGTCGTCAACTGCCTATTATCAAGCTCACAGTGTGCGCCGAACGGCAATTTTCGGGTTGTCAGATGTCTTGTGCCTTCGGCCTCTCTGTTGCTTTGTCTCTCTCTCTTCCTCTGTTTGTCTCACTAGCTCTGAGTCACCCTTTCTGTGCCAGAAAACCCTCTGTCTGTCTGTCTGTCTGTCTGTCTGTCTGTCTGTCTGTCTGTCTGTGTCTGTCTGTCTGTCTGTCTGTCTGTCTGTCTGTCTGTCTGTCTGTCTGTCTGTCTGTCTGTCTGTCTGTCTGTCTGTCTGTCTGTCTGTCTGTCTGTCTGTCTGTCTGTCTGTCTGTCTGTCTGTCTGTCTGTCTGTCTGTCTGTCTGTCTGTCTGTGTCTCTGTCTCTGTCTCTGTCTCTGTCTCTGTCTCTGTCTCTGTCTCTGTCTCTGTCTCTGTCTCTGTCTCTGTCTCTGTGTCTGTGTCTGTGTCTGTGTCTGTGTCTGTGTCTGTGTCTGTTTGTGTGTGTCTCTCTCTCTCTCTCTGTCTCTCTCTCTCTGTCTCTCTGTCTCTCTCTCTCTCTTTCTCTCTCTCTCTCTCACACTCACACTCACACACACACACACACCCCGTAATGGGGAGTCGAATGGAGTTAGTATTTGGCTACAGGACATGTATGCCCTGGTACATTTTGCACTGACTTGCCAGTTATTTGGGGACGTGGGACAATTTGTGCTGGAGCGATTTAGTGGCCAACTTGTCTGGGTCGACGCCGAGGGCCATTTTCGCATTTGTTTGTGTATGTGTCCATCATTCCCAACAATGCATTGCTGTCTGCGCGAAAGCGGCGCTCGAGGGTGAATGTGTTATAGATACTGTTTATCTCTCTGGCTCTGTCCTTAGTGTCTGCAGTGAGATTAAATATTTGGGCCACATCATCTCAAATGACCTCTCTGATGACAAGGACATATATAGACAGCGTCGGAAGCTGTATGCGCAAGGAAACATGCTGTGTAGAAAATGTGCTCAGTACCGGTGAAGATTTCACTTTTTAAATCCTTTTGTACACCCCTGTGTACCGCCCACCTGTGGTGTCGCTACAAACAAGCCAGTATCAGGCGATTGACAGTGGCCTATAATGACTGTATGAGGCTGCTTCTGAGAGCTCCAAGAAGCTCCAGTGCAAGCCAGATGTTCGTCAGTGTTGGGGTCCCCACCTGCTCTGCTGTGCTACGCAATCTTATGTATAGATTTATGTGTAGAGTATCTGAGTCAGTAAATGACATCATTGATGTCATTACTAACCCGATACATAGTTCTGTCAGGTTCTTCTCCAGACTGTGGAACCATTGGCGAACGTGTCTGTATGTTCGAAACTGAACATGGTGGAACTCTTTTTTTATTGTATATTTTTTTCTATATTATTTATCTATTGTATTGAATTGAATTGACACACACACACACACACACACACACACACACACACACACACACACACACACACACACACACACACACACACACACAGTATACATAGGATATAATTGCAAGGACATTCTTTTCATTGGTTTAGAGAAGACAGGGGCGATGAAAGGCCGGTATTCACTGTGAGGTTTCAAAGGGATGGATTCTAATTCAACGAGATGCAGCGCAACGCGTTACAGCCATGACTTGTAAAGTCCTACTTTCCTACCGCTCTCGGCTGATTAGGAGCAGATGCTGTGGAAAGACTCTGGTTTCTTTTGAAGAAACTCAGCCGCAAGTGCCTCGAACACCAGCTGACCGTGCTCAGGAAAAGTCCACTTATATTTAGAAGTGTATTTACATTTCAAGCGATTTCACTGTAGTTGCCGCTCCGCCACAAGCGGGGGGGGGAGGGCAATTAGTTCTACTGTCAAACGTCACTTACACGGCCCGACCGCCTTACCATGTTAGCGTTGGCATACCTCTCATGCCGATGAAAAGGTATCCTTCGGCCTCCCAGCCTGCATACTTATTTCAAGAATTCTTATTGATTTCATGGGATGGTTTCTGTCATGACTTTGGCGGTGGCCAAACGATATTGCGGTTGAACCCTCGATATTGAATTGGAGCACAGACGGACCTTGGTTTCCGCCAGTCGGGATGGCGAGCCGTTCTGAAGGGCCATCAAATAATGACTCTGTAGTATTCTGTACTACTTCCTTGCTTCTCTAATTCGAGGAGAAAAAAAAGGTTGCAACAAATCCCATAAAGTTTCCACTTTCCCCAGAGGCTTTTGCCTTACATCTTATCCTTAAATAATTCAGCAGCTGAGTTTGGCTTAATAACAAAAACAATTTAAAATTATAGCTCCAAGATTCTTTTGGAATAATCACATTGAAAATGATAGCTGGACCACCAGACAGAAACTGTAGGCCAAACGGAATGGTCCATATAACTAAATATTGCTAAATGTATACCTTGTTCAAGCTCTTCCTTGGACTCAATCTCAAGTCTTTAAATCTTACCTCTTGTTTTATCACATTTATTACCCCCATTAGCAGTTGTCTGTCTGTCCCAATGGCCTTTCCACGCCACCCGCAGGCCACACTTTCCTAACTACACACACTCTCCCAATGTAATAGGCAGGTGAAAGCATGCAACTAAATGCACTCCGCAAGGACGAACCCATCTGAGTCTGGTGACCGCTGCAGCCTTTCCTCTAGCAACACCCTTTGGCCAAACATTCCACTTTCACCTAAGATATCTCTAAATCCGATGGGCAGATTGCATTGAATTCAGGCTCTCCAGAGGATGAGCCCTGGCCCCCAACTATTTGATTGACCTCCCAACCTTTCCTCTACTTTGTGGTTAGAGTGTCTGCCATGACACAAATGGTACCCAATGCCTCGCTGATGCACTCAGCATCAAGGGTTGGACAGGGGGTAAGTCCCTGCAACATACTAACGTCTTGTCCAAGGGGTTTACTTTGCCTCATACTACAAAAACAGGCTCCTGAACGTTGAACCATAATGACTCAGAGTCACGAAGCATTAATGCTTCTTCTTGGGAAGCAATATTGCTTCCCAAGAAACTATGGCCTTTCCTCTGGTGCCACCCTCAGGTGAAAATGTCAGCTTAGCACACAAGATACCTTGTATTTGGGCTTCCTGCCTGTTGGCAAGCCTTAGTCACGTTTTTCTTTCAGACAGATCATCTTTAGACTGACAGACAGACAGACAAGCACAATAACAGACAAACGGGTTTAATTCCCTTCCCATGACCTTAATACCAACAGACAATATGGGCACAACATATACATGCAAATGCTTATATGCATAAACCCAAGCACGCACGCACGCACGCGCACGCGTGTGTGTGTGTGTGTGTGTGTGTGTGTGTGTGTGTGTGTGTGTGTGTGTGTGTGTGTGTGTGTGTGTGTGTGTGTGTGTGTGAAACATGTGTATATGAATTACGTGCTTGTGCTGTTGACTTAATGTTGGAGCTGCCCTTGTCTTGCCTGTGGGGTATTCTTCTCTCTGAGTGGTGGTTTATTTTAAACCCTGTTGATTGTGACGCTGGCGGAGTGTCCCTCTCGCAGGAGACCGCCGTGTCGTCATCGTCGTATTGAGGCCATCCATTAAGCCCACACAGGCAGTTGAATGAACTGCAGCACGTGCGGCCACACACACACACACACACACACACACACACACACACACACACACACACACACACACACACACACACACACACACACACAAACACTATTGCCTGTATCTGGGCCTCTAAAACTCTCATCCGGCCATCCCTTTTGTTTACACGCCATTCCCTCTGGGTGGGTAGCTCCTTTTTAATGGCAACCATTACAGCAGAGAGGCTCTCATTCACACTGACTGGCAGTCCAAAAATACATGTCTGAAGAGGAATTACTTACACTCTGGAGAGGAACATCCATGGGAAGTGATGATGCGCATTCAGCCGCTCATCTGAATCACAGCACTCAAGATGTGCTGCATGAGTACTCAACCTCAATGAGCACTGTAATAGAAATATGAACGCGATATATATTAACGCATGCATGCAATATAGTGGGGGGGAAGATACCTTTTCCATATCGACTCTGTCGGGTGGAAACGTCCTAGGCCTATTTTGTCCAAAACTGTTTGGATCTTGTGGATCTGGTGCTGTACTTTTGATGCTTTTGCGTGACGCTGAAGTGTATGAGCAAGTAGGGCGTTAATTTACAAAAAAACACAAAAGGTTCCTGCCCGACATCAGCGATATATTGTTGACCCATACGCATGGGTCACCCATTTTCAATAAGAGGAGAGGGCTTTATCTTTACTCTAAGCTTAAAGCCGGTCAGTGCACAGCACAGATGCAGCCAGCCTTGGAGTGGCTTAGCACGCTCCGGCTGGCAATAATATGACGGAGCTCTGAGTAAGAGAGAGGCGGCTTGTTTCCCTGTAGCGAAAAGGAGACGCAAAAGAAGGCAAAAGGGGGAAGGAGAAAGGCAAGAAGAAGGGACCGGGCAAAAAAATTAAGACAAGAAAAGTCCACATTGCGGAAAAGATCAGGGTATAGAGATGGCGGTGACGTGCTGGCTGGCACCTGTTTCGCTTCGTTAGCCAGGGTCGCTTGCGTGCGTGCTCTCGCGGGCAAGGCTTTTGATGGGTGATTTACTGCTTGGCTGAGTTTGGGCACAGCGGGGACAGGCTCTCCCGCTCGCGTTGTCTCGTAGTGAAGGGATTCACCACGGCCGGGTGAAACTCTAGTGAGAGGCTCTTTCCCCACTCGCGTTGCCTCGTATAGTTGCACTGCAGTGAGTGGTCCACGGTCGGGAAACACGGGAAGAGGCAAGATGAGGAGGCACCACCGCAGGGACGAGGGACACCACCACCGTCCAGAGGTATTGTGGGTAGACGAGACGAGACCTGAATCTTGACTACTGTGAAGAAAGTTTGTGCAGTGTGTTTATTAAATAGCTTTTTGGCTGAGACTGTGATGTAATGCTATCTTGGTTTGCGATCCGGTTCGTCGGTGTCTTGTCGTCTCATAACCCAGCTTGTAGGCTAGTTGTTTGTTTTCCCCTGCTGTTTCCCTTGTAGAAGTTTGACTTTTGAAGCAAGATGATGATACCCCGCTGGCTTGATACTATTTTGGCTTCTGGCAAAACTAAACAAAAAAAAAAAGCAGAGAAACCGGGGAGGGGGTCGGCGTTGTCACCTCTTTTTATTGTTCCCTTTGCCTTGATTATACTCCTTTAATGTTCATCTCTCTCTCTCTCTCTCTCTCTCTCTCTCTCTCTCTCTCTCTCTCAGCAAGCCCTGGACTCCAACCTGAGCAGTTTGATCAAGAGGAACAATGAGCTGGAGTCCCTGATGGGGAAAATGATCCAGACCTGTCAACATGTGGAGGTGAGACGCTTCTGTCCCCATGAGGGCACTGACGGCCCGTTTGACTCTCTTACCACGCCGTTATGTTCATGACCAGACTGTAGAACGAAATGATGTATAATTGATTATGTATATGTTGGTTTCATGCTGACATTATTGTACTCGCTCTATTGCAAAAAGTAGCAGATCTATAGGCTATCTGCTATTAGTCGAAGCATAAAATAATTATAATCTAAAATGCCACAGATCTTTTCCAGGTCTTAAATGGGCTAATGGATATGCTAATGTGTTTTCAGTTGCATAATGTAGTATTCAAAGTTATAATCGTTGTCCATAATATTACAGTAACTCCAAGTCCATTGTCACATCGCACGTTTTCAGCATTCAAGGAGAGGGCGAAATTGTTTTGTGCAAGCTTCCCTCAGTTAAAAAGAAATATCTGAATTTGTATATTGCTAGAGTAAGAATTATAATATTACAGGACTATTAGACATATCAAAGAATTATACTGTAATGATTTAATATTATAAGTATTATCCTTGCACTTCCAGTACTGACATAATGCATGTTTCATGGATAGGTATACCAGCTTGAGCCCTTCATTATTATTATATTCTTCTACCTTTATTGGATAGTATTAGTTCCTCATTTAGCTGCGGAGTCCCTTGGAACCCCCTCATGGACCCACAGGGGTCCTCAGATGATCCCACTTTGAGAACCACTGAATAGCAGGCATTGTCTTAGCAGCCTATTCACTTTCTATTGCCTCTGTGGGTCAATACTGTGCAAAATGTGTGTGTTTGCTAGTGCTAACGCTGCAGCTCGTCGCTCATGTAACGCTGGCCTACTAAGAAGCTTTAAATATAGCCGTGCCACAGGGCATAGAAGCAGTGCCCCCCCCACCGTCTTAGCATATATGACTGACATGGCCTTTACAGGCTGGCAAGCAAGGACGATTCATTAGATTCATCAAAAGATATGTTGATGTGTTGCTGTTGAAAGGAGGGGGTCAGAAGGGCGGTATTATTCACCGAACACACCGCTGGAATATTTGTTGTGGGTTTTATGCCGTCACTGTCGGGGCGGAAAAAGCTCTTATCTCCGTCTTCTAAATGTTTTCTCGTAAGTTAACATGCCGGGCGTACACTTGACCATGCTACAGTGTCAGAGAAAAGCTATCAAAGGTAACAGTGATCCACAAGCTCTATGTAGATCTGCTACTTTTTTCTATTTTTGAATTTGAATCATGAAGAGTAAAAGGTTTTGGACATAATGAGGTTTCCGCCCGACAGAGACGATGTGCTATAGTCTGTGCATGCGTGACTGCACATACTGTACATCTGTAGCATATGTAACTGTGTATTGACTGCACATACTGTACATCTGTAGCATATGTAACTGTGTATTGACTGCACATACTGTACATCTGTAGCATATGTAACTGTGTATTGACTGCACGTACTGTACATCTGTAGCATATGTAACTGTGTATTGACTGCACATACTGTACATCTGTAGCATATGTAACTGTGTATTGACTGCACGTACTGTACATCTGTAGCATATGTAACTGTGTATTGACTGCACATACTGTACATCTGTAGCATATGTAACTGTGTATTGCTCTGAAGTGGGCCACGGCAGCAAGCCGTCACGCAAAGCATGTTTCGCATGGACTAATACCAAAGGCTCACTTTCCACTTTTGACGACGCAGACATTTGTTTTTCATATTATGCCTGTATCAAAAACACATCGACACAAGACATGCCATTTTCACCCTTTTCCACTCGGCTGTAAAAACAATTCCCTTTCAAACCGGAAATGAATAAATTATGCATGGAATGCAAAAAATAAATACTCCTGACCCCATTATCCCATGTGTATACTGTAGTATACAGCCTCGACACACACTCTGACCTCCTAGAATAACTTGGTGTATGTACAGTAGGGTGTGTGTGTGTGTGTGTGTGTGTGTGTGTGTGTGTGTGTGTGTGTGTGTGTGTGTGTGTGTGTGTGTGTGTGTGTGTGTGTGTGTGTGTGTGTGTGTGTGTGTGTGTGTGTGTGTGTGTGTGTGTGTGTGTGTGTGTGTGTGTGTGTGTGTGTGTGTAGTATGTAGTATGTAGTATGTTGCACGTGAGGCTCTTCGTCATTATAGCCTACCAAAGAGAAACCAGGCATGCTAATTTGATGATTACAAAGCTCATGATTAAAGCACACCCTCATATGTTTTCATTTAATGAAGATAATGAAGACCTTCATGTGATGTAGTCTCTGACCAGAGCCTGACCAGCACCAGATCTGTGGCTCTCCTGATTTTTTCTGGACTAGATTCAACATATTTTGTATTCAAAATGACCGCTCTACAAGCTCAAAAGTGTTGTTGAAAGTGGTATAGACGGCAGAGATACACAGCTGTGAAAATGATGGCTTATATATGTTTGCCAAACTGAGATAATCAGTCCGGCTGTAGACTGGCTTCTTGGTTAACCTGCGGGTGGAACGCTGAGAAATGGAGTGTTCTCTCACGGCACTCGGGAGCAAACAAGCAACATGGCATGCAGTTTGTAGAGCACTATGAATATTTTAACCCGTGTTTAATCTGTTCCAGAGCAAGCTGTTCCGGAGACAGCGGCCTTGATTTGCAGAGTGTGCTACACGATTCTCCATGCCATTGAAAGTCTCATAACATGCATACTTACAGTGTGTTCATACATACTGTATGTGCAGTGTCGGAGAAGCTATTTTCAAAAGCGCCAAATACAGCAAAAGCGACCCTATTGTAGAGACAATAGTTCGGTTATCTACCGTACACTTTAAAGCTAGTTCAATAATGACCAAATTTACAACGTACACGTGACAAATATGCCATGCTGATGGCACGGCAAAAATCTGAAATCGGCCTTATAGTCTACATGGGCTAAAAGTAGGACAAAGCAATTGAATGATGCAGAATGCAAGTAATGAAATAAAATAAATAATCTTGGCTATATGTGAGAGCTGCTGGTAGATGCTGGTATTAGAATACATCCTCCTGCTGTTCTCTAATATGACGGCTGCTGGGAAGCCTTCGTTTTTCTTTTTGTGCGCGAGTTGATGAGCTTCATTAGCACACATTTCTCAGAGGACACACATACGCAAGCGTGTGCGCAAACACACGCGCGCGCACACACACACACACACACACACACACACACACACAGATTGTACAACTAGGTTTTGCATTCGAAAAATGTCGCTGAATATTTTAAGCCTTTTGTCTCACTGCTTCCAAGAAGAGTTTTATTGATGTGCCCTTCTCAATATTTGGATGTCACAAGGGCGTGCGTGCGTGCATGTGTGTGTGTGTGTGTGTGTGTGTGTGTGTGTGTGTGTGTGTGTGTGTGTGTGTGTGAGTCAGGTTTGTGTGTCAGACAACATGCTATACACAGTACACTACATGCTCTACATATTTACACCACACATGACATGGCAGCCATCTGTGCACGAGCATGGTCTGTGTGCATGTGCACATGTTCATCCCATTTGAATTTATATTCACTCAGTACCTGAACTCAAGCACACCAAGTCCCTCTATACTTCTTAAAATCAGCACAATGTACCATCAGACGAAATAAAACCGGAAGCCTCCTTCAGCTCAATGTACCATCAGACGGAAAAAAAACGGAAGCAGTTCCATGGGCTGGCCTAAGTGTACATATTGTTCTACATATTGTTTAAAACTGTGTTGCAGATTTCACTTTTTCAAACTTTTTTTCCCATCTGTACACTCTGAGTTAGAGTTAGACCCTTAAAGAGTCCATTTTGGTTCCTAACTATCAATAATTTAGCTGGGGACCCCTCAAGGACCACTAGTGGTCCAGAGACCCCACGTTGAGAATCAAGGCTATGGCATACGGTCATTGGGTTTCTTCAGCTTGCCATGCAGGTGAGAATAAAACTAATTGGATATATACAGTCCACAACATACTGTAAGAACTTGGCGCAATACAACTTAAAGCATAAGACTGCCAGTGTTTGAATGCATTCGTACACACTTGATAAACGAGCATAATAACGAGACTGTATATTGTAGATTAGCATTCCCAGCAGGCTACAGCGAAGGGCTTAGCCTCCAACCAAAGAGATTTCTACAGAGTAAACAACAGGATAAGAATTTAACAGCATTGGCAGTCACCTCCCAACACTAAGGGGCAAGGTGGCTAATTAGCGGTTTTGGAAAAGACAGACGCGTTTGCATTTCAATGGGTACTTTTCCTTTATTAAGAGCGGAGCATAAAATCTGTTGCCAGGGCCAATTCAAGCTATATAATACAGAAATGACACAAGAGCTATTCATTTGTCTGAAACTCTATCCCTGGTGGCAATGTTGGAGAGTGTGTTGATGCGAAAAAAAGAATAATACAAAAATCCCCACAGAAGTGTTTGAGGGAGAATTTTAATAATGAATCCCTCATATTGTACGTTGACGTGAGTGAGTACGCAAGTGTGTGTGTTTGTGTGACACAAGTGAGTTCGAAACGCTCTCGTTGGCATGGCAACACTCGAAGAAAACATCGCTTTTTTCCTCTGCTGTCATCGCCGCGTCTCTTCTCGCCAGAAAACACATTTTCTTACCCAGATATTAATACAGTAGGTACAACAGGGAAATGGATACAAGTAGAAAGGGGACATTATGAGCAGACCTGTGCTGTTGAAAACTAAACGTGAACTTTCAGTTTCATTCGCCCGCTTTGAATCATAAAGCCCTGGACTCTCTGCACTATAAAATGAGCTCAGTGCCCTGCGTCAGAGCAGAGCTCAATGCCATCTCTCATACAGAGTGTTTCAAATAAACATTCACATGCACTCTTTGACATTTTCTCTCAGATGCAGTTACAGTATGTGATATCATCAATGTTGGGTTCAACCTTGTATCATCATATTCATCTATTTTATGTTTTGTTTCATAAATCAATGCCCTACTTTGTCATTCTACAGTGTCACACAAAAGTAGCAAAACATTTTTTTTTTGCTACTTTGGAAACTCCCCTCCCCCCCCCCCCCCCCTGTATTTCCTCCCTAAAGTAACGGTTTTGGATGTACGGTTATGCTGCAAGGTTGCCGGTATATGATATGCACATGTGCTTTACATTATGTATAAGTGTGAAAGCACTTCTCTCATACATAGTTGCCTTTTTTCTTTTCATACAATATGCAAAGCCCCCTTGATCTCTGAACCTCATGGTGTGGAAAGCATCTGTGAGACACACGCATACACGCGGGAGAGGTTTGTGTGTCTCTTCCACTACGTCGAGTCGTTGGCATGTGTTGTCTTCTCCTTCCAACCTGGAGGGCTGTAGACAGCTGATGGATGAGACGCGACGCATTGCTTCTGGACCGACATGATCTATATTAGCCAATTCACATTAACCCCTTCTGGGCGGGAACCCCTTTTGGTGTTTTAAACATTGTTATAATTTAGCTATTGAAAAATAGCAGATCTACAAGCTCATAGCGCGCCAGTGGCACGCTACGAGCTTGTAGGTCTGCTATTTTTGAAAAATCCTCAAATTTGGAATATATTTTTTTATATACTATTTTAACTCAAATCTTTGCTTCTGGAGAGTCCCTGGAACAACATATTTTCAGATGGGGGGGGGGGGGGTCTCGGAGGCCAATTACAGGTCATTTTTGGGGTCCTTGACATGAAACATTGAGTGATATAGGCCTATAGAAACATAGGTTATTTCAGAAAACTGTCTTTTCAGAAGAAATTTTTTCAGGCCTAAATGGGTTAAGCAGCCCTCTCCCCCCCCCCCTACGTCTACCCGTCATCTGTCAGTGGCTCCGTCCAGCGGTGTAATCCTTCCTGTCATGCGTTTTGTTTTCCCCATGCTAGGTGAACGCCTCGCGCCAGGAGGGTAAGCTGTTGGAGGAGTGTGACGTCCTCATCGACATCATTCAGCAGAGGAGGCAGATCATTGGCACCAAGATCAAGGAGGGAAAGGTATACGCGGCCCGAAGAACGTATGTACGCGGCCATGTTGTGTCGTGGCTCTGACGTGTTTCAGCACACGTGTTTCAGTAAAGTAAATGTGAAACATTATATGGAGAAAGAATATATATTATATACAAAATGGTGGTGGCAGGTGCATACAATGTCTGTAGCTGTTTGGTCAACAAGCACTATAGGCTATATGCAAGATTACATCTGGAAAGTCAGACAGACAGACACACGCACGCAAACACGCACGTGCACACAGTGTAACGCCGTAAAAAAGGTGTTTAATCAGTTGAGGTATTTCGTTTTTTCTGTTTAAATGGTATGTTTCTGTTCATTAATAAAACCACATGGTAATCAACGCTCATCATATGTTGACAATCTCAAATCCTGCTGAGGCCTGCGTGGCTCTGAGTTCCTTAATGAACATATTGCCAACAGACGGAGGACTCTACAGCACAGAACCACAGCTCCACACTAGACCAAACCTAGATCCCTGAGCATAAGGGATGTGCTCTTCACTTATGGCCTCGGGAAGCTGCTGGTGATTTTTCACAATTGTCTCTTAATGAGAGCTGGAAGGCACTTGGGTATTTTTCCCCCCTTCCCCAGAAGGAGAGATTTTCCTGTTTATCTGTGTTTGATTTGCTAGCTGATACCATACAGTACGCCGCAGCGGAGACTGCGCCGAGAGATTGTACTTTTCAGCATTATTTTTTATTTAATACTGCAATGGAGAAATACTAATTCTGGTATTAAAAATGATTGGCATCAAAATTTCAAATAACAAAATGCATGTTATCATGTCTAAACTGTATGGTCTTTACATTTGTTTTCTTTTGTTGTGCGTTTCATGTAATTGTCCTTTTGTTTATTGAATTTTCTACTTGGAAAATAATAATACCGGTAACAATGTAAGAAAAGAAAATGAGCAGATCTGTCTCTGACTACGATAATGATCTTGAAAGTTATTGTGGGAGGAGTTGTCAGTGCCGATGTTTCTTGGCTTCTTTCTAAAGGGTGCAACCATTTCCTTCCCTCCCTCCTTGCTTCCTTCCTGCTTGACAAAAAACTTTTAAGTTTACTGATTAGAGCCTCTAGACTCTCTCTCTCTCTCTCTCTCTCTCTCTCTCTCTCTCTCTCTCTCTCTCTCTCTCTCTCTCTCTCTCTCTCTCTATATATATATATATATATATATATATATATATATATATATATATATATATATTAGTGAGGATCACAACACTGACTGGGCAGATTTCATATAGGATTTCAATTGAGATTATATAGACCTTAATTCTTTTTTTATGGGCAAAACTGCTGATGAATGGTCTGTTTGACCTCAATCCTGCTGCCGACCTCAATCCGTCTGCTTCAATCCTCGTAGATAAGATGAGAGAGAGAGAGAAGAGTGAAAAACACAGGATTCTTCCACCACAGAGTCATACTTGTCTCCCCAGACAAATCATTAATATTAATGGTGTAGATTTTTCGTTTTAATCTGGTTGTTTCCATCAATCGGTTGATAGATTACTCCCCCTTCATTTGTGTGAGGAAGACTGGTCCTCTTTTTATAATGTTACTATCAGAAGTTAACCTCTCGGCCCGGGCAACTATGACCTTTGCTGCGTGTCACACCCCATCTCTCGAGTTAACCTCTTTTCACATAAAGGGTAGCATCGCATATCATTTCCACGGCCAAATACATAGACCAGTATCAATATTTGTGGACCCTTCCTTGGCTTGAAAAGGTTTGAGAACAACTGACTGCCCTTGGGTATAAAACAGGCTAGACCACATTAACCCTGGGAATAGTTTTGTCCGGGGGCTGTTACACTGGCAAGCCCCCCCCAAAAAATATGTGACTTGTCGTCTGTCTGTCTGTCTGTCTGTCTGTCTGTCTGTCTGTCTGTCTGTCTGTCTGTCTGTCTGTCTGTCTGTCGCCAATAATAACACTCTCTTCCTGCCTTGCGGGCTCCAGGCACAGAGGCTGAGGAAACTGGCCCAGCAGATCTCCAACTGTAAGCAGTGCATCGAGCGCTCCTCTGCCCTCATCACACAGGCAGACCAGACACTCAAGGAGACAGACCATGCACGCTTCTTACAAACAGCCAAGACCATCACCGAGAGGTCAGAGAGTGTACGCACGCATGCACGTATTGCAATAAAATGTCATGGTATAGTACTTTACACCAGTGGTTCCCAAAGTGGGGTCCGGGGACCTCCAGGGGTCCTTGATGGAGTTACAGGGGGTCCCTAGCTAAACGATAGATAGGAACCAACATTAATGGACCCTTATGGGTCTGTAACTCAGGGTCCATTTGGTTATATTTGTAGTACACTCGAGTTAAATCGATATTGATTTTACAATATAAATTGGGGATCCCTGGCATATCTTTTCAAATGGGGGTCCGCGGACTAATTAGTGTCAATTTGAAGTCCTTGACATGAAAAAGTTTGGGAACCGCTGCTTTACACCACTGCTCACTCACATGCATGCACACACACACACACACACACACACACACACACACACACACACACACACACACACACACAGAAATAGTCAAACTACCTTCCTTTCTCTTCACTCACAGCAAAAATGGAGAACTACTGTACTGTAGCAAGCGGGGGAGGGATTCAATTTGGTTTTGGTCTAAACATGCTCCCGATAACGTTTAAGCTTTCATCACACCGCGGTGTGATGAAAGCCTAAACGTGGACTGGGGGAAAGGATTTAAATTCAAATAGACGGTTGTGAAAAGTCCAGCCAGTGGACACAGACAGAGCCCAACGACATTAAGCCTGTGATCCTTCGATTCGGACATAATGGAGGGCACCAACCCCTGTCAGATGAATCAGATTGTGATTGGAAAGCTGCTTGGCTGGAGCTGAAAACTCAGCGGCCTGTGCCGTCGTTGATTTTGTTCCGATTTAGCTCTCCTCTGGGCAAATCGAGCACTCACCGGGCAGCAAGTCAATATTATCGCTCTGGGCTGTGTGGGGGGGGGGGGGGGCAAAGACGCTAAGCCCTGTTTTCTAGCCCTCATATAGTGAGCAGTAAATAATGCTAATATGCATATTTTTTAAACTGATTACAGTCTCACCTGTCATTCAATCTCACCCTGCAGATGGTATAATTATTGACACACTTGGCCACTCCCATATCTCAATGGGAAGAGTGCTGACTATACATGTATTCCATTAAATTCTGGGCTTGGGACCATATAGTCCCCCAAATTCACCCCTAGACACTCACTTATCTGTCTAACAATTATGGTAAATGTAACCACCAAAGCATCCGCAGTGTCATTTTAGCTATTACATAATATACGAATTTCAGAAAACTCCTTGGATTTAGTACATTGGTTTAGATTTGTGGTTCTCAAAAATAGCACATATTGCTAGTGTTTGAATTATTTAACTCAAATTTTCAGATGGTATGGGGGTCCACAGCCACATGATCATTTTGGCATCCTTGGCATGAAAAAGTTTGAGAACCACTGACGTAGGAGACATTTGTAGAATGGGCCTCGGGTCTTAATGGGTTAATCAGTGGTGTTTCACTGCTCATGTCGTCTCTATAGGGTGTCCATGGCCACGGCGTCGACCCAGGTGTTGATCCCCGAGATCAACCTGACGGACACCTTCGACACCTTCGCCCTGGACTTCACCAGAGAGAAGAAGTTGCTCGAAAGCCTGGACTACCTCACAGGTACTGGCACTGCACAGCAGTGCACACACACACACACACAAACACACACACACAGCCAGCCCATAGAGCCCCATTGTGAACCCGGACATGTTGAGTACACCAGGGTTTTATGTTAGAAATGTTTAGTCTGGTCCCCAGCATGTAGAAACTGCCGGATGCTAACTTGCATATGTTGGGCAATTTTCATAATTGGCATAAAATGTGACCATACCAATTACAACCTATAGAAGGCAAAACATTAAAAATGTCATCATGCTTTATGTATCATGTGAAGTGTCAAACTAGGGGGTTTTCATGAAGCTGAATCCATTCCAGGCTTTAGTTTTGCAAAGAAACACTCATATGGGGCTAAAAACGGCCGGAGATAGCTGGAGAGTGGAGACTAGAACAAGGCTTCACGGGGAGTGCATAGGAAGGAGAGCTTGTGAAAATGTCTGGCTCTTGTTTATTCATCCTCTGTGATGCGAGAGTACTCCGCCGAAGGCCCTGTTCCCTAACTGAATCACGGTGAGTCATGCCACGTTGTGCAGCCACTCATGAAAACGGGCTCTGAGAGAAACATGGAGAGGGCGAGAGAGGGGTGGAGATGGAAAGTGCCTTGGAGATCAATTTAGACAGTGGCTTTACATCTTATTTCCATTTATTCGCTTTCTATGAGCTATTGAGCGATTTACGTGTGGACTCTGTGGAGGTTGCACAGCATGAAGTGGCATTTTGGCTTTTTTCTGACATGATGAGATACTGCTTAGCAATGCAGTTAAATGCCAAGGACTGTACGCCCCGAAACTTTCAACTGTAAGACAGCGGGAGCAGAACTTTAGCATCAGGTCACATTAACATAGCGAGCAAAACAAGCCAGTGTAGGATTGTATTTCTTTTTTGAGAGAAATTGCGATGAGGTCGTGTTCCCATGAGTCTCTCTTTATATACATATTGCATTATTTCCCCCTCCCTGCCGCTTCCGACGCTTAACCCATTTCGACCTGAGATCAGATTCTAAAAATGTCTTCTACATCCTGACAGTTTTCTGAAAAAGCTATGTTTCTATGTCAGTCGTTCTTCGATTAAAAAAATCTGCTATTTTTCAAAAGCTAAAGCATAACGTAATGCTAACACCAAAACGGGTTCCCACCCAAAATAGGTTAAAGGGATTAGTTCACGCCCAATATGACTTTTTTTCTATCGATTACTCACCCCATGGAGAATTGAATTCATGCATATTTTCTTGTTTTTGTCGCCTTCCTAAGCCACTAATATAATGGCCAGCAGTGGTTCCCTATGGAGACACAGAGTCACAGAGTCTCCTTTGTCTCTCAGCAAATGCAACTGATCATTTGGTTTAGACTTTTATTGGGACAGCTGCCTTTTTGCTGTTGTTTCTCTAATCGTATAGGAGTTCATATACTCAATTCACATGCTGCACCATGAACCATACATTATGCTGTAGTAAAACCATGTACTCAACAAAGCAGCTGGCATTTCTTTGAGGTATTTCCATCATATTCCACCAAAATCTGTAGCGACTTTGTGGTCACTCATACGTTTCCCCCGCTGGGGGCTAAGCGTAGGCAACAAAGACAGGTTAACACTTGAGAGACAGTCTTTGTTGCCTATACACTTAATCCCTTGTGCACAGTTGACATCAAATGCAGTCCCGTGATGACAGATTTTGATTATCAAGATTTTAATGAAGTGGTTTGGACTTTTGAAACCTGGAGCTGGTCACGGTCGGTGCACACTATATGGCACATCAGCGATCCATTAGTACTAGTGGTTCTCAAATGTTTTCTTTGCAAGGACCCCCTAAGAGTACAAATGGACGGGTAAGGGCCAAATGGACCCATTTGGTTGAATTGGTTCCATTTGTATACACTCTCAGAGTTACAGACCTGTTATGGTCATTCAGGACTCTTTATGTGTTTCTGGTCATTATTATTGTCCACTAATTTTGTATGTCCTTGTCCACGCACGGCAAAAATGACATTTTGACAAAAATGATGATCCCTGTCTTTGCTCCTCAGCTCCGAGCGCTCCGGCCATAAGGGAGGAGCTGTGCACGGCTTCCTACGACACCATCACCGTCCACTGGACGTCCGACGACGAGTTCTCCGTGGTCTCCTATGAGCTCCAGTACGCCATCTTTACTGGACAGGCTAATGTTATCAGTAAGTTACTGGGCAGTAGTATAGTATACACACGATACTGGACAGTAGTGTACTAACTATACAGTATAACTGCCTGTACCCCAAGAGGTGACGCTGGCTTTTTTGTGGGATTGCGGGCACGCCACGCCACACACGCACGCACACACACACACACACACACACACACACACACACACACACACACACACACACACACACACACACACACACACACACACACACACACAATTCACACGTGTGTGCCACACTCTCACTCTCAAATGGCACCTTATGTCCCTCCTACCTCTGTCATCCTTCCGTCTCCCTTCGTTCTTCCCACCCCTCCTCAGGTTGGATTCCGTAGTACTTGTGTGCAGCTGCGGCGGCTTTGTTATAGCGTCGATTTAGCTTGTTGTTCAGATGTCAGATGCTAGTTTTGATGCTCACTTGGCTTCCTATAGTTACTTTGCAGCACTTCGTTGTTTTATTGGCACTCCATTTGCTGTGTTGTTTGTTCACTAGCGCTCTCACCTATCTTTGGATAAGGGTGTCTAAATGGCTAAATTGGCTCACCGAAGTGAAATGTTTTTCTTTTCCATTCTGTCTCCGTGTTGTCACCTCAGTGCCTGTGTCAGAGGAGGTCTTTGTGTTGTGTCAGATAGAGTTTATTGCCGTCAGCTCCTCTGTCACATCCCTGAAATAGTGTCCCATCTTATAAAACACGACCTTCTATAGAAGACGACACCTTCCTTCCCATCAGTGTCCCAGGGATTTCTAATGATAAAAAAAGATATTTACACACTTACTTCACATACTGTACAGTACATGCTACTGTTGTAGCCATTTCCACCACTGAATAGATAGAAGTAAATAATTCACCACTTAAACTCTATACTTTGTTGACTGGCGTCTCCCATGGCTCTTTGCTTTGGTACGCTCCTTTTATCTCTCGACACCAGCTATCATCTACAAGCTCACAACCTGAGTTTGTAGATCTGCTGTTTTCGACTCCATAACAGAGACGCTAGAGTTAATGTACAGTTAGATTGCTAATCCTGAAGGGTTTCTTTATATGTAATTATATGTAATTACAAGAAATCAAGTCGGAAAACCAAGATCTCTCACCTTTTTGACCACATGAAGTCTATGGTCGAAGTCACATTGTGAGCTTGTAAATCAGCTATTTTAAGTAAATGTTCCCCAGTCCCCACAGAATATAGATGCTGGTGATCAAGTGGTTAATTCAGTAGAAATGGGCTGTGCGTGTCTATGACTTGTGGTCATTATATGGACCAACGTGACATTGTAAGCGAGAGCACAATGTGCTGTTTCTTGCACATATGCTCCCCATCGTTTCTTGGTTGAGTTGTGTACTTTCACCATCATGGGTGGGTAGTTGTAAGGCCCTTGACTTCCACTAAAGTGCTGGGAATGATGATGGTGGCTGAGTGCAAAGAACACAGGTGCACGCACGCACGCACGCACTCATATACACACATGCATTTTGCATTATGGCCTAGCTCAATGGGAAACAGTGGAGCGCTAAGGATGCCACGTGCCACATGCAGTTATCTGTGCCAAACACACACACACACACACACACACACACACACACACACACACTCACACACTCTCTCTCTTGGCAGTGAGAGAGCCCAACGGAGCTATACAGTCAACGAGGTGTGAATGACTTCCTCTAGTGCTTTTCCACGCCCACACACCCGCATCGCGGTGAAGCCTCCTCCTCGTGCTGTTGCCACAGGCTCAGGCATAACCCCCTCGGTTCACATGCTGTCCTCACTAACGACGCCAACACTCTCTGGCCGAAATTGCGTGTATAGAAAAGCCCCAGTTTGTGTGCCAGTTCAGTTTTTTTTATTCTCCCCCTCACGCCAGGAAAATAGCCTGCGGATTGAAAAACGTCAACTCTGAAGAAAAAGACATTTTCAGCACTTTCCTCTCAGCACAGAGCGACCCAACTCTGTCCCCCACACACACTCCCAGCCCCCTTAGACTTTCATTTTGAAATGCTTACTCATCTTTTGGGAACAGTGGGTTGAAGTATATTTTTAGGTGACGTTACACCCGTGGGCCAAGATGTCAAGGACCCCCAAAAATATATGTATAGCCCCCATCTATCCCCCCCATCTAAAAATATGTTGTTCCATATGTTTTTTAAAACATTCGCTCTGAAAGAATATATTCATGAATATTTTCACGATTTTTCAAAAACAGCAGATCTACAAGCTCGTAGCGCGGCTAGATCTGCTATTTTTCAATAGCTAAAGCATAACACTATGCTTAAGAGAGCCTCACATGTGTGAATTCCACACGTTACAAACAAGTGACTGGTATGATCAACTAGGGCCTTCATTTACGAAAAATCTAACGAACAAAAAACACAAGAAGTAAATACATGAGGTTTCTGCCCGACAGCAACGCCATGGAATTGAGTGTATGTGCTATTGGATTCTAATTCTTTCTCCCCCTCTCTCTCTCTCTCTCTCTCTCTCTCTCCCCCCCCCCCTCTCTCTCTCCTCATCTTTATTCCTTTCTGTCACGCCCCTTGCTCGCTCCATCTTGTCTCTCTTCCCACCATGCAGGTCTGTGTAACTCGTTGGACAGTTGGATGATCGTGCCCAACATCAAGCAGAACCACTACACGGTGCACGGCCTGCAGAGCGGCACCAAGTACATCTTCGTGGTGAAGGCCATCAACCAGGCGGGGAGCAGGAGCAGCGAACCGGGAACTCTGAAAACCAACAGTAAGCGCAGCTCTCTGCAGCAGAGCCTTGCCCCGTTTTGCGAGAGAAGTAAAGGAACCGGGTCTATGAAAACAAGCCCAAAAGAAGCGACTATAGGTTATACGGCTATTTGAAAAATAGACGATCAACAATGTAGAAAATAACACTTTTGTGTGTTTTGTGATCTCGTCTGTCCTACAATCTGTCACAAGAACATATTACAATAATAGTGCCAATTTCCTTTCAATGACAAAAGTGCCAATTACTCGGTGCCGTTTCTTTTTTTTTTATGGAGGACTGGGACCCAATTATTGTTTGGTAATGTGAAAAAAATATCGTTGCTGATACCCTGTGTTTTAAGCTCTTATTTCTCAAAACATGTATTCAATGTTATTTATTTTCGAAAGAGGCCACCTAAAAGAATATGTTGCATATGAATACGTCAAAGGCTATGCACAAAAATGTGTTTGAATGAACAATATTCTGATTGACTGATTAAAACTGGGAAAGTCGTGTGTCATTTTAGATTTTTGCATTGGCCATTCAAAATAGCTCACGGCACGTCAGCGATTGTACATCTGCTATTTTTGATTTTTTTTTTAATATCTTGAAAGTGTGAGAACTACTGGTTCAGAAGGCATTAGCAGAATCGGCCTCAGGTCTTAATGGATTAAAACAAAAACTGTCTTGGCCAGTGCAAAATCAAACATTGCCTTCCTTCCTTCCTTCCTTCCTTCCTTCTCCGATCCCCACCCGCCACCAGGCCAACCGTTCAAGCTCGACCCCAAGTCGGCCCACAGGAAGCTGAAGGTCTCCCACGACAACCTGACGGTGGAGCGGGACGAGACCACGTCCAAGAAGGGCCACGGTCAGGACCGCTTCACCAGCCAGAGCAGCTACGGCGTGGTGGGCAACGTCTACATAGACAGTGGACGCCACTACTGGGAGGCTCTGATCGGTGGGAGCACATGGTGAGTTCACCTACAGTATAACCGTTTGATCCAGTGGATTCTCAACCTTGTCAGCCCCCCCCCCCCCCCCCCAAATTAATCATATTTGAACTGGGGACCTCCCAAATTAATCATATTTGAACTTGGGACTCCCCAAGCACTTGGAATTGTAGGAGTTGAGGCCTTGCATTTAGTTTGACTCAGATTAGTTTGACTAGATAAGTGTGTGTGCATGTGTGTGTGTGTGTGTGTGTGTGTGTGTGTGTGTGTGTGTGTGTGTGTGTGTGTGTGTGTGTGTGTGTGTGTGTGTGTGTGTGTGTGTGTGTGTGTGCAAAGTGATATTTCCTATACTGTGACTAATTGTCAATTTAGTAAGTGTATTCCACTGCAGTTAGCCCTTATAAATTATTTTCTCATAGCCATAATGTTGCTTTTAAAGGGATATTTCACTTTAAAAAAAACTTTTGGTCATTTCATCGTCTATCAGGCTTATGTGAACACCCCAGACAGTTTTTAAGTTGCCTGAATTCAGTATTTAGACATTTGATATTAATTGTAACTACAACCTCAATTTCCACCATGTTAGATTCATCGATATCTTTTTTTATATATATATATATATCTATTATATCTCTTTATCAGGTACGCCGTGGGCATCGCCTACAAATCGGCGCCCAAGCACGAGTGGATCGGCAAGAACTCGGCCTCCTGGGTGCTGTGCCGCTGCAACAACTCGTGGGTGGTGCGCCACAACAGCAAGGAGCTGGCCATCGAGCCGTCGCCGCACCTGCGGCGCGTGGGCGTCCTGCTCGACTACGACGCCGGCTGCCTGACCTTCTACGACGCCGTGGGCTCGCAGCACCTGCACACGTTCCACGTGGCCTTCGTGCAGCCCGTGTGTCCCGTGTTCAACGTGTGGAACAAGTGTCTGACCGTGCTCACCGGCCTCCCCATCCCCGACCACCTGGAGGGCCTGGAACTCCAAAACTAAAGAGGAGAACGTTGGGAATAGGTAGCAGTATAGCCGGAAATGTTTATATTTAAAAAAGAAATTAAGCCTGGAACCGAGCCACCCAGGCCGCCTGGTGAATCATGACCGTAAAACATTTGATTTTGATTTATTAAATATAGTATAGCCTATAATATAATTAAATATTCAAATATTTTTTGACACAGAATCAAATGTTTTATGGTCATGATTCTGCAGGAGCCTGGATGGCTTTGTCCCAGGCTTAACATAATGATTATATTTATATTCATTATTTTCTGAAAGATTTATGGGGAAAATGGGAATGGGGTTTCTACCCATGGCACCACAAAAAACCACTGCTATGCCCTATACACGGGGCCAAAAGACTGATGAGAAGACATTTCCGGAGCGTGGACTCTGACACCATGTAGATTTTATTGCGCTTGTTTGGGAAAAGGAAAGACGAAGTACTGTGTCTATACTCGAAGCACCATGGTACTGTATATACCGTTCAGGTGGACAAAGTCGCCAACGGTTTGGAAGAGGCCTCGAGGAAGGAAACAAAGCCACAAGTCCACATTGTACTGTTTCCAACCACTTTGTCAGATTTAGCACTTTGACTTTGGACACCCTAGGCTAATGGACGCACAGGTTGACAGACACGCATGCCTACAGACGTACACATACATGCATGCATGCACACACGTATTGTTGTACACACACGTGCGTGCGCACGCCCACACACACACACACACACACACACACACACACACACACACACACACACACACACACACACACACCCCGTCATTACACCCATCGCAATCCCAGTTGTAAAAGTCAGAACAAATTGATAAGACGTATATTTTATACATTTCTAGCATTTAACCTCAACCACACCACCCCCTCAAATAGAACCAAAGTATAGCCATTACCTTATGTTCAAATCCTTTTTATGTTCAGATCATTCTTTCTTTGCATACAGTACTTCTAAAAGAAAGTAATTAAATAATTAAAACATTAATGTTAGAGTCCCCCCCCCCCCCCCCCCCCCCCTTTAAACATTTAAGTGTTTCCTTGTGTTTGGAAATTGTTCCTGCATTATTTATGATATTGTTGGAAGCTCCGGGGAGACCCACTGAAGCTTAGTGCAATTAACATGAACTAATATAACGTATTGTTTTTTTTGTTTGAATGATTGTGTCATTGTGTTATCATGTTTTGACAGCCATGTCCTCCCGTGTTCTTTGTTATGCAGTGTGAGTGTGTTACAGTAGTGCTTCTCAATCCGTTATATGTCAACGGTCCCCAAATTAATAATGTATTTGGCTGTGGACCGTCGGACCCCCACATCTGAAATGACATGATAATACTCTTATCTCTTTCTCTTTTGAAAATGGTTGATCTACAAGCCCTGCTAAATTTATTTAGCTTATATCAACTAATTTAGCTGGGGATCCCCTGGAACCTCCTCAAGAACCCTGGGATCCACTGGAACCTCCTCAAGAACCCCTGGGGATCCCCGGACCCTGCTTTGAGAACCATTGTGCTACATTTGTATGGTACCATGAACACACACACACACACACACACACACACACACACACACACACACACACACACACACACAAAACCAATTTATTTTTTATTGTTTCACTTCTGTTTTAGGTTGACTTTTAGTTGTTTTAGTCAGGCATGTTTATGTAATAATGTCTCCGCTCCTGAACCCGTGTTCATTCACAAGGAGTGTCTTTTAATATTGTTTGGCCTGCAGTATCTTAACGTTTAATTTTCAGAAAACCGTGATCAGTTCTTACTCGGTACAAATGTTTCTCTCCATACAACTCAATGGAAACGCCAGTGGTGGAAGAAGTACTCAAGTAAAAGTCTTGTATTCAAAATTGTACATGAGTAAAACTTCAAAAGAAAATAATTGTCAAACTTTTTCAGAAAATAGCTGATCTACAATCTAATTTACGTGCCACATTGCAATGCATTGTGAGACTAATAGATTGTCTATTTTCTAATATATGAAGTATAAAATATGCCTTAATTGGTTAATGTAGTATGTTTTGTAATAATCTTTCTAAATCTACAAAGTGTAACAAAGGGTTTCAAATTATAAGTGGAGTAAAAAAGTACAATATTTGCCTCTGAAATGTAGTGCAGTATAAAGTATTGAAAAAAAAACAATCTTCATATAATTGGTCCTCACCAATCCATCCATCCATCTTCAATCGCTTATCCGTAGTCGGGTCGCGGGGGCAACAGCTCCACCAGAGAGCTCCAGAGTCCAGACTTCCCTCTCCAGAGCAACATTAGTGACCACCTCCTGGGGGATCCCGAGACGTTCAAGGCCAGTGAGTCTTGGGCTCCCCCGGGGTCTCCTCCCAGTGGGACGTGCCTCGAGGACCTCCCTAGTGAGACGCCCGAGAGGCATCCTAACCAGATGAATGTTGGTGAATGTCCTCACCAATGCTCATGATAAAAAATGGTCTCTAATAGATCACAAAGGATTAAACACGATTTCAGATTTTTAATTTAGAATTTTTAATTAAATTAGATTTTAACCTTTATTAACGTGAGATCAATGGCCTCCATTATAGCATGCTAACTTTCCAGCAATAGGAAACCTGCTGTTTCCTATTTTTTCCCCTTTTTTTGGGAAACCTGCAGTTTCTATTAGCTTGAATTCCCCATCGATGATGTCAGTGGTAGGTTGGATTCTGAACTGTCACTAGAGTGAGTGAGTCATATTGCCGTGAGCTAGTGAGGATCAATTATATGAAGATAGGCTGAAAATGGGTGAAGTTGTCCTTTAAGTACAGTACTTGAGTAAATGTACTTAGTTACTCTCCGCCACTGGGAAATGCACTGCTTCACTTTAACATTGCATCTCAGCTAGACAGTATGTTCTGCAGTGCAGACCCCAATGCCCAATGATGTCATCTGGTTGCACCTCAGTCTTCACTTAGCCAACTCCCTCCAACAAGAGACACAACGTAGCTTTTCCCCCCCCGGTGGGGCATCAGTGTTCATTGTAGGAGGTACGAGGATTCAAGGGCCTTGCAAACGGGGAGCGATAAAACGCGCCTATAGTTACGCAAGCGTATTTACGTGGTCACGGTCCCGTGAATTTGTTGCGTGTGTGCTCGTTTTATGCACACGCCCGCCTCTCACCAGACCTGAATTCGGTTTAGCTTTTTTTTTACGCTTGCGTTGTCGCGCCCCTCTTGAGCAGACCTGTAGCAGACCTGTCGTTGATCCAGGCAAGAACGTGTGTGTTCCTCGCTCCCCGCCTGCAAGGCCCTTTACTCTTCTGTGTCTATGGGCACAAGCACACCTTTTTTCGTAAAAAAACGCCTAGACCTGGCGTCTCTTCCGGGTTTATAAACAGCTGGTGGATGGAAATGATGCAGGCGCGGCTTCAACTTGCTTTGCCTCTTGACGCGTATATGTTGCCCACGCTCTATCGGGTTGCAACTCGAACGGCGCCTCCATCTCGGTCAAAATCTATAGGGCGAAAGTCCCGCCCACCCGGGGAGGAAAAACTATAGTTAAAAACAATTAAGAGACAGTATTGTGAGCAGTGAGACGAAGAAACTTATAAGTCCATACTAATAATCCATAATGTATAAATCATGGATAAGGGGTCAGGGCAAGATAGGCCTTTTCGGGAAGGGGTCAGAATATATTATGTACTTATAGATGGTTATTCGTCTCAACTGCTTAGAGATAAAAAATATAACCAACCTTGACACAAATGGCACTCATTAATGTAAATATAGTGATTGTGTCGTGTATATATATATTATTTTTTTGACCAGGTACACCTAGATATGTTTTTGTCTTTCATGAGTTGTAATAATCCTCCAAAATAAGTTATTAAATTATGCATAATAAACCAGACTTTATGTTCCATTGTATAGAAGTATTAGGCTATATCATTTAATGTTTCCATTTACAACATATGTTTATGGTGGTCTGTGTTCGGTCTGTGGATACTTTAAAGTGAGAGAAAAAAAGCATATGAGTGCTTTGCGTCAATGTGCAATTTTGCCGTGAGGCTTCGACTTGAGGTCGGCGTATATGAGAAGGTATAAGAATAAAGGTTCGATTGAGTACATGTTTGGGTCTGTCCGTTTTGTCTTTCATCTTCCTCAAGATGTTGAGCTCAGTATGGTTGAATTCTCCCTGTGTGTTTCCTGTGGGAAAGGGAGTAGCTCTTAAAGAACTTCCTTTGGATATGAGGGCCACATCCGGGTTTGCTGCCTGGAGTGACAGTTAATAATATCTTCGCTGTCGGGCAGAAACCTTGTGCCAGGGATGGGGGAAATGTTTCAAAAAGTTAGTTCTAAAATGTTTTCATGCCAAGGACCCCATTTGAAACTAGTTTGTGCCAGGGATCCCAATGAGATTGTTGTTGTTGGATTAGATTTTGCGCAGATTTATACACCTGTCTACACTGTATAGCTGGATAGGCCACACCCTTAGAAAGGACACAGAAAACATCACAAGGCAGGCCCTGGACTACAATCCACAGGGGAAGAGGAAACGGGGTAGGCCAAGAAACACCTGGAGACGTTCCACTATCCAGGACCTAAAGGACATTGGAATGAGCTGGCAGGAAGCAAAAGCGCAGGCCCAGAAGAGAGTGAGATGGAGAGCTCTGGTGGACGCCCTATGCCCCTCGACGGGGTAAAGAGGATTAAGTCAAAGTCTACACTGTATAGACTACTAGTAGAGTATAGTAGAGTATATACACACACATGCATGACACTTTTCCACCGGGACACGCCTTTTACACAGAAACAGAATCTCTTCACCGAAAATAGCCCTACTCGAGTTGTGAGTTTGTAGAATTTCTTTCTCAAAATGTTCAACCATTATCACATTCCCAGAATAGAGATATATGCTAGGGTTTAAGTGGTTAAAATTCCAGACCTTTCCGAGTTGGTGCATTCTTAAGCGAAGTTCGGCAGTGAAGCGTGTTCACTTGCCCTCTCCCCTGTGTTCATAAAAGTCTCGGTGTGGCATTTTCAAGCAATCGATAGTGCAATTTGTCTTGGGGTTTTTAGAGGGCACCACAAAGATCAACAAATGTATATGTTTTTATTTGAGGTAGGCGTCGCTCACAAATGAAAGACAGGGTTTTATGTGTGAGCGATGCCGTAGCCTACCGAATATACGAACAGTGGGTCGGGCCCCTTGTTTGGGTCGGGGACAATATTTGTCCGGTTTCCTACATTTAAAAATATATATTTATATTATTTCAAAAGTAAAATAAAAAGACTTTTTCACACACACACACACACACACACACACACACACACACACACACACACACACACACACACACACACACACACACACACACACACGGACGGAGTGCAAAACATACTCTCCCCCCTTGCCTTCGGCCTGGTGGAGACAATTAAATGTTTTCATGGGCGAGTGGTTATAACCAGGCTAGTTCCTGCCTCAGAAATGGAGCAAGAGTCTTCTATGACACCTCAGACAACTACATCTCCCAGAGTGCACCAGCAAGAGAGCTGCTCGTTTGCCTGAGCTGAAACACCTGAAAAGGCTGGAGTGAGCATTCTCACAAACAAAGTACCAGAGACAAGTCTACTGGGGTTCCTCTCCTAGTCCAAGGAGGTTTGTTAATATTTGCAATACTGCCTAATGTGTTTTGTACTAGTTTGGATTGGAAAGGAATTCACATGGCAGAATTGCTTAATTTGTGTTTGACAGTCTAAAAGTATACTTTACAAAAGATACAATAGAAAGTTAATTAAAATGATGTACACTTTTCCAAAATGCTACCAGCAACAACTGCTAATGGCTGCGACTGCAGTGAGAGCGAGTCTTCACGCAGTAGAAACTCTAGAAATATACTACCCCTAAACTCAATGCGACCATAATTTACTAAAAAGTTTAGAGCCTGGCCAAAACCTATTTCAGTATAAATTTGCGACCGGTAAACTGTGAAATGGGGCCATTAATGGGAACCGCATGCCCAGAAGTGCAGTAGTGTCAATTCCAGCACAGGTAGCCGTGTTCATTACGTTGACTAATGCTATGATGAAAAATTACTTTTTCTAATTTAGAAAACTAATGTTTAAGAAGTAGTGGAAATACGATCTGCAAGCTTGCATATCTGCCATTTCTAGTAGATTGGGTTCCCAGACCAACATGTTTGGTCTTGAGACTATATTGTTTTCCCCCCTTGTGAGGTAACATGCGTTTGCTTCCCGTTTGTGATGTGTTCTTTGTTTAACCAGGCCAACCTTGAGGAGCAGGTCCAGATCCTCAGCAGCAAGGTGAAGAGTTTGGAGGATGAGCTACAGCGTGCCATCAAGGAGGAGAGAGGAGAGAACATGGGGCCTGTCATGGAGGTGAGTTAACCATTAAGACATGAGGCCTATTCTACAAACCTGAAACATTTCAGGTTTTTCATAGTATGGTCATAAGTATGGTGTACTATGGTCATACTTATTCAGGCCAAGAACTCCAAAAACAATTGCATGCCAAAATGTTGTTCAAGGGACCCCCAGAAGCAAAGATTCAAGTTCCCAAAGAATAGGAAAGGGGCCTGTCCCCTTATGAAGACAGCTTATGAAGATAGCTTGGACATTTGTAGATCAGTGTTTCGGGGCACACCTACATCTAACATGATTATCTGCTATGTTTTATGGGCTTGTGCTGGGCCCCCTGTGACGCCATGTGGCAGCCAAGTCTATGGACTTTATGGTTTCGTGCGTGCCCCTGTGACATGTTTGTGCGTGCCCCCAAATCCGGCCCTCACTTCACGCATGTGTGACCTTTGGCTTGCAGTTTTGAACCTGAATTGGAAAGAACTACAAAATCTGCCTATTAATCAACTCAAAACCACTTGGTCCCCTTTAGTGTAAGGCCTCCAGGTGCTGCCAGGGGCTTTTAGACTCTTAGTTGTCATACTTTTGAAAGTTGTAGGTTTTAAATATTGAGTCCATTTTATATATAACTATTTTTCCATGCTCATCAGAAGAACATGTTAGGTGCATGAAAGAAGAGATCCTATCAAAAGAACACCAGCTGGTTGCCTTGAAAGATGAGACCTCTGCACCCTCTGAATTGTTACAACAGGAGATCCAAGGCCTGAAAGAGCACACTAAACAAATCGATGCTTGTCTTAGCTTTCTGTGGTCACCAGACAGGAGCAAGAGAGTACTCGTCCGAAAGATCTTTTGCAGCAGCAACTATCGGCATCTGAAGAGCAGGTTAGGGTCCTAAAAGAACAGCAGCTGGTTGTCCTGAAGGATTTAAACACGGAATGTGCTCAGCTGATTGTCTGAGCATTTAATGTGATGTGTTCACACGAGTGATTTTTATTTTACATTGTCAGAAGTTGCTGCTCTTGAGCATAATTATAAAATATAAACTATATCAAGTCACCTCTAGGCCTAGCCCCTCTCGGAACCCTACATAAAGCTTTTATGAAATTTGGACTTTAAGCTTTAGGGTAGGGTCCCTGGTCATGCTAAGATTTTCCAATGCGATTGTTGGAACGCGGATATAAAAAACTCAACCTATCTTCGATCGGCGCGCTATCACCGCGCTTTTTATTGTGTTCGTTTACGAATGTGCGAACTATAAGTACCTTACATACCTCTGATAAAATCTCCTGTGTCGCGGAAGCCGTTAAGTATTTTTAATCCATGTTTGATTAAAAATGTCGCTTTGATTTCTTCTTGTTTATTTACTGTTTATTGTACCGCCTCCCGATGTGCGGTTGGCTTTGCGGGCTATGTCCCTGCCTCTGATCTGCTCCGTCATAGCTGTAGCACCACTAGCTAGCCAGATAGGCAGTACAATGAGGTGTCAATAAACAAGGTAGGAAGAAGCGACATTTTTAATCAATCATGGATTAAAAATACTTAACGGCTTCCGCGACACAGGAGATGTGTCGGTATGGTATGTAAGGTACTTATAGTTCGCACATTCGTATGTCAATACATGAATAAACATGGTAAAAGCGCGCAGAAGTCCGTCTCATGGCGTGTTTACATTGTATTTGTTTGTGCGTAACTGGCGACAGCCCAGCGTGAAGCAGGACCCAATGGGTAAAGTAAACAAAGTATCAGAAACTTTACTACATTCGGGTTCTGCTTGCGGGGCTACTCTAGGCCATGATTAAGTTCCTAGCATTTCCATAGAGTATGGGAAAAAGATTATACCATTTCTCTATTCTTTCCTACGTCCATCTCAGCTTGCCTTCGCCAGCCGTAACCTCAGGGAGATCAGCAGGCTCCATGGGGGTGAAGGGAGAGTGACTAGCAGTTCTGACAGTGACCTTGATGACTCTCTCAATTCAACAAGGTAATGCCAAATCCAGTTGAAATGACATGGACATATTATGTTTAGTTTTTAAGGCTCTGTTCAGACTTTCCCCTCTTTATGTATATGATGCATACTTCGCCTTCACTCATCCCCCCCCCCAATAACCTTTTGTCATGGATTAAAAGTACTTAGTCTTATTTCAGTCATTTGGATTCCATAGAAGCCAGCATGTCTATGAAAGCATCTTGCACAGGGAAAATAGCTGATCTACAAGTCGTCAATGTGTCTGCGACACACTGAGTGTGTAGCTGGGCTATTTTCGATTATTTTTAAGATTGGAACATTTTAAAGCAAAGGTTAAAGGTGTTTTACATAATTTGTGTACCAGTATGGTATCAAACATTAGGGTGTGGCCAACTGGCCATACAAACCTTTTCAGTCGTCAGCTTTTATTTTTGCTTTAATCCATGCATTCTGTGCTGCTTTCCCGTGCAGGATGCCGTCAGGACCAGAGGAGTCCTGCAGCCCTCTGGTCCGCAGCAGTGAACGTTTGGCGGCCAAACTCCGGGGAGCAGCGTCACTGGAGACTCTCTACTTCACCCCCATGAATACCAGAAAATCCAATAGGTGGGTTTTTTACATAACCATGGCTGTGATGCCCTCTCTCCTGACTTGTCTACTAATGGCATGAGCACTTGCATACGATAACGGTAAAAGTGGAGATAAAAAAAATGGAAACTGTAACACTATAACATTTAAAGGAGAATTCCAGATTAACCCGTTTCTTTAATCTGATGTTATATCAATTAACGAGTGGTACAGGTGAAAAATGACAACATCCAGAGCGCTCCGCAGCTCTGACTGTGTGCTGGGTCCTGCGCTAAATCAATTATTTTGATCACTGGGGGGGGGGGGGGGGGGGAGAAATGATATCCGATTAAGGTAAAATTAAGAAAATGACAAGATGAATTCTCCTTTAAGCTAATAGATGGGTCTCCTAATGGGATGAAATTGGCAACCCACCTGAGAATGTATTTTCTATTAAAGGGACAGACAGAAGTCCACCGTTACTGAACAATAACTAATTACTTATGCGAATTTGAAAAACCTCACTTAGGCCACCTAAATGTGCAATTCTTTCATTCTAATGAGATCCTGGTTTATATGTTAAGTTTAAGTCTTTTGTCTCTTTAATGGTGGAACTGCAGAACCAGCAAGCTGGAGAGCAGCCAGCTAGCTGACCTGGACTCGGCCAGAAGGAACCCATCCTCGGCGGTGAAACGGCGCCGGATCACCATGAGCAAGGTTGACTTAATACTCCACACCATTTCTAAAGCCTTTCGCATGTCACACCCAAGTGTTCTGTCCGACAATCTTTATGTACTTTCCCCTCTTGTATCTCCATATTTCATCTTTATGACCTTTTTTTTTTAATCTGTTTTGGACATAAGGTCAACCCAATAATATGTCAACCCAATAATACCCAGCAGCATCAATGTACACAAAGATTGTCTTGTTGTTGTTTTTTTTGGGGGGGGGGGGGGGGGGGTTTGTTTTTTTAAGACTGCACATTTTTATAAATAAATGGTACTGCAAATGTTATCCAAATTAATTGGTTTTTATAGTGCCTTGCCCTTAAACTTTATCTCACAATTGTTCACTGTGTGATCGTTGACTTGTGCACTTGTAGAAGCGCCCTGGGTTTGCCAGTGAGGATGAGACTTTCCACAGCCTGGCCCCGGCCCACTCCCATCCCAACCTCACCTCCTCATCTGATGATCATGGTGCCTCACGGCCCGTGGCAACAGAGCTATTTGCCACACCTGCCAGAACCTCCAGCGGTGATGAAGACCGCCTGCCCGGTTACCGCAGGAGTGAGTAACCACAAATATTACTATTAATTGTATTTTGATTGTATATTACACAATAGAATAATGCATGTTCAGAAGAATCTTCCATAAAACCCTAGGATGTTTCATAAATGCGAAGGTTAAAAGCCTCAATCTGAAATGTCCTCAACTGGTTGGATGTAGAAAACGTCATAATACTGTACGTATACATATGCTACATATTGTGCTATAATGTTTAGGAACTGATCGCACATTCCTTTTTCCATGTCATGAGGTTTTATTTAGCATAATTCTTTGAGCTCTGATGTCAATTAAGTTCTCATGTACTATTCCTCCTCCAGGGTCTCTGTACGACAGGGTGGAGAACGAGCCTGATGGTGCGTCGGGGCACTGGAGGAGGATCGCCGAGCTGCAGGCGAGGAACAAGAAGGAGCTGCCTCACATGAAGTGCAGCTACCCTCTGGAGCCCCGGGTGAGTGAAGAACTGGGACAATTTACAATTTAGGCATTTAGCAGACGCTCTTAATCCAGAGCGATTTACAATAAGCAAGAACAAAAAGCATGGGAATACATCACCTAAAAACATTTATCAGAAACATGTGTGATTAAAAACACAATATATTAATGTATATTTTCTTGTCTTTACGGCGTGTCATCTCATTCTTACTATTGTCACTCAAACAGTCAAAACGGATGGCCACCAGCTGCTTCCCACGACCGCTCACCCCTAAATCTAGACAGATCCGCGGTGGAGCGTCATCCTCCCGCTCTGAACTGCGTGTGCCACTCAGCCCTGTAAGTCTCACAAATGCATATC
Organism: Protomyctophum bolini; assembly: GCF_963924005.1. Taxonomy (NCBI): domain Eukaryota; kingdom Metazoa; phylum Chordata; class Actinopteri; order Myctophiformes; family Myctophidae; genus Protomyctophum; species Protomyctophum bolini. Next base: position 22,591,269 of record NC_137885.1, read on the forward strand.
TTTGCTGTCTTTAATACAATTTTTTATGTACAATACATTTGCATATAATGGGGTAGAACCAATGCTGTTTAGTCACAAGCTGTAATACTTTTCATTGGCTAAATATTTATAAAACTCACAGATGGACTTAACCACTGTCCCCATTTGCATTGTCATTGTACTCAACTGGGGACTAAAACCTTTTATTACATTTATTTGGGGATTGTTTTCCCTTCAACGGTCAAAAATTCAGTGCATAAACCTCATCTCCATATTTAATTTATTTTGTATTGTATGTAAAAACACCGTACTTCGTCATACTACAGTATCTTGGTGTCAAACAAGACATTGTTTCTCATAACCCACAACCAGGTAGCCTTGATAGTTTACTTGAGTAAAAGTACAACGGTATTGGCATCTAAATATACTAGTTGATCAACCATAAATAAAATCAAATCATTGACAATTACAGTGAAGCCTTGAATTTATGGGAATCCTTTTTATTTTTTTTGCATTCCTGACCCAGTAATCAAGTTGATGGCTCAGTAATCTAGATATACAAGAGTACAAAACATGCTATATTTGTTATAATATAGGTATTAAATGTACAATACTCGAGTACCTCAATTTGCTTGAGTGAATATTCATAGTTACTTTCCACCACCACTACAAGATAAACGCCTAGATTTGTCTTTATTCACTTATAGAAGTAATTTTATTTCCCACAGTCTGTTTGCTTGCGTTTCCTTGTTGTAAAGCACGTCATTTTGCATTGGCACGGTCTTGGGTTTAGATTTAGAAATGAACACAATGGTCAGTGTTTGATGTGGTTCAAACAAAGCTATGTTATTTATGTATGTTGTTTTCATATTAATGAATGCATGTCAAATTGTTTGTGTACGCTCATTAACCACTTGAACCCTGTCAACCATATTCTGGGGGGAACATTGGCCAAAAATGGATAGACTACAAGCACACACACACACACACACACACACACACACACACGTTAATGTTTTAGCTTAACTTGTGTCTGTATGCTCATTAATGTGTATTCATTTTTTATTTCCTTCACAGATGATGAGCTTCAGGAGGAACCGGTGATGATGAGGTCTAACGGTCTAACCCCTTGGGGACGCATTTACATTTTTTTTAATAAAGATTTAAAGTTTTACAACCTTGTCTGTTTTTCATGATGCAGGAGATGCATGTAGTAATTGAACAAACCAACCCTTAACACATTTAGACTAGAGACCAATTATAAAAACACCTTGTAAATCCTGATCCAAAATCAATTGGTAACATTTTGGATGGTCTCGGGATAGCGACGGAATCAAAATCTCCTTAGATTCAAGGCTTCATGTGGTGAAGTGATATAGGAAAAAGGGAGGGATGCACCAATATGGACATTCTTGGCTTTTTAAAAATAACAATTAAACCATTTAGACCTGAGGTCGATTCTACAAATCCTGAGTTTTCTGAAAAACCTCTTTCTATATCAGTGGTGCTCAAACTTGTTCACTAGTGTCAAGGAGCCCCAGAATAATCTGTATTTGGCTGCCGACCCCATCTCAAAGTATGATGTTCTGGGACCACCCAGAACACTAAAAGGGGTTCCCGGCTATCAGGTTAACTGATGGCCGATACTGATAACAATATTTGGGGTTTTTTGTATTATTTCACCTTTTGTGCCACTTTTGCAATTGGGGTCCTGAATGTTTCTGAATTAATAGTGTGATGGACTTTAGACACAGAAAAATAATAACCATGCAATAATACATTGGCAAATATGCATCCGGTAGGATAGCAGGTTAATTTGCCCACAAATACTGTTTAAATATGGGGAGCCCGCTGGCCTAGCCGTCCAGGCACATGCCACATATAGGCTCTGGCCTGACATGTTCAAGTCCAGTTCATGACGACCTTTGCTGCATGTCTCTCCCCGTCTCCATCTTTCCTGTCCATCTTATGAATAAATAAATAAATACTGTTCAAATATGATGGACTTCAAATGATATAAGACTAAGAAAAGCCAGAGAATGTATTTGTAAAATCAGTTAATTTCATTGCCTAAAACATCAAAGGGAAAGCGTGATCCGCATGTGTAGCCTTTCTACTGGGTGGTAAAATATAGATCAGTGCATAATAGTTTAAAATCTACACTTGGACCAATTATTCATTGAATTCATTATTTGTTTTACTTTGAAGTTTGCTATGCCCTTTTGATTACAGGGAGCACTGCCTACTGTACATTGTGCAAGTTGATGCATCAAATGCCCAGCAGATGTCACTATAGTGACTCAGAAGATTCCTTAATCCTACCCTGCATAGAACGATCTGTACATGTACAGTACGTGTAGTCGTGTATGCGTGCGTGCGAGCGTGTGAGCGTGTGTGTGTGTGTGTGCGCGCGTGCGTGTGTGCAAAATGATATTTCCTATACTATGACTAATCGTCAATCTGAATTTAGTAAGTGTATTCCACTGCAGTTGGCCCTTATAAATTCTCATAGCCATAATGTTGCTTTTAAAGGGATATTTCACTTTAAAAAAAACTTTTGGTAATTTCATCGTCTATCAGGCTTATGTGAACACCCAAGACAGTTTTTTAGTTGCCTGAATTTAGTATTTAGATATTTGATATTAATTGTAACTACAACCTCAATTTCCACCATGTTAGATTCATAAGCGCAACACTGACCGAACGCTAGGGGGGGATATAGAGCGGCGCCGCAAAGCGGCGCCGCCGAAAAATCCGTGCCCCCCGTCCCCCCCACCACCCTAGGGGAGGGGGGGGATGGGGGGGTCTAACCACCAAAACGTGGGGTTATGGTTAGGGTCGGATTACAGAGAGGTTGTTCCAGTGACTCAATGCACATACAAAACTGCTTTGGCACAGTTATTATTATTATTATGAATTACCTGGCTGTGATTCCTCCTCCTCCCATGTGTTATGTGTCTCAAAACGTAAAAGTTTAACCACATTATCAGCAGCGCCTAAAACAGGTCAAAACTCACTGACCTCTCTATATAAAATGTACAACACCTGGGAAGTTTTCAGGAGAGGAGAGGGTTCGCATGTTTTAAATATGTAGTTGCACCTTACCTGGTGTTGACAGTTGTGCTTTCATTAGTGGCTAATATAATAATATAAATACCAAAGTGGGGTCCGGCCGTCCGGGGACCCCCAGAGGTCCTTGAGCCGTGAGTTCCAGGGGGTACAGTACAGCTACATGATAGTTTGGAACCAAATGGACCCTTGTCGCCTTAATTGTGGCATGTCATGTGGACGCAGCGGGGTCCTTGAAATTAAACGGGTTGAGAATCACTGCTACTGCTAGAGCTGTTTAAATCTTCTCTTATGGGGGTCCTTCTCTTCTCTTCAAATGGGGGGAGGGGGGTCCGCGGGCTAATACGTGTCCATAGAGTAGAGGATAAAGTATATTCATTCATCTCCTATCGATCTAGTCAATACACGTTACCAAAAGTTGTGCGTGACACCAAAAGTGGTGACTTATTAAATACTGTTCCTGTATTATTAGAATCATTACGCAATCACCACAGAGTGCAAAGCACATTGGGTCACTGATGGCGGTGTAACAACTTCCAACAAACCGAAGGTAGATGGGCCAAACCATTTTGGGATTTAGACAGGGGTGGATCAAATATACCCTTCAAAATATGTCGCGTTTATGAACGCAGGATTTCACAAGTATTACTCCTAAGATAACTTTGGAGCCAGGGGGGATAAAGGGGGGGACCCCCAAGCCAGAGGGGGATCCCCAAACTCATTTGGGGGGGACCAATGTGACGCTGGCAGGGGATTCGTCCCCTCCGTCCCCTAGCTTATTGCGCCCCTGGATTCATTGATATCAAATATCTAGATACTGAATCAAGCAATTTAAAAACTCTGGGGGTGTTCACTGTTCACATAAGCCAGAGTAGATGATATAATTACCAAAAGTTTTTAAAGTGAAATATCTCTTTAACTTTCAGGAAAGACAGTAACCTGAGTTATTATTTCTGTCATTATTTTGTTTACTGATAAATTATTTTATTTTGTTAAGAGTCGAGTACCGGACGTTTGCGTTCACGGCATTTCCGTCCATCAGGCCTTATATGGTCATGTGAGTATAAGGCTCACTAGTTCAGAGTTGTCGCTTCCGTGAGAGGGAGGCTGTTTGTTTGTTTGAGAACATGTCGCTTAAAAGGTTTGTTTAATTGTTTTTTGTCAACATTTTGAGTTCTCAGTCTACATTATAAGTTCCATATTGTATTTGTTTATGAGTTTAATTGATCGATTTACCTTTGTTTCAGTTCGACAGTTTATTGGTCGTTTTGGGCATTCTATGAACTTCATTCCCTTTACATCGCTAGCCTATGCAGCCAGCGAGGTACATTAATTTGTAAAGCACATTTTCCATATCATGTTTGTATTGTATAGTTGGCGATTATTCTGATCATGTCTTTATTATTTTGTGTGTCACCAGTTTGACGTTGGTCTTTAAGTGAGGAAGTGCTTAATAAACAGTGATGGGCAAGCTACTTGGAAAATGTAGTAAGCTACACTACCAGTTACTCTCTATTAAATATAGCTCAACTACAACAAAGCTATCCCCAGATAATTATAGCAAGCTACACTATAAGCTACATGGCAAAAGTAGCTAGCTACATGGACACTACTTTTTTTTAAATATTTTTTATCAACTTCATGATCAAGTTTCCACCGAACAAATAGCCTAATAGGCAGGCAAAAATGCTGAGTTTGGTTGTTTATTAAAAAACAAACAAGCCCTCTGTCTGGCTTTTGGTGTCAACTTTTTCACATTTACTTGTATTAATGTACCTTGCGGTGTGGCTGATTCATGTGTTCAGTGTTGGGAAAGTTCTTTTTTTTATTAACTATAGTTCAGTTCACAGTAAAAAAAATTAAAGGAACTAATTCAGTTCATAATTCAACATTTTGAACTAAAGTTCATGGTTCCAAAAAATGAACGATTTTAGTTATGTTTTGTTATTTTTTTAAATTATTATTATTGCCACAGCCTAGCCATTTGCGCACCAGCTGAGAGACAGGGGTTTAGAGTGATAAATAGAGTGCAGAGAGTGTAGTGCCTCAAATAAACTAGAATACCAAACAACCACCTGAACCTACAGCAGCTGTCAACAAGCTATCTAATTCATAGTTCTTTTACACTTGTGGTTGATAAAAACAAATCTACACAATGTATTTGTGTATGAAATAGTCAAAGAAAAACCTAGAATGTTGACTCGCAAGTCTGACTCACGGTGCCTTTTGCTGAAGGTTGCGAGGTCACAGTAGTGAGTCTATAGAGTCGACCCCAGGCAGCGTGGAGGCTCAGTCTCCATCTGACCTTTAACCCTCCCCCACCTCTCCCAGTTGCCTTTTTTAAATATTTTTTATCAACTTCATGATCAAGTTTCCACCGAACAAATAGCCAAATAGGCAGACAAAAATGCTGAGTTTGGTTGTTTATTAAAAAACAAACAAGCCCTCTGTCTGGCTTTTGGTGTCAACTTTTTCACATTTACTTGTATTAATGTACCTTGCGGTGTGGCTGATTCATGTGTTCAGTGTTGGGAAAGTTCTTTTTTTTATTAACTATAGTTCAGTTCACAGTAAAAAAAAAATAAAGGAACTAATTCAGTTCATAATTCAACATTTTGAACTAAAGTTCATGGTTCCAAAAAATGAACGATTTTAGTTATTTTTTGTTCTTTTTTTTAATTATTATTATTGCCACAGCCTAGCCATTTGCGCACCAGCTGAGAGACAGGGATTTAGACTAGAGAATGCGGGTGGTCTGTTTGTTTGTGTCAGACTCTTCTTATCTAAACCAACCAATCATGGATTTCTTTCCAGGGATTTTTTCCCCCCACAAAACTTTATTTAACAGTAAATTTGTAACTTTGTAGCTTTTGTTGAAAGCTACGTCACTACTTGGGTCTAAAAATAGCTACACTACAAAAAACGCTACTTGGTTCAAAAGGAGTGAAGCTACCATCAAGCTACTGATAAATGTAGTAAGCTATGTAGCTTCGCTACTTGTAGCTAGCTACTGCCCAACACTGTTAATAAACCACCAGTAAACAAAGCAACCTGTCTCGTCTGTGAAGGGAGTGACAAGCCCGACACACACCGTCTGCGTCCCCCGCGCGGCGCCGCGCTGCACGCACAGCCGCCTCCATTATTTTCAATGAACCTAACGCACACCGGCTCCGTCCGCCGCGCGGAGCCGCGCCGCGCCGCGCCGCCCGGCGCGCCGATAGAACACAGTTCTATTTTCAGGCGGCGCCGCGCAGCAACGCGCCGCGCCGCACACGGTCGCAGACGGTGTGTGGTGGGCTACAGTTTGTATGTTTTGATGTTTGTTTATATTGCATTGGTTGCTCTCTTGTTTTCTTTAGTTTTAATCTGTACAGCACTTTGGTTGACCTGGTCATGATAAATGTGCTATATAAATAAAGTTGAGTTGAGTTGAGCCAATCACAGTCTAACAGTGCGGGGCTGTCTTTCAAGTTCAACCCCTCCTGACAGTCAGTAAGCATCACCCCTTACCTTACCCCTATTCAGATCCCACCCCCATCACTGCCACCTCACCTGTGCCTGTACAGTCGCTATGTGTCATGTACTATTTCATTTGCATGGAAATCCTCACTATTTCTGTCAATTTTATTCATATTTGTCCTATGAGTCATATTGAGTCTCTGCTCAGTTTGAGTTTGAGTTGGCTGGAGCTGTTTTATTGACAGTATTTAAAGAAATACAGTTGGTTTGGATGGCAAAATAAAATTCTGTGGCAGTTATATGGAACTCTAAACGGCTCTCATGATGGTGTTGCAAGCAAAAGCCTCAGTTCTCTGGCTGTGCTGCTCGGGGAGACAATTATTGTTCACAAATCGATTGAGCTGTCAGAAATCATAAGAATAACATATACTATTCTGTTATAGGGTATGTTTTCGCACCCCTGTGTCCAGAAAACAATGCGCTGTGAGAGTAATAAGTCATAATGCTGCGTGGCAGCAAAGTGTTTCAGAAAGATCAATATACAATCAGGGGCTTTCGTTATATTTTTTTCAATACGCTTGCTGGAGTGTTTGGCAGAGTGCAGGCTATAGATGTGCATTTGGGTGAGTGTAGTTGACTGGTGAAAAATGGGCACTATGGCTTCAAACTATTGCAGTTCTCGCTATTGATTGCATGTAAAGCCCAATTTATTGTACTAGACCCTACCCGTTTTGAATATATGAACACCAAATGATGTACAGTGTGAGTAATTGCGACGTAATAGATCACATTACTGATTGGGAGGGAATTGTTTGGATGATTGGGCACAAAAGTAGGCTAATGTTATTTATCTAAGGACATTGGACAGGCAGACAGACAGACGATAAGACACTGACACGTGATCTGCGGGAAGTTGAGTTGTTTTTGACGCCAATGAATTAAATTATGATAGTGCAAGAAAATGTTTGCAAGCAGTGCACATTGAGGCTGGAGGACAGGGCTGTGAATTTAATTTAGATTAGATACTTCATTGTATGGTGGCGACGTGGACCAGAAATAGCAGATCTATAAGCTTGCAGCACGTCACATCCGCGATGCATTGTGAGCTTATTGGATCTGCTATTTTCAATCATAATGCCACAGCCATCTTATTTTTATTGGCAATCTCCATTGTGGCCAAGACCTTTGTCGCGGGGTGTAGGCTACAGGTAACGGGGTCAAAGATGAGCTGGTGTCATCAGAGGCTTTGATGAAATTCAGTGTCAGAGCATTTCAGGTTATGTTCGTTCAGTGTGGCTGCTGCGACGATCAATAGTCAATGCGATACCAATCTGGGAACCCATCAGCAAAATAAAAGGAAAAACACCGCCCTCTGCTGTTTGTTTCCTTTGAATTTTCCTCTGAGGGCAGGCATGTGTATAGAATGTGTATAACAGGATGTTGCCCGTTTGGCCCGCTCTCAGCCCTCCACTTCCTGTGGTGGCCTGTGTTTTCATTCCCACTATCTGACAGATTCGGTAGCGCAGCTCAGAATCTGTTATTGAGAGATTAATGCAATACAGATCAGTTGTATGTCATCGCTGTCAGTTGTCCAAAACTATTAGTTTTCAGGAGATGGATAAAATAACCTGTGAGTAGCATTCATAGTCACAAGTTCTTTATACATTTCAAGACAGACCCAGAGATAGAAAATGAGCGAGCACATATATTTCCAAAAAGAAAATGAAATGAGCTAAAGTAGATCAGCTAGTTCCACTACTTTTGTGGGACACTGACTGTCATATCATGAAATATACTACTCAAAAACATATTAAAAACATGAAATGTGTTGAAACAATGAAGGTTTCTGCCCAACGTGGATGATATACAACAGCTACCACTACCCACACGCTAGAAATATAGGCATGATAATGGGCAACAAGAAACAGAAATCACTACCTTTACCGGAGGAAATACTGCAGCAATTTTGCAGGTTTCATGTGTTAAGAGACACACAGGGAATCAATAACTATACACACTGCAGACCGGTTTGTGAAAAATGTCTCCCTTTGGAAAATTCCCAGCCGATGTCGGCCTCAAATTCTCCTCCATTCTTTTTCGTTATCTCCATCCTCCACCAAGGCCAGAAGTTTAATCAACAGCCACAGGGAGGACTTTGCTGTTGTAACGCAAGAGGAGCACGACTGTTCAAAATGTTCATCTATCAAGCGGTTTCCTCTGGGTGGTAAAGATGTTGCCTCTGCGGTTGAAGAGACGTTCAACAGCTGTACTCTAGGGTAAGATGGTGTTGTATATTACGGAAGAGACCTTTTGGAAAAGTTCTTAAAATATAGCCTATATACAAAAACATCAAAAGTAGCCGATCTACAAGCTCAAAATGCTCTTCGATTTGCAGATCTGCTACCTTTGCTGCTTTCATGTGATGCTGTTGTATGATCAAATAGGCGGCTGGCGGCATTGGTGTACAATGTGGCAAGTAGCTTGCTTGCTTGCATGCATACCTGCATAGTCTGACAAGGTGGATAGAACATCTTGATGTTACCTTTCCCTGTCCCATATACTTTTTTTTAAAGTTCTTTATTTAAGGACATCAACAATCATGTTATACATTTTTTTTTCAAATAGAAATTCTTTGTCCACATCTGTCCCATATACTGTATCTAATGTACATAAAATGGTCAAAAATCTACAGGAATCTAGTCTACTGCACTGAATGTATATACTGTATAGTATGAGTAGGGCATAAGTGCAGAATGCTTAGAACAAAAGTTGCTTTTGTCTGCACTATTCAGTACTGTAGGTGTACACTTCTCTAAGTGTATGCCGTTATGATGACATTGAAGTGCGATCAGCCACCAGTGTTCACGGCCGACTTGCCTCTCGAGGAGTCAGAATGTCCTCAACCGAATAACAAAGAGGAAAGTCAGTCATTTCACACATTAAGTTCAAGATGAATCGGTGTGGTATAACTAAATTGAACACCGAATTAATTCAAACAGTGGCAACTGGTGTGCAGTTGAATCAGTGAGAGATGGACGGATGAGCTGTAACCCATAGCTGGATGATTCTCAATAGGGAAGGGGGTTGATTTGGAATATGCTATTTACCTCTTCATGCTTGCTGAGCCACCAGCTAGCTACAATAAAGAGAGGGCAAATTACTTCTAACTGTGCATATTTAACCATAGAACCCTAGCCATAGCCATTCCAGGCATGTCGACGCAGGCGATCACAGCTTGTACAGTAGATAGGCTATGTTTGAGCTGTGATTTGCCCCAACCAGAGTTTACAATAACTATTCATTTTTGAACAACAACAACAAAAAGTCTTCATTTCAACTTTTTTTGGAATTGATCCTGCATGGGCAGAGACCTGCGCTGCCCCAGCACGGCTTTCTAATCTGTTGCTCCTGACAAGAAGAGAGACGCTTTGTGATGAACAGTTTAGAGTATTGATCAGACCAGGCCTGGGGTGCAATTAGGGCCAAATGAAGGAATGATTACTTTGCTAATGAAGGGGTATTTGGCCTGTCCAGATAGATGGGAAAACATGGGGCTGCGGGGGGGGGGGGGGGGGGGGGGGGGGGGGGGACGACACACGCGGATGAAAGCTCAATTTGTGTGGTCACATCACTAAAGACGTGAAGTCTTTATAAAATGAAAATATTATCTGCATTTTTGTGAAGACTATTCCATAGAATTAATACCATCTGCATGGGCGTGCAGTATGACAAATCTCTGGCAACTATCTTGTTTATCCAAGACTCTACACAGCAAAATGTGTAGTAAAAATGAGCCCTTTATCCATCCATTCATTCAGGGTTTATAAATAAGATTTACAGTGTTGCCGTCTATGTTTGAGTTTTGTCTGTCCATTGTTTGTCAGACATATCTTAATGTCTCTATCTCCCTTTGCTTTCGCAGGGGCCATGCTAATCTTCTCTATCGAATCCAAGTTTATATATACTCTGCCTTAGCTTAAATCTACCGACAACCTGCCCTGCTGACTGATTATATGTTGTCCTCATTACTTCTCTTTTTGTCAGTTTGTCTATTTCTTCACCTCAAGTAAACTTTTACTGTGTTTTTAACCACTTAAAGTCATATTGTGTAACTTTTTTCTGGTAAACAAAAGTCATTTTTGGACAATAATCTTTCACTGGTATGTTCTTCAGCGTAACCATTCTACATAAATGTGTGCCCCCCCCCCCCCTCTAAACACATTATTTTCGGAGACATACTGTAGTAGGCATAGAGGCAGCGGTGGCCGAACGGTTTGCGGAGCGGTCTTGATATCGGAAGTTCGCTAGTTTGTATCCCCGGACCGGCACATTAAAATTACCACAGCTGAAGTGCCCTTGAGCAAGGCATTGAACCCCTACCATGAAATGTTCTATGAGCAGGGCCTGGCTGTAAACAAGTTCTTGAGCTTAGTCCAGTTACCCTGGGTAAACATGGTAACTTTGCTTTGCTTTGCATTGGGTATACCAGGACCCTGCAGCATTCCTTTCTCAGCTTTCTGTTCCAGTCAGTTTGGTTCCCTAAATAATGAAATATTCAGTCAGTTTGAAACACACGTGGACAGACATGCCTTTTACCGCCTCACCAACTAATTATGTGACGATAATTTATTGCACTCGAAATAGGCGAGGGCTTTTGTGCTCTCGTGTAATTGGAAAAGAAAAAAGAAAGAAACATATATAAGGGATTTGAGATGAGAGGGGAGGGCAACCAAGCGTCAAGAAGCGATAAAGGCATGAATTAATAATAAAGGGTTGCTTGCATTGGCTAGATATAGGTGCTCCAGACGTTTGTGCTCATTTCTCCCTTGACTGGGTCCAAAGTAAGAGCCGGACATTTGTCCCCATGAAGGAGCTTGTTTCATCTGTTGTTTTAACATTCAGAGCAGCGTTGCTTGTATCAGCATTCAGCATCACATCATCACCGTTCATTTATTTTCATACGGAAACTATCACACAGGGTCTCTGACCTAGCATGGTGGAGAAATAAACAAGACTGTCCACCTTTGTGTGTGAGTGCGTGCGTGTGTCTGTGTGTGTACACAGAATGTGCAAATAAAAAGATGGGTATGACATGTCTATCATTTGTCTCACCAGAATAATTGTGTATGGATTAGCTAGAGAGAGAGAGAGAGAGAGAGAGAGAGAGGAGACAGATAAACACTGAAACGTGTTTGGAATGATTGCATGTTGCGTTGCATAAAAATGTCACACAAATAAAGAATCACAAATTAAATGCCAATGTTGATACACATACTTTCCAATGGTCTGTTTTTTCAACTGCTGACAGCTCACATTGCAAGATGACATTTTATTCCCACAAAAACATCTCCAAACTGGAAGTGAGCCCAGGGAGAATAAACCAAATCATCTTTAATTACTTACTTGTCTGTTAGCCTATAGATATTATACTGAATTGCCTCACTGGAGGACAGAATTTATCATCAATTTGATACACATATGATATGATATGATCTGGTGAGGCATCTCCTGATAATTGACAAGGCACAAAGCAATTGCCCCAAGGTGAGATGCAGTTAATAGTGACGGCCGAGCTACACCAAGACCTGCATGCACACGAGCCCCGCCCCCGCATACACACACTTTAAAATAGGACTGGATCTAATAACGGTTGAGCTACACCAGGCTTTTCAAAAGTTTTAGATCCAGTCCTATTTTAAAGTATATAGGCTATGCATGTGTGTGCATGTGCATATGCGGGGCTTGCGTATGCTTGTTTTACACGCACTTGCGCTTCATTGTGTAGCTCGGCCGTAAACTGCGCGTGTGACGTGTGTGTATGCACAAACGTGCTTTGAAAAGCCTGATGTAGGCCTACCCCAGCCGTGACTCACTATTGGCGAAGATGTCAAATTCACTGTGCTCTTCTCGTTATACTTGCCTGTTTATTTTGGGGTGAAAGTTGATGAAATGCCACCACGTTGCCACCCATGCTTTTTCAATGCAAATTGCCAACATGGCCGCCATGTGAATATGGCCTATAATTACTGTGAAAATAGCTCAGACTCTGGAACATAATATGTAGACCTATACAGATGGAGTGGTAGCCAGTGTGTTAATGAATTCATACATTTAGTACAGTATCCTACTTAAGTACAATTTTGAGTTATTTATTTATTTTACTTTAGTGGAGTATTTCCAATTTCCATTACTTCTACATCTCTGAGGAAAATGTTGTAGCCTATACTTTTACTCCACTATGGTAATTTGGAAACATTAGTTACTAGTTACTTTGTAGATTTTGATAATTATTAGTATTACAACACATATATTAACCACTTCAGTCCTATTATACTAGGCTATTTGTGTGACCATGCAATGCATTGTGAGCTTGTAGATACTGCTATTTTAGTCAAATTTGATACCAATACTTTTGTATCTTAAGTAGTACTTAAGTAAAACAACATTTAAGTACTTTCTCCACCACTGCAAATAGCCTACTTACTAGCTACACCATTAGTTTGGGGGTCCTTAACTTTTATTTTATTTTATTTTATTCAGGTAGATTGATTGACAGCAAGAAGAACCAATGATGAGTCTCTCCTGGCACGCGCTCTGCAGTCTGGTGTCCTGGTTTTAATCCCCGCCTCCCTCATTGATGTGAAGAAAGTAGACACAGCTGGTGATGACGGCGGTTTCCGCACATTACGAAATGTTTGAGTGGTAGGCTACTGCTACTTATTTATTATATAATATAAGTTATTTATTATATTATATTATATAACGACGACCCTAGCGTTATAACCAACCTGTTTAGCAAAAAACAAAACAAAACAAAGGCACTACAAGTCTACAAGTTGTAGACTTGTACGTAGTGCCTTTGTTTTGTTTTGTTTTTGACTAATTTACAACTATAGTAAACTGTCGGTTGACTGTGGGAGAATTTTGAGTAGACATACGGCAATCATTTAACTTTTAGTTGAGCCTATAGGCCCTACTTGTTGTAACCTACTTGTTGTAACCTTTTAGGAGACTATAGCCAAATGTATACAGTGTAATTCACTTTATGTCTGATAAAAGAACACGACGTTAGTTTTGGAATCATGGTGGTAGAGCGCCCTCCTTAGCCCCCCTAGCTTACAAAACAACCTGTATGAATATATTGTTTTCAGGGGAAGGAGGCAGATATATAGGCTACAGGCCACAGCAGTGCAGCGGTAGTAATTAAGTAGCATAGGCTACTGTTACTGTACACTACAGTTGACTAAAAAACACTTCTAAAAAAAAAAAATGGGCCTAATGCCAAATAATAGCACACAAAGTGGTTCTTTATATTTGACTGGTAATCATACTTTGGCGCTACAGTACCTATTTAAAATAAAGCTGCTTTATTCGCCAAATTGTACTATAGGCCTATATAGAATGATTAGAGGTGCTTAAACTAAGCTGGAGAACCAAGACAGCAGTGACTCTCAAAGTGGTGTCCGGGTACCTCAATGTGACCTTAAGGGGTTGCAAGGGGGTCCCTAGCAAATTTTGTGAATATTTAATCAAAATAAGTTTAACCACTTTAACACAATTTTATACTTAGGCTATTCAAATATAGCCGATCTAGAAGCTCAAATGTGTCACATCACATGTGAGTTTCAGAGTTTGTAGCTCTGCTATTTTTGAAAAAACACCTCTTCTGGCGGTCCCTTGGCAGAAAATATTCAGATGGGGGTCCACGCCAAATAGAGAACCATTCAGGGGGCTTTCAGGGAGCTTTGCAGTGTATTTGTACGGTATAGCAGTGGCAGTGTACGGTTGAGCTGCTATGAGCCACTGAAGAACCGATCATTTTGATTTTGTGTGTAATCAAAGGTACACAAAGAAGAAATCCAGCCACCCAGTTACCAGCAGGACAGAGGACAACGATGGTGATACTGTGACTGGCCAACATGTGAGGTCTAATAATGGCATAGTGATTACAGTACAGACCTAATCATCATGACGTCGCCCCTTTATTTAAATGTATATATGATGATTTCAGTTTTTCATAGAAGTGTATATTTGTATGTATTGAAATGTTCTGATGAATTGAAAATGGAGGACTCTGATGTAAACAAGTCTTTTTACTGCTTTTCTAGTTTCATCCTCGGGCAGATAATGCTGGCATCGTGGCATTGGAGCAAAACCCTTGTTGTAGGGTAAGTGATTTTCTTTGGTTAAAGATATAATTTGTGATAGTAACTCATTGCTATAGTGTTTGTTCACTAACAGGAGTCTCCATGTCTCCAGCTTTTTATATAAACAGGATACCCCTGTTATTGATCAAACACTATATAAATGATTACTATCAGAATATAGTGATTTAACCTTTTAACCAAATACCTTTTGTATTAACAACAAAATATCACTAAACCTACACTTAAATAGTTCTAGTATTTTGGAGTGGTGGTAGCAGGTTGCCCAATCGCCGATTCGCCGCTGATGTTAATCTCCCAGGGTATTTACAAGAAGTTGGATTAATGTCTTGCGTGGGAGCTCTAGTAACTGGCAGACAGTATTGAGTTGATGGAGGGGATTTGGATCTTCTTTCAAAGGCGTCCTATTCTCTCTTAGTTTCAATTAACCTTTAATACCAGCGGTAGTTTGTATGGAACTCATTCATCTGTCACTAGCTCAGCCTTATATAGTGGTACATTGATATTCGGCATATTAGGACAACCCCAGAGCATAGCCATTTAATTTGCCCTCCGTATATTCCTAGTAGGGAAATGTCTGTATAGGGACATCTCCGTAACAAACCTGATGTACTGTAGCAACATGCCTTTTTCAGAAAACTTCACTGGATTTAGATGGCATTTGTAGAATCAGCTTCAGGTCTTAATGGGTTAAATAAGAAATGCTCATAGAATAATGAATATATAGGGAATACAATAATTTAATAATCCTCTCATGAGGACTGATAAGGATGCATCTTTTTTAAAATATTGCTGGAAGGTTAATATTAACGGACAATACAAAGCATTATACTCTAGATAAAAAGACCAAAAAAATGGCCATGTCAATACATAGATTAAATACATACTGTACCTCTGTCTCTTGGAAACCAACACACCTCAGTGGGCTGAACAGAGATGATGTGCCGGTGGTTGTAGCATACTGGCAGTTGAATAAAAACTGCCTTTGTATTTGGAAGAAGTCATCTCAAGATAAACTCATCTGTGGCTATGCTTTCACGATTCTATGCCTGCATTGAATGAATGAATGAAAAACTTTATTCTGAACATAATAAGTCAAAGAATTAAAAAAAGAAGTGCAATATAGAAAAGTATAAACAACAAGAAAAAAAAAAACAAGCCACACTGGCCGCAAGTATAATTATTATCTTCTCCTCCTCCTTTTTTTTTTATTACTTTTGTATGTTCAGAAGGGAGTAGGTTGAAGTAAAAAACTTATATAAACCTACCCCTTTATCGCTTAATTTCAGCGTCATCGCTTGACGTCATTTCATAACTACCAACATGGTATAAACTTCACAACAGAGAAACCAAGTACATTAAATAATGTATAGTGTAAGTCATTGTATATGCTCTATAATGTATTCTATTCTATACATCAGTACAATTATCTAAATGTCTGTTTCTTGTAACTCTTCCTCTCTATACCTCTTAATAATGTATTCTTTATATCTTTTTTTGAACTGGTTCACAATTGGGCATTGCTTGAGTTCCACATGCAAACTGTTCCATAGTTTTACTCCACAGATTGAAATACAAAATTATTTTAGTGTTGTCCGAGCCACTCTGGTTTTTAAACATTTTAAATTGCACGTTATTTCTGCTTTAATGGGTTAACTCACAAAAAATACAAATGATAATAATTGTCTGTCATTGGTCAGGTTGAGGAAGCAGCCTGATGTGGAGGCCGTTCCGGAACGAGCCAATCAGCTGTACAAGAACAATCCTCCCAACCAACCAGAGAAGGTCAACACAAGGTCAGCACATGCTTTTTTTGTTTATACTCGCCATTGAACATTATACAGTACATCGTGCCGTCGTGCCTGCCATGGGAGTAGTTGTGTTTGGCATCTGTGTATCCGTTGGGATGTAGAGTTGTAGCCATTGTTTGTGTGATTATGTTACAGTATATATTATGTAGAGCCCATATTGATCATCATGCCGGCATTGAGAACAATTATTTGGCTTTACATCATTGTGACACTCTAGCCGCCCTAGTGTAGCAGTTAGAGCATTATGTCGGTATTTCATGTGGGTGGGGTAGCGGGAGTCGGCGTCAGTATACAGTAGGGTCCCTACTGTATACAGCCGAATCAAATGGGTTCAGATCTGAGCCAAGTCTGCTGCGGGGAGGCACGCCTGAAGCCTGTCCTGGATGGGGGAGTCCAGAGGTCATCAAAGTGTCCGTACGCGGACAAAATGTGTCTGTGGCAAAAACTTGGTCTTGTCTGTGGCAAATTCTGTCTGTCTGTGTGCTGTTGTAATCCACGTAACTCGAGAACCAAATTCGACACACGCGTTCCACACCACCACAGAGAGTCAGTTGTCCGGTGTCGAGTTGGTCAGACCATGGTTGTCCAGAACCGCCCCAAAAAGGCCTCTGCCCGGGCTCTGGACAGGGCCCCTGCCCAGGGCCCATATATTATGGAGCTGGCCTGTTCTGACATCATTCTGACGTCTGCATAGACTCCATATTTAGGCATGCCTTACAAAGAACTCCATATGGGCATAAAAGGGACACGCATTTTAACACATGTTACAGACCGGTTATGGTCATTAACTAGCTCTTTATGTGTTTACGGTAATATTTGACCAAGGGATTCTAAAATATGTTGGGAATTATTTTAGGGACATGTATTTGTCATCCCAATCTGAAAGTTATTTGTGCCATTTAGGGTCCTCCCGATCACTTTTTTGCTCCCGATCCGATTCCGATCATTTTATTTTGAGTATCTGCCGATACCGATTTTTCCAGATCCAATATTTATATTTTTACAGTTTAACACCTTTATGCTATATCACACTAGTACAATAACCAAAATCACAGACTATATCCAGTCTATTATCATGATATGGATATAATATTGACTACTAGGGATGACCCGATCAAGTTTCTTTGCTCCCGATCCGATTCCGATCATTTGAAAATGATGTGATCACCCCCGATTTCCGATCACCTGATCGGATCGGGACAACCCTAGTGCCCCATACCTTGTTGTTTCAAAAATCTTCACTTCCTTTGGGCTTGTTTTCAGAGGCAGACAAGACCAGTGGAATAGAATGTCCAGGGAATTCTAAACATTAATTTCGTTATTATTATTCGTTGTTCTTGACCATAAAGCTATGCTCTGTGGACCAGTGAACACCATAATACCAGACAGTATGTGGCATTGCACTCTCATACAGCCACATAGGTAGGTCAAATAAAGATCAAGCCAAGATGATATACAGTACATTTGTCATATCCCTGTTTTGTTTGCGGTAGTGCTAAGGCACAGTGGAACACTTGTAATAACCTGCAATTTCCATGCCACTGCGGGGATGTTTTCTTGCGTTTCCCAGTTGTGTGTTCACAGACCACTATCTATTGCATGTATGTGGTGTTTGTTGTACCTCCACTCCACACGTCGTCTTCTAGTAAAATCCACGCATGCACGCACGCACGCATACACAATTGGCACTGTGTAGATTAGAACCACTCACTTCGTTTAGATTTACCCGATCCTGAAACCGTTTCTCTCATGATCATGATCATGCAACACAATCTGTGTCTATCAAATATATACGGTCCTTTCAGTTGATTTTGGTCCTTTCACACCTTATCCTTTGACATTTTACAATGATTTGGAAATGGTCAGACATAGTTGAGACATAGTCCCAGAAAGATTTCTTATTTGAAGATCCCATGCTTTGCTTTTCAAAAGCGGAAAAAAGTCACACCTGAATTTTGTTTTTAGCCCCAGACATGATAGGTCAACAAGGGGGCTACGTGGATGCAGTTCACACAGGTTACCAGCAGAGGGTGGTGCAGACACTGTAATGGAGCTCCACCATACTGCAGCTTTGGGTGTGGGGGCCAGCTGTAAGCCACTCTCTAAACCCCTGCAACACTTGGAAGGAGAGGAGGGGGGGTGGGGTGGCACAGCCTTGCCTGTGTGTATGTACGTGCTAAAGAACTAAGCTGCATCTCAACCCCCTCCCCCCTCCAATGCTCCATGAATCTGGAACTCTGCGTGGCATTTCCACACAATAGCCAGGCAAGACAATGCAAACAAGATGCCTGGGATCATATCCCTGTCCCTCTGTGCAACAGCTTGCAAAGCCTCCGCTGCTTCTTCCACCCACCCTCCTTAGCTCCGCCATAAGACATTGCCCAGGGTGTCGATTTATGTAACCGCTCTCATCCGTTTTACATCGCAATCTTTACCACCGGCGCCCAGCGTCTTAAATATACCTAATATATCCGAACTCGTAAGTGGACGTACACGCCAAAGGCCCGGCTTGTAAGAGCAATCAGTGGTTTGAGGGCCCCCTGAACACCCGCAATTACTCCAAGGGCTATTTGAAGCTGCTGACTGCGATTTGTAGCGCGACGTAAACATCCTGGGGGTGTTGTTGGAGTCAAATATCCATTTGGCTGTGTAATTTTATGGGTCAACCGCACGCCAGAGGAAAGGACGTAAACAGTCTGTGTGGTAGCACCTTGAATAGTAATGGTTCTGGGACAAGTTTAGCCATGTGTAAGCTGTACATGTTGTATGTCCGTGCGTGCGTGCGATCGCTTGCAAGCCAGACCATATCTATACATTATGGGTTATGGGGCACTGAAGTGAAGTAATCGGCGCATAGTATAGTTAAGGTTTCCTTTCAAAGAGGCACAGAGTATTTTGTGGCAAGAGAATGCACTGCCTGGTTATTCTTT
Organism: Protomyctophum bolini; assembly: GCF_963924005.1. NCBI lineage: Eukaryota > Metazoa > Chordata > Actinopteri > Myctophiformes > Myctophidae > Protomyctophum > Protomyctophum bolini. The sequence goes on from NC_137885.1 coordinate 22,610,682, forward strand.
TGATAGTACAATTTTGGGTGGAAATTGCTTTTCAGAGCAACAATAGCGGGATGTGGGGGCGAGTGGGAGGGGAGGGTCGACTCGAGGTGAACCAAGCTCACATCAGCAGAGCGGTAAGGAAATCTGGTCTGACTGTGAATTAGGTGACTTGGTGAGTTGCAATGATTGCCCCCGGTCCAATCCCCCCTCCCCTCCACCCGTCCTCAGAGGCCCAGTATGTCATGGAGCAAGGCACTTGACACCTGGATGACTCTTGGTGCAGCTTCTCAGAACGTATCGGTACAAAGCGGAGGTTGTTACTTCCTATTTATTTCCCCTGGCCTGTTCCGTTGGGCTCTGTTGTGCTTTTGCTCTCAAGTCCATCACATTCTTCTTTTGTTATCTTGGCTTGTTTCTCTTTGTTGTAAGGGGACATTTTTTTCTTTTCCTTATATACGGTCTATTGTAGACAGTCTCACACGTGCAATCTTTCGTTCTTTTCCATTTTATTTTATTATATTTACAAAAAAACAACAACAAAGCAACAAACGTCAACAGTGAGTCATGTCTGTACTGTCTGTAACTGTATGTGTGAGTGTGTGCACACGTCCGTACGGGCTTTTCTATACAGATGAAATCCTTGTTCGGATGAATGAACACCTTAGGGCCCTATACAGAGTCAAAGCCTCCATGTTAATTACAATTGGAACCAAATGGACCTGTACAGTAACTGCGTGTGCACAGATGGAACCGAATGGTTCCATCTGTACACTCTCAGAGTAAAATTAACACACAGGACATTACAGTTGGAGCCCGCTCTGCAGCATCATTGGAAATCCGTATGGAGGCATGGGGTTTTGGTGTATAATTTAGATGCATTGAGGCAAAGGAGGAGAGGGAATAGCTGTCTGCTCAATGATGGTGTTATTATTATGTGGGAGATGGAGGCTGTGCCGCAGTGGGGCCTTGCTAGTCGCTAGAAGTACACACTTCAAGAGAGACTGAGGGTGGAGAAGGAGCACAGAGTCGCGGGTCATATGCAACCTTAGTCCTTTAAAGAAACATTTTAATGTTTTTTTTATAATGATGTCTTTTTTTATAATGATGTCCATACCGTGACCTTTATTTGGATGGCACTTTTTGATGCAGAAATTCAACGCGGTTTGCATATACAGAAGGATAAACCAATGAATAGATTTGGGTGGAAGTTGAAATAATAGTTGAAACAATACACACAACACCATAGTTGAAACAACCATACACACACAAATACTATTAGTAATAAAGGATACAACTAAATTAAGCTGAAATAAAAATAAAGTAAAATCATGTTGTGGTCTTGTGGAAGCAAATCTTGAAGTGGGTTTTAAGAAGTGTTTTTAGAAGAGTTACTCGGTTTGCATTGAGAGCTTCAAATCATGTTTTTTTTAACAATTGAATTGAACGTATCCACAACAACCTTGGTGAAAATAATGGCTGTCTTCAAGGACGGGCAAGAAAACTAGGGCTTGCTGTCGCTTTCTCAGGATTGTATGCACTGTGCATGCATGCGTGGATGTCTTCCTAAATGGTACAGTAGCTGTGTAGCACACTCTAGTCTGTTCTTTAGGTGTGTGATAGTGTGTTGTATAGTGAGTATGCTAACGCTTCTGTGATTGCATCTGAGAGTGCACAAATGTGACCAGATTTGACTGAGAGCCTGCCATCGCGCAAACACCAGCTTTTCACCAGAGAAATAAGTGTCAGAGCTGAAATCGACATACTGTATGTAAATATGAAATAAATGCTTAAACATGTAGCTAGGTGTAATGTTGGAGACCACAGAAGTGAACCTTTCAAGCTGTTTTCTGCAATACATTACTCTATAAGCCATATCTCCAAACCTGATGGGTCAAACTGAACAACCAATATGTTAATTTGAAGCTATGATGCCCTGCTTTCATATGACATGAAAAAAACGAAAATTCAAAAAGATCCAATGGCAGTCCCTCAGTCAAATGTAGTCACATTTGTGCACAAGTGTGTGTGTACTGAGTACATGATTCTTGTGTGCCAAAGTGAACCCGTTCATCCTCTTCTCAACATGTCTGGAGATGTGTCTCCTGCAGATTGCCGGAGGTCTGTTTGAGCTACTTCAAAGGGCTAGAAGTGGTCATGCAGAGAGCAGCGAAACAGGGGGAATCAGCTCCCACTCCTCCAATCAGACCGGTGGATAGAAAGGGAACAGCTGGTCGAGAGTCCTAGCAATGCTGTGCATGGCCAAAAGGATTTCAGACCTGCCTTGTCACATGGCTCTGTACAAGACCCGGCAAAGTCAGCCGCTGCATCATCCATAAGGAATTAGAAACTTTAAAAAATAAAAAAATCGAACTTCCGTGCCAAAACCCCAGGCTTCATCTTCGGCTCATGCACTATAGACCTGAGCTGTTTGACGGGAGGCAGCTCGCTGTTTGTCTTGGTTGTCCTCCAAGCAGGCTGCTGCGAGGTTTGGAGAGTTTGGCTGTGGAACTCGAGGTTTGGAATCCACCTCTTGTTAAGGTGTCATCATAGAAGGTCTTTTCTTCTTGCCATCATGTTTTCTAGGTCTCTCATGGTTGCTCCTCCTGGTATCTTTCCCAAAGCATAGAATTCTTAGAGGAAATTGGATTTGGAAAGCCCAAAAACTCCCAGCTTTCCTTCCCACAATTTACATGTGAGTTTGGAAGAGGAGAAAGTGAGAAAGGTTCACATTTTGTCAGAAAAGTGTCATACAAGTTAACATTTTTGGGTGGTTATATTAGTGCAATCTCACTTGCAATATTATTATTTTGGAGCTGTGTAGTAATTTATTTACAAATTATTTTGAATACATAATAGTCCTACTTTTCCCATCGTAGCAGTATTAAAGTGTTTGACACTCTTCTCCTCTGGTGAATCACATATTCATTGTATAGTAGAAATGTAGTAGATTTTGTTAAACAAAGACAGTACATATTTATTTTCTTGCTGATGAAATACAAGATACAACCCGGACAGTTTTGCAGCAGTTCCTCTATTCAGTAGTGCTGGGCCCAGTGAATGTACTGTACATTAGTACAGTAGGTCTAATTGTTAAGGTAACTAAGGAGAAAAGGTTAACATTTTATAGGCACATATATGTATCATCATTTAAATTTAATTTAATTCTAATTCTACAAATATTGTACTTATTGCATGTGTTATGCTGGACAGTGCACTGCATGCCATGAATGCATGAAACCGATCCCAAGTTATATACCCATAATAATTGTGATCACTGATGTTATCATCCTAATACCGAAGTCTGAAAAAAAATAAAAAATAAAATAAAAATAAAGGAGCACCTCTGTCTCCACATTAGAGCTATTATGATTTTTTTTCTTTTTTTATTTCGACCTTTATTTAGTTCTCAGAGAACGGGCTGGGACCCTCTTTTTCAAATCAATATCACAATTATTTTTTAACTGTAGATGGGCTATTTTCATTAGTTATGTATAGTTTGTATACTACCATTGTAGAATGAAGTGTAACACTGTCAAGTGGTTAATCAGATTAATCAATTATTTATAGGTTATAGATTTATTGTCTCAACATTGGCTTTCAAAGTTTGCAGGATTGACCCATTTTGAACAAAAAGCCTCAAATCATGAATGCAGTGTGCAATTTACGTGAAATCCTTCACGGACTTTCCTACTAGGCTGAGGAATATATCCCACCCTTTTCACATTGGCCTGATATAGCGCCACCAACAGGTGGATTTTAGCAAAAGACATTTTTAGAATAAAATACCTCAAATCATCCAATTGCCATCCAAGGCATACGAAGAAATGCCACCCTTTTCACATTGGCCTATTATAGCGCCACCAGGAGGACACAACCTGATCTGCCCTGGTGGAGACCTGTGCCCCGAGGGGCACTTTATCTAGTTGATACTAGTCCTTACCCATTTGAATATATGAACACCAAATTATGTTATGTACAGTGTGGCCAATGCGATTTTAATAGATAGTATTATTGATGTATGTATTTTGAGGTGTAATCAGTCTGGTGTCAGAGGCACTTGCCCGTCCGCATTTGCCCACCAAACTTTGGTGGGCATATGCAGAAGTGCAAACGAGTGCTCAATGTTAAACCCCAGCCGCATGGGGTTTCCTCGTGCTTTATGCACGGGCCCGCCTGAAGTTTCAGCTTTGACCAGTAGGCTCGGCAGCTTCAAAGTTCAGATCATATTTATCCAACTAATTATTCATCTTAAAGGATAAGCTCTCCAAAGCAGCCACAATACCGAGCTGAGTGTACCATACATGTGCTGGAGGTAAAACCTCAGTCTTCCATTCCTTAACAATGATTTTCCTGCCAAAAAAAAAGAAAAAAAGTTGGCCAGCCGTTTCTGGGGGCTTGATATATGGGCGTATTGATATGGGCATATATACTATTTGTTTATAGTTATGAATCAGTGTGACATGGCCGTGGTGGTCTGCCCTCCCCCAATTTTAATATAGGATCGAACTGGGCTTGTTGACTTAATTCCCCTAGGCTACTTAACTCGATATTGCCGTAGAGAGTCTCTCCTGTTTCAACTGGAAAACGTCTCCTTGAGCTTTGATGACATCATGGACCTGAAAACGAGTACAAAAGCCAGATGGATGTAAATTGGAGGTCCTATTATACTTCTTGTTGAAAGTGGGGCAGGTGCTGCAGATAACCCATTCTGACCTGAGATCAGATTCATACGAGGTTTCCACTGGACAACACACTGGTCTGATGAACCCATTCTGACCTGAGATCAGATTCTAAAAATGTCAGTCGCTCTTCGATTTTTCAAAAAATAGCAGACCTACAAGCTCGTATCGCGCCACTCGGTGGCGCGATATGAGCTTGTAGATCTGCTATTTTTCAATAGGTAAAGCATAACATGATGCTAACACCAAAATGGGTGCCCGGTCAGAATGGGATAATGACTGGCATGCCTCAAAGGCCTGGCTTTTATTCCCGGTAATGATCCGTTCTAGAGAGGAACCATTGTTTCCCTACTGCTGCTGAGGCCATGTCGGATATCATGTGGAGGATGTGCTTCAAACTGATCTCAATTACTGAGATTGGGGTTATTGGCAGACAGTTACTGTACCACTTGGTATCCTGTTGACAAGGGCCCAAGGGGGGTCATCAGCCCCTTTTGTTTTGAGTGTGCTGGATCTTACTACAACAACAACAACAACAACAACAGATCAACTGTAGGAATGTAACCATTTTATTTGAGTGTAAAAATGAACAGGTCAAACAGGCGCCACTTAAAAAAAAAAGTTGAACAAAAAGTTCAGTGTCCCATAGGGTCATGGTTAGTTTGAGAGTTGGTAACCAAATGGACTCTTATTAGATATTTTACTCTTGCGAGTGTACAATAAATGGTTTCAAAAGAGAATATGGTGGAAAGTACATTTTCTTTCTTATACTTAATTTAGACAGACATGTTAATGCATGGGGCTGGGTCAATGGCAATTGGCATGCAGACATTGGGGCTAAGCTAATTTAGTAGTATTTAAGTAGTGTAAGCTATTATACTCTGCCAATATAATACACAACATTACACATTACACATTACTAAAAAAATATTTAAAAGGTTGGGAGATTGCTGCTGCTTTATTTTATAGCCTTTTTTTAATATAAAATAACACTGATCACCTGACACAAACACAGGATTTAACATTGATCACCTGACACAAACACAGGATTTGTAACAGTTTATTTGCCTATAAAGAACACACAAATATAGGAAAAAAAGTACCAGTACAAGAACAAATATAGAAAAATATGCATTTGTGTGTGTGTGTGTGTGTGTGTGTGTGTGTGTGTGTGTGTGTGTGTGTGTGTGTGTGTGTGTGTGTGTGTGTGTGTGTGTGTGTGTGTGTGTGTGTGTGTGCGTGTGCGCGTGCGCGTGTGCGTGTGTGCGTGTGCGCCCGCCACATTTGGATTCCGAGATTCAAACCAAACCGTTTGACCTGTTACTTTATTTCAGTTCCTCGCCACTTCACTGACTCTATTGCGAGATTGGTTTGGCAGGAGACAGGAAGAGGTGTCAGGATCGCTTTCCCGCCGAGACCGCAGCCGCGTTATTGTCAATCAGCCTCTCTTGATGAATCCTCCCTCCTTTCCCTCCTTCCCTGTACCCCCCCCCCCTCCCCCCATCCAGTTCTTAGCCACCAGCCTGCCTCCCAGGGATCAATTGTACAACAAAATTCAATGAATTCGTTGGCACCACCTGCATTTCCTCCGAGAGCACTGGTTGCTATCCAGCTTGGACTGAAAAGCCAGTTAAAGAGGGCAGTTGGATAGTGGGAAAAGAGAGACAGAGGGAGAGAGATAGGGGGGAGAGAGAGAAAGAAAGCTATTTAATGATGCGGGTGGAGAGATCATGTGAGAGAAACAAAACAGTGGAGAGAAAGCGTGAGACCAGTACCTTTTTGAGACCGTTCGGTATTTAGCTGTAGGGATTTTGACGAGCCTTGGCAGCGGAGGGGAGGGGAGGAGAGTCGTTGCCTCTAAATGAAAAGCACTAGGCAGAAATGAAAGGGAGCAAAGGATAAGATCAGGAAATACAATAAGGAGCTGTCTTGTAAACACGCCTTAATGCCTAAAATACAGATAATAAAAAGAAGGGGCTGATGAAGCAGTGCTTTTATTTGGCCTGACAGCGGGGTGTGTCTGGGTCTTTCTCTTTCAGGACGTCTGTTGGAAGAGTTTCTGGCATTTTCGCTGACACAAACGTTCGTTGCATGAGGAGCTAACTTAAATAGAACTCTTTGTCGTCTTTCCTTCCATTCCGCCATCTCTCTCTCCCTCCCCTCCCTCTCCCCTGGTCAACCTCCATCTCAGTTCAAATCATTTACGGTAAAACTCTGAGATGAAAGTGCTTACATTACAGTTAGGGAGGGGATCACTCCTGCAGTCCAAAGGCGAGTTTTTGTGCCTAAACATTGCATTCTCTCTTATTCACATCGCTCCAAGCCATATACTAGCTCATAATATTCATAAAGCATACGAATAGAATGTGTAAGTAAAGATTTTAGCATTATTATTGATTTTATTCATACATTCTGTAAAAGGCCATCATAAGAGTTAATTAGCTTTAGTTGGCCTTATACATTATGCATCTCTTTTTTTTCTGACGTAACAAAAGAATATATATTTTTTATATATGCCTTAAGAAGTGTGTGTGTGTGTGTGTGTGTGTTCTTTTGAAATTATTTTAAGCACAAACTGGGTTCCCATTGGGAGTATGACAACGGCAGGGCACATTAAGTGGACCAAGCACGTCATGAATACCAAAGGAATCTCGGGCACAATAACGTTTGGGGAATTAAGTGTAACTTCATAACACAAAGAAGAAAAGTGCTCGGATCAAGCGCATGATTTATTAAGATTGTTTTATTTGGGTAATGCAGAGTTTGCATATTGTACACACTGTATGGACGCCGATTCTACAAATGTCTTCTGACTAACAGTTTTCCGAAAAGGTGGTCAAACTTTTTCATTTCATTTAATTGACTCCCAAATTTTATTTGGCCACGGATCCCCATCTGGGGGCACCCCCAGAAGCGAAGATTTGAGTTTAAAATGTTAGCTTAAAAAATATACCGTATAGCCTATATTCAAAGATTTGCACAAATGTTCTGGATTTCTCAAAACGCATCTCTACTGTATGTCCACCCAGACATTGGGTGGTCGGGGTTCAACTCCCTGGACGGCGTCATGTCCAGGCGCTGTACTTGTACATCATGGCTGGGGGGGATGTGCTTGTACATCAAGCCACCTCATGTTACAGAAACGGGAGATGGGCTCCTGCCCTATGGGTCACATGAGGCTATTTATTCGAGCACGAGTGCCGCAAATGTATTGCTGAGCTATAGTGCCCGATTGGGATGGGGAGATATTGTGCTTTGAGCTTCAGACAATACCTGTTGTTAACCAGTAGTGTTCCTTCCTGGACAGAGGGGTCTACGTCTAATAAATGTAGACCCCTATGGAGGCACAGTTGTGTTAGTTACAGTACATTGTGTTAAAATTCTCTAACATTCACATTGGTCAAAATACTATATTGATCATTAGAATACGTTCTGGAATGAATTCTTGAATTCAATATGTTGCCTGAGTTGTTGCCCACTAGAGAGAGAAATAACAAGGAAACAACCCAAACACAGATTTTCTCCTCTCTTTACATTCCGCTGCAGTAGACGATTAACCTCTGATAGTCTTCAGCAAGGTTGTCAGCACAACACTGAGGATCTATTTTGATTAAGTCTGGCATCTTCTATGCTTTATTACACATACAGGTTAGAGTACTAGACAGATAGGCAAGCCAGGGGCAAAGATAGAGAGAGGAAAGACGTCCGAGACAAGACGGCGGGGGTCGGATACTCGGATTTGAACCCCGGTCCTTGCGCTCACAAGGAAGCATATGGTCTGTGCACCAGGCAACTTTCTGAGCCACCAGGCACCCCAATGATACCACCACCGCTGACAGATGATGTGTTCACTTGGTCTTTATACACTAGTATGTATAAAGAGAGGCCTTGTGAGTAGCCTTGAGATCAGGAGATGGTCACCATCTCACACGTTGTTATTGGATGTCTTTCTTCTCGTCACAATGTGCGTAGGTGCTTTAGACAAAGACAACATTTTATTGAACAAAACGAGAGAGCTTTGAGACAAGAAATCTATACTACCGTCTTTGGAATACAGCATTGGAAAAGGAAAAGTATCAAACAATAACACAAAAAAACACAGCATTTGAGCTTTTAGTTGGCCGGATTTATTAGAGGAAAAAAGAGAAAAAGTGGTGCGTTTACTGCGTTACACATCCAGTCTGGTTCATTTGGGCTTGTGAGAATGTTTGTCATTTGCTGTTTCTGGCACAGAGCACATAACCACACCAAGTTAACTCAACTACATTGAGAACATTCGCCAGAAATAGTTGATCTACAAGCTCAGAATGTGTTGCAACCCTGTAGATCGGCGAAGAGATTTGGTGTGGAGGAAGAAAAGGAGCTAGGGGTCCAAGTACAGATCCCTGGGCCTGGTCAACGAGATAGTGTTTTAGTATTTAGGTTTGTTCATGGTGAGAATGGTGGCTGTGTGCAAGTGATGAAAAATAATGTTTTTTCAGACTTGTCTCACTTTTACTTGAATCTCTTTCTTTTTGCGCTCATCTCTAAAATCATTGTGTGGACATAGGTTTGTCAGCAAGTTGATGTTCACACCCTTCAGAGCTTTATAATTTATTTTAAAGCATTCCTATATATATTCATTTATAGTGATTTTGGAAATACAGGTACCGTAAGTTGAGACATACACACCAATGTACTGCATCTGGCATTCATGTTCCTATAGGATTCAAAGTCGTACGATTTGTCACACACGGTGGAATTTGTTCTCCGCATTTGACCCATCTCTTGGAGCGGTGAGCCGCAGCCAAAGAGCAGTGAGCTGCAGGAATCGGGAATCATTTAATTAGTTGGTGGCTGGGGCACACTTTGTAAGACAACAAGGCATGCACATACATGATGGTTTGTAAAGTAGTGAGACTACTGTTCTGTTAAAACCTTTCTCTAGCTTTTAGCTAAAATGCCTGAAAAAAATAAGTAAAATGAAAACAAAAAAAGCCTTTAATGTTTTGGGTGCTTTGTCAAGGAGTTGGGATAGTTAGACCAAAGAGACTTTAAAGAGGCCTCTCTATGAGGAATGAGAAAAAATGCAACACAGACTATACAGGAGAGGAGTGAAAACAGCCACAGCTAAGTCTATTCATGTTCACTGCCTCTAAACAGAATTGTAAGGGCCCTCTACATACACCACTTGAGAATAAACTACTCAAGACACAGCAAAGTTCATGGCCATAGTAACCCAACCACTTACATTATGCTATACACTGTACCGCAGTGCTTAAAGGGTGCAGATTTTTTAAACTTAAGCTGTATGAAATACTTGCCATTAATATAGTGGTTGTAACTGTATTAATTGATTGCCCGAGTCCCATGGTGGGAGTTCTGCTCTGGTTTTGGTCAATATTAAGTAGTTTCGGTCACTTTGTGGGGGGCACTGGCGCCACGCAGTAAAAGTAAATTAATCCTCAAAACTAACGTCATTTACATTGTTGACCTATTTCTAAAATATTAGCGCAACTTTCGATCAAGTTTGACCCCTCTATCACATGGAACTATTTTTTGGGCGTAGTGATATGGAAACAAAAAGCATAGTTCTGTGTGATAGAGGGGTAAAAAAATGAACGAAAGTTGCACTAACATTTTAGGAATAGGTCAACAATACAAATGACGTTAGTTTTGTACCGCGTTTTAATGCGTGGCCAACTATGCCCCCCAATGACCGGAACTATTTAATATTTCACCAAAACCAGAGCAAAACTCCCACCACGAGATTCGTGCAATCAATTAATACAGTTGCAACCACTATATCAATGACAAGTATTTCATACAGCTGAAGTTAAATACTGCTATGGCACTGCAGTTTTGCCTAACGATATATAAATAAATAAAAACCTGTGCACTTGAGGAGAGATTGCCCAAATAAAATATACTCGAGCTCTCAACTGGTCTGTACATGTGTTATGGTTTTGCAGGGGTGACATACTTTTGACTTTGGTCTTCCTCAGAGTCAAAGCCGTTTGACTCTGAGGAAGAGGAATGTCGAAACTGCAAAACGATAAAGCATGTGCAGACCAGCCGAGTGTTACAGTATATTTTAATTGGGTAGTCTCGCCTGGCATCGTCATACTAATATAACTGCGGAGGGCAATTTATTAACGAATCTGCCTGTGCAGTGTGCAAAATAAATTGCCCTCTGTCTGCCTCTCCTGAAGTGCCCAGGTGTTTTTATTTTCTCTGATACAATGAGTGATGGCGTTTGTTTGATTTCATCCTGTATATTCGAGCATTGCACCGTAAGGATTTTGTTCTAACCTGGAGGGTTGTCTGCTTTGGCAGTGCTTTTTTGTTCTGATGCAAGTTGTCCCTGTTGAGCACAGACGAACCCTTCTACTTTCTGTTGGCTGAAGCGTGCAGACCTGTCTGTCTGTCTGTCTGTCTGTCTGCAGTACACTGTACACAGTATATAGTTTTGCTTATGAGACAGGCATCTACACAGATGACCGTGTCTGTACTGTATGTGTCTGTGTGTGAGCATGTCATTCTCGGTGGACCCACCAAGAGTTCTGGTTCAAGACTTGACAGGCTATTGCCAGTGTCTACACAGTGCTACACATTATTACGATGTACATTAGTTCAATGGGGGATGTCAAATAAAAAATGGAGCAAATACATACATTAAAATGAGCCCTCATTTCATGACACAGTTCGGCCTTCATGCACAATTTGGCACTAGTTGGTAATGCTGCAACGTTTTGGGTGACCTCGTTTCTCTCCCAAGTGTGACCCTTTACAGGGTGCTATAGGAGTGATATAGGAATAAGGCTGAGTAAAGGCATTTTAATTATTTTTCTAAAGTAGTTTTCCTGTTTTATGGTTAGCGAGTAGTAAAGCAACATATTGGCCACCATATGCCTGTTATAGTGGCACCATAAATGGTAAATGGTGCATTTATATAGCGCTTTTATCCAAAGCGATTTACATAGATTGTGCATTACATTCACCCACCATGAGGCTGATTTGAAAAAGATAGTTCTTCCTTGGCCTATCGGGATTGTGCGTGCAAAGTTTCACGCCGAACTGATGCTGCACTCATGATTTGTGTCTTTGTGTACAGAATGGCCCCTTCCGCAAGATATGAAGGACAGTCGTTGGCAATGGGAATGGAATCGGTAAAAATGTACAGTTCCGATCAGTCCAGCGGTGCCGGAAATTAGCAATTCACAAGTGGACAAACAGACAGAAAATGGCAGACGGGGACAAAGACAATCTTCAGGCTTTAGCCGCCAGGCCCGGCAAAGATATGAGTATTGTACTTTGGAGAAGTAACAAGCACAGCCTTGATGATGCAGTAGGTGCAGGGGACATGATGGAAAATGTGTGAGACTGCTTGAGCCCCGACTCAACGTGCCCTGCCTTGAGACTTCACCAAATTCCATCTGTAAAAGATACTGTGCACTGGCATCTTTTCCTTTATAAATCCATCCTTGGACTGCTGCCCGGTTATCTATCCACTTACAGTACATGTACTGTAACATGTACCCTCAGTCCATACAGTACTTGGTAGAAAGGCCTCATCCTACTCTGCCCCCGATCGCCCTGTTTGAATGTTATTAATATTAATATTAATATTCATATTCATATTCATATTCATATTACTCATAAATGTCACTATCGGGTAGAAACCTTGTATGTCCAAACTAAAAACAAAGAAGCAAACAGACAGACTTAAAAACAGAGATAGAAGGTTTCAGTTTCAGAAGTTGTTAGTTCGATCAAAGTAAAAATTCTACTTGATAGTTTTATCTCTTTACTTTCTCTGAGAACTGGGAAATCTCTGAGATAGGCTCAAAACCCCAAAGCAGTGAGAGCTACTGTAAAAAAAGATGTTCAGATAGGTATTTGTGTTGGTACTGTAAGATTAATGTCCTCACACATTTTCATGCAGACTGCTGTGCAGTGGGAGCGGGCTGCATCTTGCACCATTCGATATGACCTGCAAATGGGATAATAAAAAAAGGGCAATTCCACTCACGTGCCTCGGATAAGTTTTCTTTATTTTTGGATTAATTTTGTGCCAGGATTATAATCAATATTGCAGTCGAGAGGGAAAGTGAAATTCAAAGCAGAACAAATACGCAGGTGTGCGAGAACTAATGGGATTGGATTTCCCCGATGTTTCTTTAAGGCACGGTTAGGCATGACACACACACACACACACACACACACACACACACACACACACACACACACACACACACACACACACACACACACACACACCTGATCTCAGATCCCTACTCTGAGATACAGTAAATGCTGACCCAAGCAATAGTGTGTTTTAGTGACAAGATTGCTGGACAGATGGCCTCGAAAGAAAAATTATGACCGTCGGACCAATAGTATGTCTAAACTAAAGCCTGCACCCTCTTTAGTTGATCTTCTGGTTCTTCTCTGTTGGTTTAGCTCACCATCAAACATCAAAGGTGATGTGTCCAAACAGAATCAGTGTTAAAATTAACAATCCTGGGTCAACCGTGTTGTATACTTATATCCGATCTACAAGCTCAACGCATCACATTTGAAAAGGAATGCGTAAAAACAATTGATCATTTATAAAAATTGCATGCCTAAATTGAGTCCGTTTGATGAAGAGCGGTGTGCTCGAAACGTCTCTCATAGCCCACTCAGGCGGTACCAAAATGAACTTGTAAAAGGGAGCTACAGTGTAGAGACCGACCGATATGGAATTTTGTGACCGATACGATAGAGGGTAACAATCACCGATAACCGATATGCAACCGATATAGTGATTTTTTTAAACTGGAATAAAAACACGCCTTTTCTGTGAGGATTGTGCAAAGATTTTGCACCGATAACGATATGATTATGCAAAGTGACAGTAGTACAGACAGCCCTACTTTCTTAAACCAATGACTTTTCAAGGCTTATAATATTTTGTTTACTTCTCACTCAAAGAGTAAATAAATACTGTAGCAGCTAAATAAGAGGGGCCTATAGCATATACAACACAGTTTACACACTAGTAGCCTATAGTATGCATTAGGCCACAGACCCCCATTTGATAGCATTCTCTGGGAGTACACTACCATCAGTGTTGATTTAACTGTATGCTCTTGGAGTATAATTATATATAATATGTTGCCAAGTCATGAATAACAGTATTTAGTGCAATTTTCTATCCCAGAACTTATCATGGATATGCGTGGCTACTCCTCCTTCTTTTCTAGTAAGTACAACAAACGAAGTACTTTTAACGTGTTGTGGCTGTTTTCTGGGAGCACGGAGTAGCTCTCGATCTCTTCTACACACACACACCCGTACACACACGAGACACCTCGGTGCACTCTGCTGGAGAAAATACATCATTACACTAGGTTTACCAGACGCAGCATGTATTTTTTATATCGGCGGCCAATCGGAGACATTTTCACCGATACCAATCGGCCAGGCCCATATATGGTCATATCGGCGGCCGATATATCGGTGCACCGATTATCGGTCGGTCTCTACTACAGTGTGATAACTATTGGGGGGTGCCACCAGGACGGCCCGCCCCAAGTCAGTTCTCTCCATGGCCATTCACACACTTGACCTGCGGGGAGTAGAAGTGGTTAAATTAGTCAGTAAGTCAGTCTATATCTGTCTATGTAGACAGTACATGTCTATATCCCTCTCTAGGCTTCATTGATTTCCATTTCCACTAATTTCTGTCGGGCTGATAAACCCCTGACAAGCAAGACGGGGGTTTTCAGCCCGACAGAAAAAAGACTCCTTCATTCTTTCCTGCTCCATTTTGTCCTGAGGCGTTTTCTCGATGCAATGTGACAATGCGCAGGCTGTGAACCTTTCAACGGAGCGCCTCCGTGACCTCTGGACCTTGCTGTAGATATAATGCAGGCAAGGTGCCAAATTGAGATAAACGTCATGCTCCGGAGTTGATTACAAAACTCCTGGGTCGTTTGGCATCTCACGAACCCCTTTGACGGGGGGCGGGGTAAAAAAAAAGTGAAGAAAACTATTCTTCACTTCTTCAGTGCCGTCCTCTGTCAGAGTGGTTGTTAACTCCCCAAAGTCACTTTCCCTGTCTGTCTTACCAATGGAGTTAGCGGAAATCGCTTCCACCTCATTTCCTAGGCAACCTCTGAAACCGACCCCCGTGTCAGGCCAACCTGTGCTGACAACCCCCCACTGCCGCGGGGTGGGGAACTGGGCACACCAATGCACACACTCACTCTCACTTCTTTTAGAGAACATACAAGCAATCACACGCTCGCAAGCTCTCAGCAATCGTGCACGGTCATGCTCTCTGTCTGTCTCAGTATCTCTCTCTCTCTCTCTCTCTCACAAACACACACACATACACACACATACACACACACACACACACACACACACACACACACACACACACACACACACACACACACACACACACAGCTCCAGCACAAAGTCTCCACGCACTCAGATCTTCTCTGCCCTCAAATCCTGATTGACTGACTCCTGCTCAGTGCCTGCCAGGCCTGTAGGTCATCTCCGCCGCTACTGCGAGATACACAGAGAGAGCTTTTTCCCTCAGGCTACCAGAGCCCCTGAACAATGACCGAACTGCCAGGTCAACTGTCTGTAACCTGTGCACGCCTGCTCTCCAAGAGATCTTGTTTTATTCTTATTTTTCTGGGGTCGAATCCCTTGCGCATGGCCTGCATATTGCACGTATTGTGTATATCCCTGCTGCTAACTTATTCTCCCCATTAATATTCTGTATTCTCTTTTCACTTATATTCTCCTCGGGCTGCAACATAGTTATATATTTCCTCTCTGTAATCCAGGGAAGATGCAATTCCAATTACGTTTTCTCTATATTGATACTGTGAGTCGATCTAGCTGTCAAAAGTGCCCACTTTTGCGGCAGCTTAAAGCATGAGATCACCATGGTGGTTGTAGGGTGTCATTTTTCCCCTTTTTAACATTTAGTAGTAGATGTTCTTCAAAGTATTATCAGCAACTGAAAATCTGATTCATATTACTTTCGTCAGTGATGGAAGATCAAATGTATTCCACCCGTGCTCATATCTCCTGCAGGATTTACAGTAGGAGAGCTCGAGAGTTGTCCTAACCTGATATGAGTTCCCAGCCGAGGCTGACCGTAGTGTTGCATGGGAGCTATTTGACAACAGTATCTCTCTTCTAGCTTATTAGAAGATACGGTTTGCATAGAAAGTGAATCATTTTTATGACTGACCTTGCACAGCAGGGCTGATATTTTAACACAAGCCATTTGTAAGTTTCAGTATGCAGTTGATAGTCACTATAAATCACCTGCGCGCGCGCACACACACACACACACACACACACACACACACACACACACACACACACACACACACACACACACACACTTCTAACAATTGATCAGTCATTCAGATAAAGTATATTATTGTGACAGATTTGCTTATCATTGTCCTACTGTGAACAGATAGAAGGTTCAGTCTTTTGGTTGTCTTTTGTGATTCAGCAAAATGATTGAGTGCTTTTTAGTTTTAATTTCCCAAGTCCTCTACGAAGCAATTATGGCCGTGTTACACAGGAATGCAATTGCTCATCCACAAGGACAACCTGCAAAACCAGAGTTCTTATAACTGAACACTAGCGGGCCATACATCTAACTTTGATAGCCCATATACCACCTTCAAACTGTTGCTTCATTCTTTTCCCCACCACTCAATGTGATTTAATGCAAAAGCAAGCAGCTTTATCTGAATTACCTGAATACCACCATGAAGTGGTATGATGTTTCCTTGATGTTCAGGACTAGGCTTGAGTTGAAGGACCTCACGTCCACGAGCAGGCATATGGAGAACAGGAATGCAGGGTGTCAGACCCAAAAGAGTGTCAGATCTCAAAAGGGCATCAAAGGTTTGTCAGATCCTAAAGGACCTCAACAGAACTGAGCTCTGTTTTATCATTTTTAACATATTATGTACAAATATACATATTTACATATATGCATTCTTGTGGAGAAAAAGAAAGAAGCGATTTATTTTTCGGGGTTCTGCCGGCAGACATGCTGATTCAGATCTCTAAATGCACAGCAGGAGCATATTCTGAACTGTACGCAGTGCACGGCTGTGTTCACAGCTACAGTAGACTTGCCAACATCATACTCAATCCCTCCCCATCACACATGCTCTCTCTTTCCCCACGCACTCTAATCAAACTGTACTTTCCTTTTTTTTTGGTGCAAACTGTACTACGGTAATAGTATTCCATCAATCAATCAGCTGTTACAGCTCATGCATTTTGTGTGCGTGGCTCCTTGCGTAATGATCTCTCAACAAAATAGCCTAATGCATCAGTTTATTAGAACAGATGTTCTTCAGAATAACAAACACTATAAGCTGTACAATAATATGGCACATACATCAAAATCTATATTTCTCAAAGGTTATTCCAATATATCATAATAGCTATTTATTCGCCAATGGAGATCAGGGGTGTCTGTGGTTAAAGACGGCTTCGGGAACGTTTTACGGAAAGGGACCATGCATGTGTATTGGAATGGTTGATGTATGTATTGTATAGCCATCATTATGAATATTTTGAGAGAGAGAGAGAGGTAGAGGGAAAGAGAGAGCCCTGCAGGCTCACGTGCTGTGATCTGTCTGACACCATGGTCCACCTGCATCACTGCAAGCTTACAGCATATTGAATGTAGTTTATTGAATTTGTATCGAGTTGTATAACATTGTACATGGTGTTGTATTTGTTTTGCATTGTTGTACAATTACTGTGGTGTGGAGAGGCATATCTGTAAGGCAATAAGTATAGATGATGTGGTCAATATCAATGACCACCTCAACTTGTTAGTGTTTGCACACAGGGCTCGACAGTGCGACTAGGTACTCGCATTTGCGACAAAAAATATCACTGTGCGAGTTGTAAAATTAAATTTGTAGCACAGGTGCGACTACAGGATTTGACCATTCAATCGTGATAAAGACAAGTCTCTGTCTACAGCAAGTGCACATTCTATAGTCGCGGTTCTATACCTACATTTATATTTCTGAACGGCGGTGTCGTTCGCAAAAAGAGCAGAGCTACAAGCTAACAACGTGTCGCGGCTCAATGCGGTTTTCATTTGAAGATCTGTCCCTTTGCTCCCACCGCCCCGCCCCTCCCTGTGTTGCTGATCAGTTCTCTTCTCTTCCCTGTCAGCAGCGGAGCGAACGCAATAGGATAGCTGATAGCATGTATTGGTAGCACAGCCACAGAAGGAGTTGCTAGGACCCCGACACGTTGAATACTAAAGTTATTTAGAAAGTTTGTAATGTTTAAACATCACTTGATAATAACCAAACGTGGGTGAAACAGCGTGCAGCCGCGCACGTAAAGAGTGCATGTGCGCACGCACATGGAGTGGACGAATTGATGTATACCGGTATACCAAAACAACCCTTGCTAAGCACCTCGCTAAAAGCGTGTGCGCAGCAGCGCAATACGAATGACCGACCTGGCTGGATATATTAGTCAGTGGCTAGCTCAGGACGCAACGCATTAGACTAGCTATGGACCAGAGCTAGTCAGTGGCCTCACTGGCCTGCATAACGAGCAACGTAAAAAGCCTATATGTCGGATTTTCTGTCTGAACTGAAGCAGTCAAAGCCAAGGAGAATGTTACATTACTAATTCACCATCGAGTAGCCTCTGCACTAAATGTCACACTCACATGATAGAACAGCAAGATAAAAATGGATAGTCTGTCCATCCATTCATAAAATTAATTGACTATCTATCTATCTATCTATCTATCTATCTATCTATCTATCTATCTATCTATCTATCTGCATACCAAACTAATAGTCTATCAGTATAAAACAAATTGATTATATAGATTATATAAAAAAATATGATATCCATTATCCAGATGAATATCAATATTGTGATAATTTCTGAAAAGATATTGTGATATAATATTTTGTCATATTGCCTGCCCCTACCTCATATCACTTTATTAAAGAAAAATCACACCTGTGTGAAGTGAGGGGCACTCTTATCATCATACATCATGTTTTAATTTACGTCATATTTAGCAGAATTTTGACCTAATTTCTCCGTTCATTGTCAATGGCAAATATTGAGACGTGTGGGTATATACGTGTGGTATAGACGTGGTATAGACGTGGTATAGACGTGGTATAGACGTGGTATACACGTGGTATAGACGTGGTATAGACGTGGTATAGACGTGGTAGGTATAGACGTGGTATAGACGTGGTATAGACGTGGTATAGACGTGGTATAGACGTGGTATAGACGTGGTAGGTATAGACGTGGTAGGTATAGACGTGGTATAGACGTGGTAGGTATAGACGTGGTATACACGTGGTATAGACGTGGTATAGACGTGGTATACATGTGGTATAGATGTGGTATAGACGTGGTATAGACGTGGTAGGTATAGACGTGGTATAGACGTGGTATAGACGTGGTATAGACGTGGTATAGACGTGGTATACATGTGGTATAGATGTGGTATAGACGTGGTATAGACGTGGTAGGTATAGACGTGGTATAGACGTGGTATAGACGTGGTATAGACGTGGTATAGACGTGGTAGGTATAGACGTGGTATAGACGTGGTATAGACGTGGTATAGACGTGGTAGGTATAGACGTGGTATAGACGTGGTAGGTATAGACGTGGTATAGACGTGGTATAGACGTGGTATAGACGTGGTATAGACGTGGTATAGACGTGGTATAGACGTGGTATAGACGTGGTATAGACGTGGTATACATGTGGTATAGATGTGGTATAGACGTGGTATAGACGTGGTAGGTATAGACGTGGTATAGACGTGGTATAGACGTGGTATAGACGTGGTAGGTATAGACGTGGTTTAGACGTGGTATAGACGTGGTATAGACGTGGTATAGACGTGGTATAGACGTGGTTGGTTTAGACGTGGTATAGACGTGGTATAGACGTGGTATAGACGTGGTAGGTATAGACGTGGTATAGACGTGGTATAGACGTGGTATAGACGTGGTAGGTATAGACGTGGTATAGACGTGGTATAGACGTGGTAGGTATAGACGTGGTATAGACGTGGTATAGACGTGGTAGGTATAGACGTGGTATAGACGTGGTATAGACGTGGTATAGACGTGGTAGGTATAGACGTGGTATAGACGTGGTATAGACGTGGTATAGACGTGGTAGGTATAGACGTGGTATAGACGTGGTATAGACGTGGTAGGTATAGACGTGGTATAGACGTGGTATACATGTGGTATAGACGTGGTATAGACGTGGTATACATGTGGTATAGACGTGGTATAGACGTGGTAGGTATAGACGTGGTATAGACGTGGTATAGACGTGGTATAGACGTGGTAGGTATAGACGTGGTATAGACGTGGTATAGACGTGGTATAGACGTGGTAGGTATAGACGTGGTATAGACGTGGTATAGACGTGGTAGGTATAGACGTGGTATAGACGTGGTATAGACGTGGTATAGACGTGGTATAGACGTGGTATACACGTGGTATAGACGTGGTAGGTATAGACGTGGTATAGACGTGGTAGGTATAGACGTGGTATAGACGTGGTAGGTATAGACGTGGTATAGACGTGGTATAGACGTGGTATACATGTGGTATAGACGTGGTAGGTATAGACGTGGTATAGACGTGGTAGGTATAGACGTGGTATAGACGTGGTAGGTATAGACGTGGTATAGACGTGGTATAGACGTGGTATAGACGTGGTATAGACGTGGTATAGACGTGGTATACACGTGGTATAGACGTGGTAGGTATAGACGTGGTATAGACGTGGTAGGTATAGACGTGGTATAGACGTGGTAGGTATAGACGTGGTAGGTATAGACGTGGTATAGACGTGGTATAGACGTGGTATAGACGTGGTATAGACGTGGTATAGACGTGGTATACACGTGGTATAGACGTGGTAGGTATAGACGTGGTATAGACGTGGTATAGACGTGGTATAGACGTGGTATAGACGTGGTAGGTATAGACGTGGTATAGACGTGGTATAGACGTGGTAGGTATAGACGTGGTAGGTATAGACGTGGTATAGACGTGGTATAGACGTGGTATAGACGTGGTAGGTATAGACGTGGTATAGACGTGGTATAGACGTGGTAGGTATAGACGTGGTATAGACGTGGTATAGACGTGGTATAGACGTGGTATAGACGTGGTATAGACGTGGTAGGTATAGACGTGGTTTAGACGTGGTATAGACGTGGTAGGTATAGACGTGGTATACACGTGGTTTAGACGTGGTATAGACGTGGTATAGACGTGGTATAGACGCGGTAGGTATAGACGTGGTATAGACGTGTTATAGACGTGGTATAGACGTGGTAGGTATAGACGTGGTATAGACGTGGTAGGTATAGACGTGGTATAGACGTGGTATAGACGTGGTATAGACGTGGTAGGTATAGACGTGGTATACATGTGGTATAGACGTGGTATAGACGTGGTATAGACGTGGTATAGACGTGGTAGGTATAGACGTGGTATAGACGTGGTAGGTATAGACGTGGTATAGACGTGGTATAGACGTGGTATAGACGTGGTATAGACGTGGTAGGTATAGACGTGGTATAGACGTGGTATAGACGTGGTAGGTATAGACGTGGTATAGACGTGGTATAGACGTGGTATAGACGTGGTAGGTATAGACGTGGTATAGACGTGGTATAGACGTGGTAGGTATAGACGTGGTATAGACGTGGTATAGACGTGGTAGGTATAGACGTGGTAGGTATAGACGTGGTATAGACGTGGTATAGACGTGGTATAGACGTGGTGTAGACGTGGTGTAGACGTGGTATAGACGTGGTAGGTATAGACGTGGTATAGACGTGGTATAGACGTGGTAGGTATAGACGTGGTATAGACGTGGTATAGACGTGGTAGGTATAGACGTGGTGTAGACGTGGTATAGACGTGGTGTAGACGTGGTTGGTTTAGACGTGGTATAGACGTGGTATAGACGTGGTATAGACGTGGTTGGTTTAGACGTGGTATAGACGTGGTATAGACGTGGTATAGACGTGGTATAGACGTGGTTGGTTTAGACGTGGTATAGACGTGGTATAGACGTGGTATAGACGTGGTAGGTATAGACGTGGTGTAGACGTGGTATAGACGTGGTATAGACGTGGTATAGACGTGGTTTAGACGTGGTATAGACGTGGTATAGACGTGGTTTAGACGTGGTAGGTATAGACGTGGTATAGACGTGGTATAGACGTGGTTTAGACGTGGTATAGACGTGGTATAGACGTGGTGTAGACGTGGTATAGACGTGGTAGGTATAGACGTGGTATAGACGTGGTATAGACGTGGTATAGACGTGGTATAGACGTGGTAGGTATAGACGTGGTATAGACGTGGTAGGTATAGACGTGGTATACACGTGGTATAGACGTGGTATAGACGTGGTTTAGACGTGGTAGGTATAGACGTGGTATAGACGTGGTATAGACGTGGTATAGACGTGGTAGGTATAGACGTGGTATAGACGTGGTATAGACGTGGTAGGTATAGACGTGGTATAGACGTGGTAGGTATAGACGTGGTATACACGTGGTATAGACGTGGTATAGACGTGGTTTAGACGTGGTAGGTATAGACGTGGTATAGACGTGGTATAGACGTGGTATAGACGTGGTAGGTATAGACGTGGTATAGACGTGGTATAGACGTGGTTTAGACGTGGTATAGACGTGGTATAGACGTGGTGTAGACGTGGTATAGACGTGGTATAGACGTGGTTTAGACGTGGTAGGTATAGACGTGGTATAGACGTGGTATAGACGTGGTATAGACGTGGTTTAGACGTGGTATAGACGTGGTATAGACGTGGTTTAGACGTGGTAGGTATAGACGTGGTATAGACGTGGTAGGTATAGACGTGGTATAGACGTGGTAGGTATAGACGTGGTAGGTATAGACGTGGTATAGACGTGGTAGGTATAGACGTGGTATAGACGTGGTAGGTATAGACGTGGTATAGACGTGGTATAGACGTGGTATAGACGTGGTATAGACGTGGTTTAGACGTGGTAGGTATAGACGTGGTATAGACGTGGTATAGACGTGGTATAGACGTGGTTTAGACGTGGTATAGACGTGGTATAGACGTGGTTTAGACGTGGTAGGTATAGACGTGGTATAGACGTGGTAGGTATAGACGTGGTATAGACGTGGTATAGACGTGGTAGGTATAGACGTGGTATAGACGTGGTATAGACGTGGTATAGACGTGGTAGGTATAGACGTGGTATAGACGTGGTATAGACGTGGTATAGACGTGGTAGGTATAGACGTGGTATAGACGTGGTAGGTATAGACGTGGTATAGACGTGGTATAGACGTGGTAGGTATAGACGTGGTATAGACGTGGTATAGACGTGGTATAGACGTGGTAGGTATAGACGTGGTATAGACGTGGTATAGACGTGGTATAGACGTGGTATAGACGTGGTAGGTATAGACGTGGTATAGACGTGGTAGGTATAGACGTGGTATAGACGTGGTATAGACGTGGTAGGTATAGACGTGGTATAGACGTGGTATAGACGTGGTATAGACGTGGTATAGACGTGGTATAGACGTGGTAGGTATAGACGTGGTATAGACGTGGTATAGACGTGGTAGGTATAGACGTGGTTTAGACGTGGTATAGACGTGGTATAGACGTGGTATAGACGTGGTAGGTATAGACGTGGTATAGACGTGGTATAGACGTGGTATAGACGTGGTATAGACGTGGTAGGTATAGACGTGGTATAGACGTGGTAGGTATAGACGTGGTATAGACGTGGTAGGTATAGACGTGGTAGGTATAGACGTGGTATAGACGTGGTATAGACGTGGTATAGACGTGGTAGGTATAGACGTGGTATAGACGTGGTAGGTATAGACGTGGTATAGACGTGGTATAGACGTGGTAGGTATAGACGTGGTATAGACGTGGTATAGACGTGTTATGCTTTAGCTATTGAAAAATAGCAGATCTACAAGCTCATAGCGTGCCACCGAGTGGCGCGCAACGAGCTTGTAGGTCTGCTATTTTTGAAAAATCGAAGAACGACTGACATTTTTAGAATCTGATCTCAGGTCAGAATGGGTTAATCAGACCAGTGTGTGTCCAGTGGAAACCTCGTATGAATCTGATCTCAGGTCAGAATGGGTTAATGGACCCGTACTCTCAGAGTTACAGTCCTGTAACTCATCAAGGACCCCTGTTTGATAACCACTCGTGTACACAACTTGTAGACGGTCTGGCATTTCCCTTATTCTAATTATTCTTTGTTAAAATATATATCTTCCATGATACAGGCTTTAAACCTCAAAGACATTAAGTCAGAAATGGCCTAAATGAGTTCCTCCTGCAATTTTCTCCTTGCATCTTGTTTTTAATTGGACCAGCAGGGATTTCATCGTATAGCGTGCCACGCTGCAAGAGTTCAGCTACAGGGTGCAGGTCTTTGAGACGCTCAGACGCACCAAGGTCTGTGTGAGCTCCACACCTGCTGTTTATTATCAATACCACTGCTGTGTGTCAAACTTCTGAACCCATCGAATTAAACCATTCATTGTACCATCTTCAAACTAGAGAAGCAAGTCGTGTTTTACCTATAGCCTACCTACAGTATAGTAGTTTGCTATATACACGCTCAAGTGGTACAATTTGATCTATTTCATCAATATTAGATTGCACTTTTAGCCACAGCCCGCCGTTCTATGCGATTTAGTCTCTCAGACTGTTGCCTCCCACAATTTCCAAATGCTTCCGTCATACAGTCTGGAGCAACAGAAGTTCTGAAAATGATCAAAAGCGGATATGAAGCCTCCTCCCCACTTCCGTTTCGTCTTTACTGTCGCGCAAATGTATACTAATATATAAATCAAAATCATCAAAGCATATATAGCATAAATGGAAATGAAAAAATAAAATGTAAATATATTTTTGTGAATGGAAATGACAAACAGATGACAGCTTCTTGCCTCGGATTTTTGGAGATGTAGTTCCAGATTCTCTATAGCACTTGGAGAATATGGAAAAGGTGTCTGGCTACCCGTGTGTGTGTGTGTGTGTGTGTGTGTGTGTGTGTGCGTGTGTGTGTGTGTGTGTGTGTGTGTTGAAACATGTTTAAATTCATTGTGCGATCAAGGTAATCCTCATATTTTTGGGGGGATCAAACTGATCCCAATCCTATTTGTTTTTGTTTAAGACATTATCTGGATCGCAGCTTGGATTGGATTTCCTGATCTGATCGGATATCAGAGTGATCCCAATCCAGATGTCTGGTTTTGAACAAATCTGATCAGATGGGGGATTAAAAGTTTTGAACTCGTGGGCCTTGGCTACACTAGAAAATAACTATAATATATAATATAATAAATAAAGTGTGAGCGTTGTGCTCAGGCAGGAGTGAGCTTGGTGCATTTAGACCGCCATAATATACCATAATAAAAGTGGAAGATAAAAGGGTTCGCGAAAAGACAATGTTCCACTTTTCTTCGCTCTGTTTCACCTTTGTCTGGGAAATAATTGTCTGGTTCTGGTGCAGTGTTCCAATCCTCTCATCCAGTAAAAAACTGTTAAGGCTGTGTTACTGCTTTTTGAGCCACATAACAGTACAGTTGGCTTTGACAATGCTATGGAAGTAACTGCAAGATCCCCTGAGGCCGAGAAGTGCACGCATCCGCCTGGGTGATGGCAGACTGCTGGGCGAGTGCTGGCGCTTTGGCATGGGGGGGTCAGATCAACATATCCGCCTTGGTGACTGCAGACTGCTGGTGCTTTGGCATGTGGGGTCAGATCAACATATGGAATGAATTCTGTACTTGCCATATATGGTGCGTCTCTTGAGTGTGCAGGGTTTGATGAGGTCAGATCAACATATGGAATGTCAGAACAGCCCAGCTCCATATATGGAGATCTAAGAGTGGCAGCGGGGGCAGTGACTTGAGTGTACAGTGTTTGACGAGGTCTGGCCATATACAGTATGGAGCATGTCTTGAGTGTACAGGGTTTGATGAGGTCAGATCAATATATGGGATGTCAGGTTAGCTCCATATATGGAGATCAACGGGTGGCAGCGGGGCAGTTTCTTGAGTGTAAAGGGTTTGATGAGGGCCCAGGTAGGGCCGGGCCTTAATTTTCGGGCCTGTAGAGAACTCTAGTTTTCGCCGGCTGCCGGGCGTGGCTGCACTAATAACTTTGGGGCAGGCCCGTCTAGAGTTTAAATGGAAAAGGATCAACATGTCAGAACAAGTCACCTCCATATATGGAGATCTAAGGGTTTGAGGTTTGAGGTGAGATGTAGAGTTGCTGGCCAATATTGATGACATCAGGGATCTCCATATATGGGCTTAATATTGGTGACATCACGTGATGTCATGAGGCATGACCATATGAGGCTGTACTCCATATGACTGACAGGGAAAATGCACGATTTCATAGTTAACTGCGACCTGCCATCGCAATAATGCACTACAATGTTTCTAAACAATATATTGGAATAAGCTCAGTACACACACATCCCTGGCATTTCAAAAGGGAAAATGCATATATACTGCATCTTGTTAGTGGAAACTTGGCCCAGACTTCACAGTCATTTGAGGTTGCTCATTTTGTACAAGCCCCTGAGACTAACCTATCTTGAATAACACATTCGTTCTTTTTAGCTACATAAAGAAAAAAACTAACATGACACATGTTCGCTGACTTAAGAGCATTCTTATGTTGTTTCCTTACAATGCGCTTCTTTCTTTGCGGAAATTAATTTGAATTGGGCGATGCGGCGCCAGGGGTTAGGGAAACGGGGTACTGAAAGGAGTGTCCGCCGACTGCGTGGCTTTTAAAACGTAACATTAATTCTCATTGGCGTTGGAAGAGGGCTGTCGCAGATGAAACTAGAAATGCACTCTGTTGAGATGCCAACTTGCTCCTTACACACAAGTAGGCCATGTAGGCTATGGACTGCTGCCCTGAGTTCTAGAGCTCTCTGCTGTCTGTCTGGGTACGACTGCTGCTCTGAGTCCTAGAGCTCTCTGCTGTCTGTCTGGGTACGACTGCTGCTCTGAGTCCTAGAGCTCTCTGCTGTCTGGGTACGACTGCTGCTCTGGGTCCTAGACCTCTCTGCTGTCTGGGTACGACTGCTGCTCTGAGTCCTAGAGCTCTCTGCTGTCTGGGTACGACTGCTGCTCTGGGTCCTAGACCTCTCTGCTGTCTGGGTACGACTGCTGCTCTGGGTCCTAGACCTCTCTGCTGTCTGGGTACGACTGCTGCTCTGACTCCTAGAGCTCTCTGCTGTCTGTCTGGGTAAGACTGCTGCTCTGAGTCCTAGAGCTCTCTGCTGTCTGGGTACGACTGCTGCTCTGAGTCCTAGAGCTCTCTGCTATTCTAAATCCTTTAGACCCGTTATTGACCTTATACTAACATTGAAACATACCTTAGTTACGTCACCAAGAATGGTGGTCCCTTATTGGCTGTTGGAGGACACGACATACAATACATACATACATACCCACCCAGCCGGTCGCAGTACTTGCACAAGTAATAATCCTTGGCAGGCGCGCAAGCTAATATTTCCACGTGTGTGTGTGTGTGTGTGAGAGAGATGGCAGGAATGTGGGTCTAGGAAGTAGGATATCCGTGGAAAGGAGTCAACACTAGAAACTCCCAGTGTAGGCTAGAGAGGTTAGGAGAGAGACATAGAAAGATGGATCCAGAGAGACATGGGGAGGGAAGGCGAGAGAGAGCAGGGGACAGAGAGAGGCAGGAGGGGAGAGAAGAGTAGAGACAGAGCAGAGTAAATGAAGCTGCATGCTGCCTGCCGCTGAGATGGCAACTAGCTAGCACCAGTACAGTATATGTTAATGCTAATTAAAGTCCAATCACACACTCTCTGGAACTTGAACGCAGCATTTTGCGTTGAAAGAATTCCCTTTTAGAGAATTTCACCAAGAATTTCAGCGGCCCTCCCTCTCTAACATTCTCTGCACGTCACTGGATCAGAACGCGGTTAGAAAGACGATGAAAAGGAAGACGGCGTGGAGATAAGGTAGAGAGGGAGAGGGGACAGGGAGAAAGCAGAGTGAATGTAAAGAGAGCGGGAGACAGTGGACATAGACAGTGGAAGAATAAGAGAATGGAATGAATAATTATGGCAGGGTTTTTAGATTTTAATTTAATTTGATCTGCAAACCATAGGCTATATTTTATATAATGCTGCCACGCTGCAAGAACCAAGATGGGAATTGGCCTCCAGCGACCATCCTCTGTGTTCTCACGAGAGGGGCACATCCTAGAGAAATAGCTGAATCGCTCTGTTTGGGAACAAAAAGAAAGTTCTTAACATGTAAAAAAAAAAAAAGAGAAGAGAGCACCAAGTCATCGTTAATGGCGACTAACAAAGGCCCTTCATAACTACTTGGAGAATTTGCAAGATGTGACTCTGCTTGCACAGGCAGGGTGGGAAAAAGCTTCATATTCATAGAAGCCAGCAGTAATTTTGCAGTACTTTTCCGACACTGTCCTATTGTGCAAACCCTGTGCATTTCTCTCATTTGGGTTCAGTCGGGCGGTGGGGTTCGACTAGAAATGGAAAAAATAAAATAATAATTCTATAGCCACAGTAGCTCAGTGTGTGCCACTGCTGTCCCTGCAGACATTGACTTCGGTCAATGCCGGGGGGGGAGGGGAGAAAATGTAATCAGTCAGTCGAGACCCACGCAGACTGACATTGCGCTAGTTTTCCCCCGAGCCACTGCAGCCTTTAGGAAGCAGATAAGTGTGCTTTATAAAGTCCAATATGATTCAAAATACTGATATTGTGTCCCCACTGCCTGGAGCTGCACCATGGGTGAATCCCTCATGGAGACATATGGACAATGTGGGCGGATCAGTGGGCTAGACCTAAGCCAGCTGCAGGCTGCTAGAGCGAGACACACCAACAGAAGTGAATTTGTGTTGTAGCGAGGCCTGCGTTTGTGTACACTGTCTAAGCGGGATAAGCAGACTAAGCGGTATAAGCAGACTCGGCCCATTTTGATAGCCTTGCGCACATTGATGAATCAAAATAACTTTGTTATAAACTTAGATTTTTTCGTTTTTTTTATTGGCTATATTGCCTATATACATACATTCATGAATCCACTTTCTGACCGGCTGTCGATATTGGGCTATTTTTAATGGGGGGGAATCGGGGGATATAATGTGGTCATACCATAGGATTTTAATGGTAGGGTCACATATAAACCCCTATAAAACAGCAGGTCAGCAAGTGGATTCATGAATGTATGTATATAGACTATTTTAGGCAAAAAAAAAAAATACCACTCCACACCCCCGGCTGCCGGACAATTTTAGTTTTTTTCCCCATTCGGAAACAGGTGCAGGCTTAAGCTTGCAGCCTATACTTCAAAGAACGTGTCTGGCTTTGCGAAAACAACAAGTTCTCTGCAGACGCAATTGGTTTTTAATCGATGCGGCTCCGCTTTGACTGTTGGACCTTAGAACCCCGCCACTCTATACAGTGCTGGGAGCCACCCGGTTCTCCACTCTGTATTTTCAGCATCCTGCAGCGCACTTTGAGATAATGTATAGTGGACAAAGTGTGTGCATCTCTCTCTATTAATTAATTACCATCTGGTTGTGATTGTACAGAGAGCGATCATAGAAGTCCGGACATCCTAACAGATCACTAAACATACTGACTATAACTGTCTACTTACCTGTGAACTTTCAACCCATTATTTTAACACAGACAGGGATTTTATAATGCCGATCATACATTATAAGCAAGATTGTGTAGGGTTTCATTTTGAGCCATGGTACATAGATGAAGAAAACGGGGGGAAAACAGATAAAGTTCCAAAATCTTGGCACTATACAGTAGGTCTTAAATTTGCATCCCTCCAAAGACATGAGCATGAATATGTGGAAAACAACTGCAGATGTTCATCCCACAGTGAACAACTGCAGCAGTAATACTTTCACCCCAGGACCCAGACTCTGAAAATGCCTTTTACTCTGTTATTCTGATATTTAAGTCAAAGAGGCTCACACCGGGAGTCCCTCAGTGAGCATGACGAGTACCAGTAGACTACTGTTATAGTTCTAATTGTCACCGTCATCATCATTATTATCATCAAAATAAATATACCGTGCATGCATGTCAACAGCCCTGAGAGAAGAAAGTATGGATTTCTTTGTACAAAAAATGGGATGGCAGCCACTTGTTTGAGAGAGACACTTTGTGCTACACTAACCATATGAACACTGGCTCACAAATCGTTACACAGTATCTCTATAGTCATGTGCTCAAGTCGGATCTGTCTGATATTTCATATTCCATCCTAATTGGCTATAATTGGTTTTCAAAGTTTGCAAGATTGCCCCATTTTTAACAAAAGCCTCAAATCTTTCACATATTTTCTTACTAGGCTGAGGAATATATCTCATCCTTTTCACATTGACCTGTTATAGCGCCACCAACGGGTTGATTTTTGCAAAACACATTTTTGGAACAAAATGCAAAATGCCTCAAATCATCCAATTGCCATCAAAGGCGTATGAAGAAATGGCACCCTTTTCACATTGGCCTATTATAGCGCCACCAGGAGGCCACAACCTGACCTGGCTTGGTGGAGACTTGTGCCCCAAGGGGCACTTTTTCTAGTTACATCTGTAACTCAGTATCTGACACACGCGTTTGGTTTGTCAAAGGCCACGATCAGAGATTAATTTAACTTAACTTAATGCAAACCTCTTTGCACTGGCTATACGTACTGTATGTGCATGTCAGGTATATAGTATATGGCGAATTGTCCAATTTAAACTTGCGTCTTCTGGCTTTTGTAGATTCTAGATGCTATATGCTGTCCATAAAATGGTCACAAAGGGAAAAGTTTTATGAAGGCAATTAATGTCTCTTTTGTGTTTATGAGCTGCAGTTTTGCTCCTGTCTATAGCACATTTCATATTTAGTGTGGTTGTTGAGATGGTTGGCTACAACTAACTCACAATGAAATATGACCCATTTCTCTTCGAGTCCATTAGTAATGCTGATTATTCATTTTTAATACGTTGCAGTTTATCAGTAGAGGCAGCCGAAATATGCAAAAGTTGACTAACATCAAGTCAGGCACTACAAATACAACCGTGATGTTTACAATGTGGTGCCGTTTAGATTGATATAAAGGCATTGTCTGAATAGGAGTCGACAAGCAGAGGTGACAGTGAACCTTGCTAGCCTGCATTTACCACGTGTGTAAGAGAATAGCATTGAGTATCTAACCAGGTAAAACCAAGATTCGCTCTGGAGGGATTAATAAAGAGTATCAAACATAATCTAATCGCATGAGCCTTCTGTTATCTGAAGTGCCTGCTATAAGACTCGATTTACCTTTTGCGGTCCCTTGAAGAGTTAAATTCATTCATGGTGCTCACGAGACATGAGATAAGCCATGCACCCAGACGTTCCTTGTGTATTCCCATGCATTCTAAACCTGTTCCCACTGCTAGATTCTCCCATTCTCGATAAATTACAGCTATGAACTGTGATTGCAGGGGGAGGTTTCAGAGGGTTTGACTGGAGCCATGTCACAGGGTCAGATTTTATACGGTATGTTTTTTTTTAGAACCCGAACAAAAGAAACGTGACAACTCTATGCACGTCTCTTCTTCTATACAGTATCTTTGTCGGTCTTTGACTTCGATCCTCCCGTCCTCTCCCTCTCCTCCTCAATCTGCGTTCACTATTGTTCTCCGTTGTCATATTTCTCACCAGCCATCTCCTCTCCATCTCTCTCCCCCTTCTCTCTGTGCTGAGAAGCCCTATAGAATGTTAAAAGGCTCTAACATTGTGATGTCCCTGCAGAGAGAGCTCGCGTGGTCCTGAGTGTGGGGGCTGAGTGGAATGCTAAATGGGCTGCAGCAGAGTCACTGATGCTTTGCCACCTCGGTCCTGTTCAGTGCACAAAGCGTGCCCATGCTGTGTGTGTGTGTGTGTGTGTGTGTGTGTGTGTGTGTGTGTGTGTGTGTGTGCGCACACACACACTGTAGGGAGGGAGGATTCAAGCCTGTACAAATAAATTAATCTGAATAAATGAGCGGAGAAGCACAAGGAATGCATCTGCTTCCATTGCATTTATATTAAAATGCTCTGCAGGTCCAGTTGACTTCAATTTTTGATCAAGATTGCAACAGGAAAAAATATATCCAAGTTACTATGAAAGAGGGTTCTTCTATATGGATGGCAAAAGCTTCACATTTGTAGAGTTCAGTGGTGCAAAAACTATTGGCACTCCCCTACAGAAATGTAGAAATGGTGATAATGTTAAGATGAGTCATCCATCACTCTCCAATAATGTTAAAATGAGTCACTCTCCAAATTATCACAGTGTGTATGTGTAGCAGCACACATACTCCAAGACACTTGTACATACGTGTTCCGCTCATAATTCTGACATCCCATAATAATGACATGGCAGTGTACAGGCCAGAGTACTTCAGCGATAGGGTCCATGTCTCTGGCCCTGTTATGCTATGAGAGACATTTCCCTGCGTGCTACTCTCCCTCTGCCAACCTGGGTAGAGCCCCGGACTGAGCTCATGCTTCTTTCAATGCATGAGGACTGATCACCTGACAGGGTGGGAGTTTCCCCGGTAGGACGTAGTGTGTTTGAAGGAACAAGTTATTCCAACCAGTTCTTTTCCCCTCCATCATGCCCCTGGATGACCAGGATCACTGCATATGTTTTGTAATTAAACGTTTCTATCCAGGACGACGGCGTCCTCATTCACAGAGGCGTGAAGTGTCAGTGCATGGTTTGAGTACGACAGTTAATGTGAATCATACGCTGTGGCCTTACGTTCACAGTCACCAGACTTCACTGTATGGAGGGAGATTCTTTAGAGTGACGTGTTAGGACAGACTCTCCACCACACATCATTAAAACACCAATGAGGGGAATGTCTCCAGTGTAGAATGGTGATATGCCTCCAGTGGAGTTCCAGAGATTTATGCTGCTGATGCACATTGAAGCTGTTCTGGCACCGTACTAAGTCACTCGATGTTGGTCTTTCCAGATAATTCCCCCCTCCCCTCATGTGTGTGTGTGTGTGCGCGCGTGCAGTGAGCTAAATAGGGTTACAACAGGGTTGGCAAATGAGGCAATGCCCCAGCCCCCCTCCAGTAAGCCATATTAATGATGATGAGCGGAGCACTTGGACTCCGACAGCGCCAGGTCTAAAAAGAGAATGAGGGGAGGGGGGAGTGGTGGTGCGTTGCCGACCGTGTGTCTTGCGTGTATGCTCAACTCCGAAGAATTTGGCAGATGGTTTTAATCCACAGCGACTACAGGTACAAGACAACGACGAGAAGTCAGCCGAGGACGAGGAGCTTTGATGGAAGATGAGGAGTCATTTAGAGTGCGTGCGTGCGTGCGTGCGTGTGTGCGTGCGTCTCCTCCAGCAGCTGTCGGAAAGCCAAGCCAATTCACTCTCTGCTTTTAGCCCAGAGTGAGTTCGGAGTGCTCACATCTTGATCTCAGCTGAGACCGTTATTTTAACCTCCAATCCCCCATCATTACCTTTCCATGCAATCACTTTATCAAACAAGCAGGTGTTTCTAATCAAATTACAATATTACAAAGCCAAAGGTTCATTAGGATTTTGCGTTGTTTGTTGCCTTTGCAGTCTTGCCTTTGCATAGTTGCCTTTGCAGTCTTGGATCCTGTACAATACTTAATCTAACGGACTAATCAAAAACATTGACATCGCAGGCGGTTCTGGCATAGGGCACATAGGCACACAGGAGCCAAGCAGTGCCCCAGCAGCACCTGCCTGATTGCCTTCATAAGAGAAAATGTCCTTTTTTTTTTGTCTACACAATTTCTCAAATTATGTCTGTCTCTCTCTCTCTCTCGCTTGCTGCCCCAAGCAATGGAGTTCAAGTATCTCAGGATCTCGTTCACGAGTGAGGTTAAAATGGAGTGTGAGTGAGGTATAGGGTCGGTGGATTGTTGCGGCGTCCGCACTCCGCAGTAGCAGACTGTTGGGGGTGAAGAGGGAGCTGAACAGGAACACACAAACACTTGTTTTAATGACCAAACCTGTCTACCGATGAGGTCACTCGTAAGCAGGTTTCTGATCTGTCCACAGCCCTCCTCTGAGACATAGACCGAGTAGAAGAAAATGGCATCATGTTATAATGATCATTAGTACTGTAGTACAGACTATTTATTATATGAAGATATTTTGAAAATTATTGAAGTGGTGCTTTAAGACCACTCTGGGCCGTCGACAACCGTCTATGGCAGTAAGTCAGTTGTAGAATGTCCGCTAGACCGTGTCACGGGTCCAAAGTGACAGCCGATCCCTAATGTATCAGTAACATTTGTGACCAAATTAGATTTTTTGGAATTTTCGTTTTTTCATGTCATATGAAAGCAGGGAATCATAGCTTCAAATTGATATATTGGTTGTTCAGTTTGTTCAGTTTTGGAGATATGGCTTGCAGAAAACAGCGAGTTGAGAAAACAGGCTTGAAAGGTTCACTTCTGTGGTCTCTTTGTTCAAGGACCAGATTGGTTCTGAGATATTTTTTCAAGTGATGGAACCTAACCAGGAGGAGGCTGTGACATTTGTTCTGAGATGGCACTGGACCCGGCACTGTAGGCCTTTAGAGTGAGGGCATAGATTGATGGTCCATGTGGTGATGGGTGGTGATCCACCTGAACTGAAGCTGCACCCATGATAAAGGGGGAGGGGTTAGGGGAGGGGATTATATTGTGATGTCACTATCATATTACAAGTAGGCCTACAGAAATGAGACTGACTACATTGTTTGTCATTGATGTCCTAGTTCGGGAGAAGAAGCGGTTCGTTCCTCATTCAGTCTCCGGCCTATCTGTCACCTAAAGGTCCGTTGAAACCAGTACCTCCTCGTTCATTCTACCACAATTTGTGATACTAGTATAACCAGTGCTGGACCAAACAACTCAGGGTAATGTCCGCCCCATTATATAATGCAGTCCCATGCCTTACTAATCAAACAGTAACAGCAGTTACAGAGTGAAACAGTGTTTGATTAATCAAGCACAGGACATCATTATATAGTGTGTGCGGACGTTGCCTTTCATTACTATGTGTGCCGTCCCAAACATATATATATAATTGCATTCCTGTTGCTAAATGAATAAAGTAGAATTAATTAATTGAATACATTGATTATGTGTCCTTCAGGTCCTGCAGGGAGCAGGTAGTTTATTTTAAGTGACTTAAGTTAATCTATACATTAACATGAATTACATGTACAAACACTGTACGTTTTGTGAATTATATAATTCAAATTATTGCCACTAATTTGAACATGTCCTTGGTCATACTTCATATATTAGAGAATAGACCATTTTCCTGTTCATGACATCATTGCATGGTTAAGTCATGGATGTTTCTAATTTGTAATTTCATAGTAGATCAATGTTCTTTTCACTGACTGTTTGACTGCATTTGGATTGTTTTCAGACACATTTTATGAACAATGGAACCATTGACAGCCACCCAAATTGCATCAGAGGGACATTTTGATTGGAATTGGTCTCACCCAACCTTGGACATGTTTGTTATTAACTGAGATGAGGAGACAATTATGAATAGCTAATGGTAGCTGGTAGAATAGCTGGCATTCCTTCAGGTACAGTAGCCTGCAACCATCCTTATATAATTCATAACCGGAGACAAATTATCCATAATATCCTGTTGCGTGTGTCTTTCAGCACCACGGAGAGCTCCAACTTTCTGTGGGAAGCAGGGTCTCTGTGTCTTGCTTATGACATGCCCAGAATTGGGATGGTAGCGTTCAAGTGATTGTGTTCAAGTGATTGCGTTCAAGTGGGTCAATTTGTGGATGGAAGGAGGACACACCTTTGCCCTCCTTTTGCTAACATGTTATTGTTGTTTCACTAAACCATCTGCAGTGAATGTATAGGTATAACTTGGTAGAATGTTTACTCG
Organism: Protomyctophum bolini; assembly: GCF_963924005.1. Lineage (NCBI taxonomy): Eukaryota > Metazoa > Chordata > Actinopteri > Myctophiformes > Myctophidae > Protomyctophum > Protomyctophum bolini. The sequence goes on from NC_137885.1 coordinate 22,646,420, forward strand.
AGCAGGAGAAAGGAAAAAATAAGTAAAAAATAAAAAGAAATGGATGAGTCAGCTAAAAATGCATAGCCTGGGATCTCAGGGATGAGAATGGTACAAGGGGGAGCTTTAAAAGTGACAGGTGTCGATGACAAATGCTAGGGCCCTTGTGTGCCTGTGTGCACAAACAAACAACCATGCGTATGTGCACACACACACACACACACACACACACACACACACACACACACACACATCAGCATCCAAGCTCATGGCCCGCGCACACACATACACACACATCCATCCAAACATAGCCAAGCAGCTGCTGTTGTCGGCATTATCTCAATATCTCAATACAATCAAGGTTCCTTTACCTACAACACAATTTGCACCCCCCCCACCCCCCTCTCTCTCTCTCTCTCTCTCTCTCTCTCTCTTTATGCCTTTCTCTTGCTCCACCATGGCTCGTCAGCACTTTAGTGAAAGGGTTTTTCACGCATAAATACAATAAAGCTCCCAACAGCGTCTCAGGTGTGTAGCAAAGCTTTAATCCTCTTTCCATCTAAGCACCTTTTTACTGTAGGTGTAGAGAGAGAGAGAGAGAGAGGGAAGGTGTGGGAGAGAGAGAAGGAGAGCGCACACAGCTAGTATTCGTCACCCTTCCATTGCCCGGGTACTAGGACTATTTGCATAGCATATTTATACAAGGTGTGAGGATTGATTTAGCAGGCTATCTCGTCTTTGATGAGATATGATGCGTCTGTGTTGAGGACAATAAATGGGATATGGACGGGGGTGGGGGGTGGCATTTGAGGAAGGGACATGAGGGGGAGAGATTGAGAGAAAGGGAGAGAGCAAGCTCAATACTGTAGAGATGTTGTTGTTCCAAAAAGTATGGTATCAAAATGTACTTAAAGTGCCGAAAATAGAGAGTACAGTAAAACGTTTTGCCTCTCCTTCTGCACCGTACTCCTTGCTGTTTCGTGCATGCGCACTGCCGTTCACTTCCTTGTAAAGTTCTCAACGGGCCCAAAAATGGACCCTAAAAGTTACCATAATGTTAGGCCCGAAACCCGATAAAGCCAGACAAAAAAAATAAACGCTACTAAATGGCCGGCGCAGCGGTGCGCGCCGAGGTTCAATGGTGTGTCGCGACTTCCGACAGCTTACAGTCAGATCTGTTATTTTTGGCCACCGCGCCGAGCAACGCGGGGTTATAATACTAAGCATTTTGGAAATCAAATAGCCTGTAGTAGCCTGCAGTGGACTGTAACATTGCGTGGTCATCATACACTTACGTGTAGTGTTTACAGAGTTATATCATTTATGGATTGTTTGGTGAATGGTGACGTTGGTTAATGATTAGGTTATTCATTGCAGCCAGCTGGCTTTAACGAGATAGCTCAGTGCAACATGACGAAAACCTGACGCTCCAGCTATCGTGTGATAATCCGATTGATTTTATAAAACATTTAAGCATATGGCACTGCCATATAACTTATCATATTATGGCAAGTTAACTGGTTAGAACTCATTTGGTGCGCAAACCAGAGGCCTGCCACACTGTTCACCTCTCTGCTGTGCTGCCTGCGTGCTGCAGTCTGAAATGCCTATAAGTGAATCGCCTAGCACAGCCCTCTTCAAAATAAATACATACATGTAGGCTATAGCCTACACATTACACAAATAACAGAAATGCTATTTTATTATAATAACATTCTTAGGAAAAAAAGGGGGAAAAAAAGAATCACTGAGCCTCAGGCTCAGCCCCGACTCGACTAATTAGCATAATGTTTGGGCCCGGCCCGAAAACGTCGGGTCGGTACCGGTCGGGCCAGGTCGGGTTCGAGCAGAATAACTTTACTTCCTTGTTTATGGCTCAGAAAGAATGGCTCGTATCTCTTAATATAGGGAACTCTCCATGGTTGTGACTTCAACATGCCTCTCGTTTTGGAATATTAACGCTTCTAGAGAGACTTTAGGGTGACCAGTGCGAGGTAAGAATGGAAGATTATGCCTCCCGGTTTTACGGGGGAACAGAAGTAAAATCTCCCATATCTGCTGGCACTCTAGCGCTTATATTTTGAAAGATGCTGGCGGCATCAAAATTGTGAAAATGCTCCATAAAATACATAAGAATTGCTTCAATACAGAACTTGAGCAAACATACTTAGTTACTTTACACCACTGATGAGATTAGAGTAGGGCATGGCCCGGGCAGGAGAAGGAACAGCTATAAGAACACTGGCCTCATTGAGGTTACATGATTAGCTACGGCAAGCTGAACAAATTAACATGCAAATTGGGTTAACATGATTGCAGTAGAGAAGTGGGTACGAGGGATGGGTAAAGGTTTCGAAGGCCAAGCAACGCTCACTGCAAAACTGTGTACAGTGTGTGGTGTTTTTTTTTTACTTCACGTGTCTGTTTTTAATTGGTACTGGCCGCATTGTTGTGGAGTTGTCATACTGGTTAAAATCAAACAGACCAGTGCACAAACAAATTTAAAAATATACACGCATACACACACACACACAGACACAAACACGCACACGCACACAATACCCATTGCGTGTATGCACATGAACAGACTCCCTCCCACACACACACACAAGATATCGGCAGTGTTTGATGTAAATAACAACGTTAAAGTAGCGTTGACATAAATTGGACGTCGCTGATTTTCACCCAGCAGATTACAGTATGCTGCCAACAGTGGAAGTAATTAATGAGCTGTAATGGATTTAATTAATCAAAAATGCTGTATGGCTCCTAATGCTGTTTTTGACAGCAGCCATATAGTGCGCATACGTGTTCCGACTATGCGTGCGCCTTGCGTGCTCGTGATTGTGTGCATAATCAGTGGTGGACGAAGTATTCACAATTTTATGTACAGTACTTCAATACGGGTACATAGTAACTTTCCACCACCGCTGACCATAACACTGTGGGATCTTTGCGTGAAGTCACCTGTAACATCAGGCCACCTAGTTTGCCAGGCCTCCTCAGTAGATTAAATTGAAAACCTGTCCTGTAGGACCCAACCGAAGACTACATTTAATTTCCAGTTTGGATTCCTGACTATATAGTCTGTTTCCTGCAGGACAGTTTATTCAAACGCCTATTAAATTGGCATCCATGTGTCCTAGTGCACCCCTTCTAACCCCTGTAGCATTTCAGTGGCAGCACGAATGGGTTAATTTCCATTAGAGTGGTAATAACATGCAGTGCCATACAGGGGCAGCATGCTGAGTAGGCACAGTACCATTCTGAAGCTTTTCCTGAGGTTGTTAGTTAGTTAGTTTCATTGATTGTCCACGTGTGGAAATGTGGTCTGGAAAATGGTCTCAACAGTTACAATTACAACAACAGCAACAACACTTAACACAATTATTTTCTCATGGCAAAAAAGTGCAGGACAACAGTGGCAAATACATTGGAAAAACAACAAATCTAGCGAGACATGGTATCATTTAGTGCCTTAATGGCATTTGGTATGAAGGAATTAAAAAAATAAATACGGTTAGCTTTTGGTACTTTGTACCGTCTACCAGAGGGAAGTAGTTCGAACTCCCTGCATAGTGGATGAGAGGGGTCGTTTTCTATCTTGACAGCTTTTTTTAACGAAGTACCTCCTTGTAGATACAGCTTAATTGTTTCTCTTCCCAATGATTTTTGAGGCTAGGTTTACTATTCGCTGCAGCTTGCTTCTTCCTTTTACATTTAGATTGCCATACCACATCACGTCATGTTAAAAGTAAGGTTTTTGTTTCCATAATATGCTTGCTCACTCTAAAGGAGTTGAGCTTGCGTAGTAGGTGGAGGCGTTGTAGATCAGCTATTGTCAAAAAAGTTAAATAAAATCGTCAACATTTTCCGAAATTCTCTGTTACATTTCCGCCTGTAATGACATGCAAGAGAGATTTTTTTTTGGGATGCTACGGTTTGTGTGATTAAGTTATCCACTCTGTAGAGTTTATTAAATCGGGGTGCGTTCTGTTTGACATTGAATGGAAGGTGCATGGACTCCTTGCCCTCTCCTGCAGAAGCAATTATATAAAAAAGTTGTCTCTCCTTGCAACCACCCTCTGGCTAAAAACACCGTGGCAAATTAATCATCCTAAAATGGCCCAAACTAAAGGTTAGCCGTAATACGCCACATCAATGTACACGGCCCACGTGCACATGCATCATGCACAGGATGGCACACACACACACTGTTGGCATGCACACAGAAACACACTATGTTCCTCCTTATTGTCTCCTCGTTTGTCCTTCGGGAGGGGCATTGTCAAAGTTAATGAATAAATCCATAACTTGTATTTATAAACTGGGATACGGCCGAACACTAGGAAAGGACATTTCTCCACACATGCTCTACTTTGCATATGTAGCCTAACATTTACGTATGGTGTGTGTGTGTGTGTGTGTGTGTGTGTGTGTGTGTGTGTGACACACACACCATACGTAAATGTTAGGCTACATATGCAAGACACTCACTTATCTGTCTAACAATTATGGTAAATGTAACCACCAAAGCATCTGCAGTGTCATTTTAGCTATTACATAATATACGAATTTCAGAAAACTCCTTGGATTTAGTACATTGGTTTAGAATTGTGGTTCTCAAAAATAGCATTGTGTTTGAATTCTTTAACTCAAATGGGGGGAGGGGTTCCTGGCACGAAGCATTTTCAGATGGTATGGGGGTCCACAGCCACATACATGATCATTTTGGCATCCTTGGCATGAAAAAGTTTGAGAACCACTGACGTAGGAGACATTTGTAGAATGGGCCTCAGGTCTTAATGGGTTAATCAGTGGTGTTTCACTGCTCATGTCGTCTCTATAGGGTGTCCATGGCCACGGCGTCGACCCAGGTGTTGATCCCCGAGATCAACCTGACGGACACCTTCGACACCTTCGCCCTGGACTTCACCAGAGAGAAGAAGTTGCTCGAAAGCCTGGACTACCTCACAGGTACTGGCACTGCACACACACACACACACACACACACACACACACACACACACGTTCATGATAAAACACCACCATTTTTTTCCTACTCTGTCTGTGTCTCATGGGAGGGCTGTGGGCAGTTCAGAAACCCTGTGACATCATCGTTAAGCAGATCTTTTTTAAAACAAGATTCGTTTTTTAAATATATTTAGATATTTATTAGTGAGGACGAATTATAGGAAGATAAGTTGAAAAGTGGTGAAGTGGTCCTTTAAATTAGGACATACACAGGAATGATCCTGTGTATGTTCCTGTACACCTGGGCCTCAGTCAGATAGGACTCTGATTCTGTTGCGGTCATAGTGCATAATAGTGGTTCCCAAACGTTTTAGCTCAAGACCCAAAAGAGAGATTAGACGTTTGCCCGGGACCCAATATCAAATAGCAGACCCACAAGCTCACGACGCGTTGTGATCAACTTGTAGATCAGCTATTTTGCTGCCACAGATATTTGACAAAATGTTGGAATCCTTTTTGAATTGATGAAAAGTTGTGAATAAGAATGAAGATATTATTAACAAAAAGAAGATGATTTAGGAAACATTAAAATATTTACTTGTGACTGCTTGGGAAACTGCTTGGGAAAGTGTTCCAATGGATCCAATGTAGTTTAGTCACTAGCCCCCGCAGGCTTTCATTTTCGTCTGTGTAAAAAATGAAAGCCTGGGGAAACGCATTGGCCGCGCTGGTCTAAAAGTGGGAGTCAACCCTTCCGGGTGGGCGTCGCTCCAAATTATGTGACGTACTGCTGCATTGGTGGGGGGGGGGGGGGGGGGGGGGGGAGGAACCGTGGCTGACGGACAGATCGGTGAACCAATCAGGGTGTGCGCAAATCTCAGCCGCGACCTGTCCCTCTAGACCAGAAACCTAACACGTTAGTCACCAGCTCTTGTTAATACTTTGTATCGCTTCAAACCCACAGATCCATCTTGTTTGTATGTTTTTGCAACAGCAACACTCTATACAAGCTCAAAAGCTTGGAGATAGGATATTTCGCTATTCTTTTATATGACATTGCAGTGTGATAAATGTAAGAAAAAAACTAAAAATGAAATGTCGAGGTACAAGGTTTCTGCCCGACAGCGTCAACATGCCAAAACAACCAGCCAGTTCAATGGGAAACTGATTTGATCGATGGGAACCCAATCAATGGGCCATATCCTTGGGGTTCCTTTTGATTACTGTGCCGAGGTGGAAAAGGTCGCATCGGCAAACTGCGTCTCGGAATGTGATCGTGAGACGGAAGCACTCAGCTGTCCCGGTTGTAAACAACAGAGATTTATGATGGGTGGAGATGATGTTGTTGTTGATGTTGTGGTTGTTGATGTCGCTGCTGAGCCAGCCTTAACCCTAGGCTCCATGGAATGGAGTATTTGTCGGGGAGAAAGACAGGCACGCTGCACGCACGCACACACACACACACACACACACACACACACACAGAGAGAAAAGCACCGAAGCATACTTTTAAGTCGCATAAAGTATACTCTTTTCCTCCTAGCGGAAGCGCACTTGTCAAAACCGCAGACACACTACAGTGACCTATCTGGTACGCACGCACGAACGCACACTACTACACTGAAGCATGTGGCTACACACACACACATACAGTACACACACACACACACACACACACACACACACACACACACACACACACACACACACACACACACACACACAGATTTACTGAGTCTATACACACACACACACACAAACACAAACATATGCCACGGATGCAACCTCATGTCCTCTGCAACAATGTGGCTGTTCAGCACACAACATGTACACATTCACACAAGCATGCTGCTCTTGATAAGGGCGGCTCACAGGATGACAGCATCAGGGCCTGTGTTGTGATTGGATGACAGCATCAGGGCCTGTGTTGTGATTGGGGTGATGGTGGCATGTCTGTCATCAGCGGTTGATTGACAGGATGCTTCAGGGGGAGGGTTGGGGAAGCTGAGTTTGTGAGTGCTCTCCCCTTTTTCCATCTGTCCTTCTGTCTGTGTCTTTTCACTCCTGCTCTCTGTCTCGCCCTCTCTCTGTCTCGCCCTCTCTCTGTCTCGCCATCTCTCTCTCTCTCTCTCTCTCTCTCTCTCTCTCTCTATCTCTCTCTCTCTCTCTCTCCCCCTCTCCCCCTCCCTCTCTCCTGTAGCGTATCTGTGGATGAAAAGGTGGCTGGATTTCTCCCATCCGTCTGAGGGATGTCAGGCACTGCATCGGGTAGAAACAACAGGATGCTTATAAATAAAGGGGCTTTGGAGAACATGCACCCAATTTACTTTGACGGTGGGGGTGGGGTCGTGGGGCTGTGCTGTGCGGCTGCACGTGCATGCTGTGCTCGTGGATAGGGGGGGGGGGGGGGTGTGTTTGTGAGGTGTAATTTATCATCTATTCTATTGAAACTTTTGTCACACTGTTTACAGTGGTATGGTTTTCATCCAGTGTGGATAGTACGCTGGTGTTTCTTCAGTTGACCTGAATCATTAATCATTAAAATAAGTCATATTTGAATTAAGTGAAATCACTGAATATACCTTTAATATTGATGACATCAGGGTTCTCCATCCCTGATGATGTCATGTGATGTCACAAGTCATGGCCATATATGGTTATGCCTGGGAGGGACGGAGTAAATAACTAACAGGAAATGGACATTTTCATAGTAAATGCGACCTGTGGTCGCAATTATCGATAATTGACGCCATAGACTTACATTTGGAGTTCAAGCCAGCCTAGGGGACATAATGCTTTACACTGAACGCACCAGTCTCTTTTTAAGGCAAGTTTGTTTGTATAGCACATTTCAACAACAAAGCAATTCAGTGTGCTTTACACATACAGTACAACATCAGGGCTGCAAGTTCACGGTTCGACGGAACCGTGCCTCACCTTGGATCGACTGCCATTCAGAAGCCTCCCGCGTCTCTCGTCACCCCCTTTCCTACGCGTAACAAGGAAGCCGTGTGAGGAGGGTCATCATTCGTGACAGCGTGTTAGGGTTAACATGTTGGCCTTTTGCAGGATGTCATAATCCACCGTTTTTAACTTGCTTTGACGTGTGTCGTGTGTGTGTGTGTGTGCGTGTCAGCATGTGCGTGCGTGCGCACGCGTGCGTGCGTGCGCACGCGTGCGTGCGCATTCTATGCTTTCCATAATCCTGATCATTTAACATCACCCGCTGTTAGCAAGCGGCCTTTATTTGTATGTGAGTGCGTGCCTGTGCCTGTACATGTGTGCGGGGGTTGTGGAGCCATTGTCACAGTCTTGTCACGATCCTGCCACTTCTTTTGTCTATGTCGCGCGCGTGCGCTAGCATGTGCATGCCCGTACGTGGCGGCTGTTAAATATTGCCACGTTAACAGATATGAAATCCTCTTGACAGTGAGGCCGCTGACCTTTTGGATTTAAATAATACCCTTTATTTCTTCCGTGGACGCGGCAGACCCGTTGGTTCCTTCGAGCGTGTTTGGTGGGCCACGCTAATTGCTTTAGCGTTGCTTGTCACACCAGCTGCCAACTTGCGCTCTTGTCGAGCTGCGCGGAGTTGGCCTGCGCACGAGAGAGAGTTGGACAACAGGGCTGTAAAATATGCCAACATCCATTTGACTCGTTGGCAGTAATGCAAAGAGGGTGGAGGGGGGGGGGGGAGAGAGAGAGAGAGAGAGACAGAGAGAGAGAGAGAGAGAGAGAGAGAGAGACCCCCAAATGGGAGAGCGTGGGTGAAAAAATGAGGGTTGAGTCAGTATAAAGTGAGAGAGACAGACATTCATTGTAGTAATCAGTGGATACACTCTGATAATTTCCCCTTCATCTGTTTTACGGTTATTTTGGATCCCCAGCACCCGCGACAGTGCGGTGCTCCTCTGCTCTTCAGAAATTTACATAAAAATCAATACCTATTGACTCACCATTAAATTTATTCCCCTCTTCCCTCGGTTGTTCACCCTCACCCGCTTCCCTCTGCACTAATTTCCACTGATTGCCTTTCTGCCCGGTGGGGAATCTTTTTTTCTTTCTTTCTTTATTTTACTTGAAGCGGCAGAATGTGCCCCTGCACATGATTCATATCAGTCCCACTCTACAGTAGCTCACGACCCCGGCTGTCAAATACACTGGCAAAAGATGAGTGACAGCATATCAAATCTCCAATCTTTTAACTGGTTCAGGATGAGGGAAAAAAGGAGCAAAATAAATTACACAGGAAAAAAGGGGAACTCCTCGTATACCCGGAGGCAGTCTGCTGGCGAGTCTTTATTGGCGCGTTGTCAGTAGTGGTTCCTTTGCGTTTGTTATTTATCAAAGGCTTGTGTAATGTGTTTGACACTGAGCCGACTCATTGTGACCATCACTTTTAAGACTCCATGTTAGGTCACTTGCCATTTTAGCCCCCTCTGGCACAAGCATTAGAAGCCTCTGTGTTCGACTGCCAAAGCGAATGGTGTCTTCTGCCCCCAACATGCTACAGCATTATTTAAATACCGAGCCTCAACAATGAAGCCACGACTTCTATTATTCCTGCAGTGTAGCGATGTGGCCACTTCCATTGACCACAGTTGTCAGTATTCATGGGGGTGAAGCCGGCGCCCACGTGGGCAGGGGATAATGTCCTACAGTACTTAAATTACTGTAGTTACTTTACACCACTAAACAAGCATGGCATGACGACTACATTTACTCGAGTACTGTACTTAAGTACGATTTTGAGGTATTTAGTTTTCAGTAGTTTTCGTGCTACTCCACTACTTCAAATATTGTAGCCTACTTCTTTTACTGCACTACAATTATTTGAAAACTTTGTGACGTACTTGACTTAAACCCTGAGCATAGGTCATTCATGAACTTCTTCCAACTGGTTCGGTGTTGGGCGACCTTCTCTGCTTCCTTCCAAGATGTTCTTTGCGTCGACAGACCTTTTCCAGCTGTTTCTGGGTCTTCCTGGTTTTCTTTTCCCCTGGCTCATTTCTATTTGAAAATAGCCAATCTACAATCTCTCCCAATCTACAATTTCACAATGCGTTGTGTTTTTGTAGATTGTAGATCTGCTATTTTTAAAATATTTGTGCACATTTTACATACATTTGAACACTTGTGAAATGGGACATTCTGCATAAATACTTTCTACTTTTACATTTTAATACCAATACACTTTTGTACTTTTACTCCAAGTAAATGTTCAATTCCGTATGTCCGAGTATTTCTACATTGCAGTATATACTTTTACTTAAGTAAAACAATTTGAGTACTTGTCCCACTACTGTATTTGATTGTTCAGCTGGGAGGAAGATGGCGTGAACCTGGTGAAACTCCTTGCTGTCTTGTCCAAACAAGCATTTTGTGAGATTAGCCCTGGATACTAGGCAAATACAATAGACATACCGTACATATAGAAGTCTTCCTTCCCTTTTACACACTGTAAGAAGAAGTGGCTGGTGGCTCGTTCAAGTCTACTGTAGGAAGCATGTACTGTAGTCATCTACATGATTACTACCTGGTGGCTTGGGAGGTTGAGTTCGTGGCTGCATTTAACCCATTCAGACCTGAGATCAGATTCATACGAGGTTTCCACTGGACACACACTGGTCTGATTAACCCATTCTGACCCGAGATCAGATTAAAAAAATGTCAGTCTTTCTTCGATTTTTCAAAAATAGCAGACCTACAAGCTCGTAGCGCGCCACTCGGTGGCGCGCTATGAGCTTGTAGATCTGCTATTTTTCAATAGCTAAAGCATAACATGATGCTATAACACCAAAATGGGTTCCCGTTCAGAATGGGTTAAGGGGGTCTATATTTCTGGATTACATGCACCATCCCCCCCCCCCTCCCCCAAGGAACTCCTCCACAACCTGTTCCTTCCAACCTGTTCCTTCGCATTGGGTAGAGTATAACCGCAGTTATTCGCCGCCATTCCGACTAACCCTGTCCTTAACCGTAACCGCACAACGAAAGCCATGTAGTCGGAATGGCAGTGCGTCGCAATGCGATTCTGTCCCCAGTAACAGCAGCCATGGTAAACACAAAAAGGGCCCAACATTCAGTAATCATGCAATTGAGCAGTTTTGGGATGTTTTCACTCACTCTGGCTCTGTGTGAACGAAAACTCATAGTACGGATATACTTATATCATCATCAATTGACATACTGTAACAGTAAAGAAGTTTCAAGAGCATATGGTTTTGAATGCTTTGAATGTACATTTTTAGGTCAATATCATACCAAATACTAGTACGTATACAACAGGCTGGGCGCCACGGGGTGCCAGTGGAGGCCTGTCCCCCTTGGTTGTATGTAGGCTATATATTGTTTTACTATATCAACATGATGTGTTCCCCCTTGCCATTTTCAACTGCCCCCTCATTCATTTCATCCTGGAGCCAAGCCTGACATACAACTAGTAACTTCCTACACTCCAGAACTCCATTCTACTACCTGTATAGTCCCATTTTCAAAACCTTTTCACAACATTCCATGTAATTAATACAATAATGATATTGTCATCTTGATCTGGACTAGAATAATGCATATCAGAAGTTGACCCTTTTCTGTTGTCCTTTTTTGCAGGGATCTACTGTAATAGTTTCAGTCTCAAAGCACTTGTTTTTGGTCCATTGCGTAATTGAAACAGTTAAACAGGGTAATCAGGCTGATAAACGGAAAACCTTTAAATAAAACAAGAACTAATATTGATTCAATAGGGATCCTTTTGGCTCTCATTAAAGGTTTATGCTTTCGAGGGTAAAGATTAATTTAGATTTAGTTTTGTTGATTTGTTTGCATCCGTTAACAATTAACATTAACAATTCAAGTGAATTGATTACATTTAAGAGGCTGAAACAAGCCTTTATTGACCCTGGGGTTTGGTGCCATGCTTTGAACTTCCTCATCGTCCTTCTGGGTCTGGGAGAAACTGGAGTCTGCCATCCGACGCTGTGGTGCTCTGGAGCATAACTCCAGTATTACCAGTGGAGGAAGAATGTTATACTTAATTAAAAGTATTACTACCACATTGTAGAAATAATCTAGCAAAAGTCCGGTATTCAAAATTTACTTTAGTAAAAGTACAAAAGTATTGTCATCAAAATATAGTTAAAGTGCCACAATAAAAGTAAATGTACTTAGTTACTGTACGCCACTGAGCATTACCTCCCCCAGATATAGGCCTGCAGCTATCGATTATCTTCTTTTTCTCATTTCGATGAACCACTCAAGCACTATTTTATACTTTGCATCCTGGCTTGTAGTGTGAAAAAATTGTTAAAATAGACAAACGTGTTCCCTGAGAGAGGGATGATGCAGACCCCCACTACATTTTTTATATTTGTGTTGCAGTTGAAACTTTTTCAGTGGTATATACAGTATAGCTTCGTTCATATCATATAGCGTAAATCTACAATCTTTTTTTGTTCATTTAAGACATTTAACCACTTAAACCCTTAACACTATGTGAACTTGACCTTTGGCTCTAGAGGTACTTGGTTTGCTCCTTTTCATTCTACGCGCTATCATCGGATAGCCTTTTAAATCCTATTTCCAATCCACGGGGACAAGCAAAGTGATCTCAGTGGCTTCCCCTGGTCTGGTGAACTGTCTGCGTCTGAAGAGGACACTGGGTGGTGCGTTTTCTGTTGTTAATTAATCTCAATTAACGCATTAGAGTCCTGGCCCTAGCTACAATTATAGTATCCATTTTGTTATGGTTATATTTTCTCAACCCAAAAAACTACAAGAACCAGCAGAATAAAAATGTATAATTAATACATGCATAAATACTTTTTATTTTTTAAATAACATTTGTACTGTCATTCACAGAAAGACAGTACTGGCTTAATTATCACACATGGGACCCACACACACACACATACCAATGCAATTGTCATTGTGTTCATTATCGTGATTCACCACAATGCTGTTCATTTAATGATTCAAAGAGAATGTCAGAAATAACAGGTTCAGTGTACACGACCACCAGGGACTATAGGGACAACATTGTTTAGGCCTAATGGCCTATTTGTCTATTTTAACAAGGGGAAAGGTTTCTTGGTACATGTTGTTTTTTCTTAAATCTCCACCCGTCTGATGGTTTCCTCTCACTTTTCCTTGAGACGGCTCATCCGAGCTTAGATTGTCACATTTCTGTATGTGGATGTGCTTCAATAACCGGGACACAGAGGAGATGAGAAGCAGGCAGGGGTGCAGAGGGGACATAGAGGAGATGAGAGGCAGGCAGGGGTGCAAAGGGGACATAGAGGAGATGAGAGGCAGGCAGAGGTGCAGAGGGGACATGGAGGAGATGAGAGGCAGGCAGAGGTGCAGAGGGGACACGGGGTCTTGAGTCTGATCCAAGCTCCACATGACCCCCATTGTGATGTATTTTTTCTCTGCACCTCAGTACCCATTTGTGTTGTCCACTCAAATTGTCCCTCGGAACCGTCTGTGTGGTTCCCGACAATTTTCAGAGAGAATATACATACACACACACACATACATACACACATATATATATTTTTTAACACAGATGTCTGTTGCTGCTGCTACAGTAAATGCGATATGACCCAATCCATCATTATCACTCGACACTTCAGCACCGTATAACAGTTAACAAGGCCTGATATACATCAGGCACAACTGCAAGATAACGACGGCCATTTGACGTGATGAAGTGTTACTGCATCCCATCCCATATAGCTTCTGCAATTATGCTGAATCCTCTGGTGTGTGGAAAGTGGAAACCTTGTATGAATAAGATTTTTTTTACACAAATCTTCTCTTCTGGGGTCCCTGGCTCACAACATTTTCAGATGGGGATCCACGGCCAAATATATAATGAATTTGTGGGGGTCCTACCGTCCTTGGTAGGAAAACGTTTGAGAACTACTGAGCATTTGTAGAATCCGTCCTCAGGTCTTAATGGGTTACCGTATGCACTTTCCACTTTGAAAATATTTCAAAAAATAGAAGGAATAGCAGATCGACAAGCTCATAAGTGGTGTGAGCTTGCACTCTCGCATGCCACTCCCATACGACTAAGAAAGGAATTAATTTACCAACATTAAAACGTTTAAATATGGAGATACGAGGTTTCTGCCCTGCCATATTGGAGTCTCGTTTCTCGATTCTTAGCTTATTGGACACTTTTTTTAACAGGCTGCCGTGTGTGCAAGACGCACGCACGCTCTTTTTTTTTCTTCTTCCCAAGCAGTATCTGCACTGACAAGATAAGTGTGGGACTTGTAATTGTGCGAGGACCCTCATCTCTCCGTGCTCTCTGATAATGGTGCTGTGTGAACGTCTTTTGCTCATTACAGTTCCCCTTTGTTGTGTTTATTGCATGGGCCGGTTGATTATTTTTTCAAGAGAATCCGGGAGGCTTCTTTTAATGCCCTCCCTTGTTCGGTAAACATCCCCCCCCCTCCTCCCCGATCGAGCCACCGAAATAAAACCAATAAATAAAGGACAGATTAAATTGTCCTTAAAAAGTCCGTTGTGTATTGGCATCTGTAAACCACCATCCATATTTGCAAGCTGCCGCCTGGCACAAAGCACTTAGGAATGCAGTCGGAGACGCTGATAGGGGGGAAACTTCGGTGCACACATTCCTTTAACTCGAGTGAACACTCCCCAAGTGTTGCGTTGCAGTATTGATGGCACTGGCCTGGAACGATTCAACCGCGTCGCTCGCTGTGTGGAGGGCGAGAAATACAGATAAGCCCTGAACTATTCATTTTCCTTGCATGGCAAATGCTCAGTCAATAGTTGGTGGGGTTCGCTGGAGCCGCACATATGCATCAGTTTCCCATTATCCTCGGTAGAAATATGAGATTAAATGTAACCTCGCGCTTATTGCAACCCCCCCCTCCCAACCAGAGATGCATGCAGACACTAAACGCAAAACTTGTTAAAACTCACCCCGGGTCCACACTCTTAGAGTTAATTTAAGGATGTTATTGAGTATAAAATACTTGATTTGGGGACTTTGCAGGTGGGTATTTTTTACACTCCCAGTGAATATATATAGCTACCACTAATGGTTGTATTAGGTAGTACAGTTAGTACAGTTCTTGAATTTGGGGCTTTGCAGATAGTAGTTAATTAAATACAGTGGTAAATGCAGTGGTATATATATATAGGCTTTTGCCTTTATTGATAGGGTACAGTACTTTTTGGACAGGAGAGGGGGAGAGAGATGGGTTTCGGGAGTCTAGGTGCCTTGACCGCTCAGCTGCGGCCCAGGCCTACTAGCTGTTTTTTAAAGGTTTTGAAATAATAAATAAAAATCACACACGTGTGAAGTGAGGGGTGCTAATATATAAGTCTAGCTCATGTTGAAAATATAGGAAACCAAAAAAATAAAGGGACCCATAAATGTGTCCACGACCCAGTGTTTGGGAAATGCTGGTGCTTTAATGTATTAAGCCTTAATCCTAGTTGTCTGTCATCACAGACTGCTTACCATTTTGTTTTCACAGTATGGTCACAGACCTCTGTAGTGTGACCTGCGTGGGTATCGGCAGTCCTCATTGTGTAATGACTTATCAGGTTTTATCAGAGTGACTGACACTTGGAGAGCTAGAAAGGGACATTGCAATAAACTGCAATTGTAAAACATGAGGAGACCGGTGCTAATAAGCGCTTGCGCTCACATGGTTTGGTTATTATCTCATCACTTATTCTCCATCTCTCTCTGGCAATGGTACAGCAGGCGATTCCTTTCCATGAACTAAATTGAGAGGCACAATTCAAATCTTTCCAACTCAACTGTTTGCCAGTCAATTAGGCAACATTACACAACGGGGTGTGCTTTATTGCCATCATTGGCACAACAGTGACGCGTTCAGGAATGAGGCGCCCGCGCCGAGTTACAAAACGATCACTGCCGTCTAAAGCACACCCTCGAGTGTAATGTTGTGATTATACAATGGTTACCAAAAACATCATCTAAATGTTTTCATATTGTGGGGCAATTCGCCCGAAGAATTAAAACCTTTTTGCTAGTGTTATCTATGTTTCCCTGGAACCGCATTGGGTCTGTTTGAGACATTAACTAATCCTTGTTGAGTTAACAGCCAACTTGAGCTAAATGGAGATTGTGATTTACCAGACTGAATACATACCAAACATAGAAACAAACCTCCCCTGTTCAAGCTCAATCTTTTAGCTAAGATACTGTATATCAGCAGATTGTTTTAAGAAGGACAAATGCAGCTACATTTTACTACGGTACATAAGTGTATTTTGAAAGAGAGAGAGAGAGAGAGAGATTTTTACAATGGCTAAATCATAATAAACTCAATATATATGTGCTCTTCTAAGTCAAGTCTTCTTGTACCAGCTACCTCTTGCAGAACGGTAAAAGAAAGAAAGCGGTGATGTTTCAGATTATAGCATGCCACGAATATATTGAGATATGTGTGAACATCACCTCCATTTTTAAATGGATGGTGCCGGGAACTAAGCTGACGTTAAGTCAGGGTGTACCTTCTTTGCTGCTATGACAGCTCGTGGCGCTTAATGTACACCAAACTGTCTGACCCAAATGCAAAGGAATAATGGAAAATAAACTGCAGCACATTAACCTGAGTGCATGTTCGGCTTTTAATCCCCTTGCCTATTCTTCCTCACATGGAGGAAGCGGATTTGTAAGGAGTAAAATGTGCTTGGAAACACGTAGATGCTTGGGTTATTTGAGTAGAGGTGAGAACATGGAACTCCCAGCAGCATTATTCAGACTCCATAGACTTGCTGCCAGCAATCTCATTGTCTGAATGTCTCTTATAGGCACTGGAGAATAATAAGGATGTCTGCCCTTGTTTGATGAGAACAATGAGTTTGCGGCAAACTACCGGTAGTCATTTTGGTTCGATTGCTGCACCTTTAGGTCCTTCACGCAAATCTCTTTGCTTGTTTTTCACTCTCCTTCTTTATTTTGTGTGCTTTCTCTCCATGAGTCTGTCTTTTCCAGACACCCCCCCTCTCCTCCCTCTCTATCTTGCTGTCACTCCCCCTCTTTCTTCCTCTTTCTGTAAGCAAATACGAAGCACTGAGTCACCATAGTTGGTGGGGTTCGCTGGAGCCGCACATATGCATCAGTTTCCCATTATCCTCGGTAGAAATATGAGATTAAATGTAACCTCGCGCTTATTGCAACCCCCCCCTCCCAACCAGAGATGCATGCAGACACTAAACGCAAAACTTGTTAAAACTCACCCCGGGTCCACACTCTTAGAGTTAATTTAAGGATGTTATTGAGTATAAAATACTTGATTTGGGGACTTTGCAGGTGGGTATTTTTTACACTCCCAGTGAATATATATAGCTACCACTAATGGTTGTATTAGGTAGTACAGTTAGTACAGTTCTTGAATTTGGGGCTTTGCAGATAGTAGTTAATTAAATACAGTGGTAAATGCAGTGGTATATATATATAGGCTTTTGCCTTTATTGATAGGGTACAGTACTTTTTGGACAGGAGAGGGGGAGAGAGATGGGTTTCGGGAGTCTAGGTGCCTTGACCGCTCAGCTGCGGCCCAGGCCTACTAGCTGTTTTTTAAAGGTTTTGAAATAATAAATAAAAATCACACACGTGTGAAGTGAGGGGTGCTAATATATAAGTCTAGCTCATGTTGAAAATATAGGAAACCAAAAAAATAAAGGGACCCATAAATGTGTCCACGACCCAGTGTTTGGGAAATGCTGGTGCTTTAATGTATTAAGCCTTAATCCTAGTTGTCTGTCATCACAGACTGCTTACCATTTTGTTTTCACAGTATGGTCACAGACCTCTGTAGTGTGACCTGCGTGGGTATCGGCAGTCCTCATTGTGTAATGACTTATCAGGTTTTATCAGAGTGACTGACACTTGGAGAGCTAGAAAGGGACATTGCAATAAACTGCAATTGTAAAACATGAGGAGACCGGTGCTAATAAGCGCTTGCGCTCACATGGTTTGGTTATTATCTCATCACTTATTCTCCATCTCTCTCTGGCAATGGTACAGCAGGCGATTCCTTTCCATGAACTAAATTGAGAGGCACAATTCAAATCTTTCCAACTCAACTGTTTGCCAGTCAATTAGGCAACATTACACAACGGGGTGTGCTTTATTGCCATCATTGGCACAACAGTGACGCGTTCAGGAATGAGGCGCCCGCGCCGAGTTACAAAACGATCACTGCCGTCTAAAGCACACCCTCGAGTGTAATGTTGTGATTATACAATGGTTACCAAAAACATAATCTAAATGTTTTCATATTGTGGGGCAATTCGCCCGAAGAATTAAAACCTTTTTGCTAGTGTTATCTATGTTTCCCTGGAACCGCATTGGGTCTGTTTGAGACATTAACTAATCCTTGTTGAGTTAACAGCCAACTTGAGCTAAATGGAGATTGTGATTTACCAGACTGAATACATACCAAACATAGAAACAAACCTCCCCTGTTCAAGCTCAATCTTTTAGCTAAGATATATCAGCAGATTGTTTTAAGAAGGACAAATGCAGCTACATTTTACTACGGTACATCTGTGAACTTTAAGTGTATTTTGAAAGAGAGAGAGAGAGAGAGAGAGAGAGAGATTTTTACAATGGCTAAATCATAATAAACTCAATATATATGTGCTCTTCTAAGTCAAGTCTTCTTGTACCAGCTACCTCTTGCAGAACGGTAAAAGAAAGAAAGCGGTGATGTTTCACAGATTATAGCATGCCACGAATATATTGAGATATGTGTGAACATCACCTCCATTTTTAAATGGATGGTGCCGGGAACTAAGCTGACGTTAAGTCAGGGTGTACCTTCTTTGCTGCTATGACAGCTCGTGACGCTTAATGTACACCAAACTGTCTGACCCAAATGCAAAGGAATAATGGAAAATAAACTGCAGCACATTAACCTGAGTGCATGTTCGGCTTTTAATCCCCTTGCCTATTCTTCCTCACAGGAGGAAGCGGATTTGTAAGGAGTAAAATGTGCTTGGAAACACGTAGATGCTTGGGTTATTTGAGTAGAGGTGAGAACATGGAACTCCCAGCAGCATTATTCAGACTCCATAGACTTGCTGCCAGCAATCTCATTGTCTGAATGTCTCTTATAGGCACTGGAGAATAATAAGGATGTCTGCCCTTGTTTGATGAGAACAATGAGTTTGCGGCAAACTACCGGTAGTCATTTTGGTTCGATTGCTGCACCTTTAGGTCCTTCACGCAAATCTCTTTGCTTGTTTTTCACTCTCCTTCTTTATTTTGTGTGCTTTCTCTCCATGAGTCTGTCTTTTCCAGACACCCCCCTCTCCTCCCTCTCTATCTTGCTGTCAATCCCCCTCTTTCTTCCTCTTTCTGTAAGCAAATACGAAGCACTGAGTCACCATTTGGCTCTTGTGGTGTAACTGACCGAAGCAGTGGCTGTACTATACTATATGTGTACTGTATGTGTGAGAGATAGAATGAGAGTGAGAGAGAGGGTGGTGCAGGGTACTCTATTCTAGTCTCGGTAGGTATACATTATTTCCATACATTAATACCTTCCGGGCATTTAATATGGTACGTAATGGTATTGACCTATACAGTACATCCAATTGTGTGTGTGTGTGTGTGCGTGTGTGTGCGTCATACAGTAGATTGGCCTCTAATGCTGCGTTTCCACAGGCCAGTCTCGGATCAGACTGCACAAAAAAAAAAAAGAGAAATTCTGGCTTAGGCTTGTAAATAAAAATTGCACAAAGCACTAGTAGTAGTACAAAGTAGTAGTAAGGTTGAAATCTCTTTTTTGCAATTAGAAATATATCCGGGTCTTGCGGGATTAAGGATTAACTTGACGCGACGCTCGATTGCCTACTGTACCGAGCCAACACAAGTGTGGTACCGCATCAGGATTTCGGAGATGGGTAAATCAACCAGCCCACCACCACACAAAATGGCAGCGTGCTGCTGTGCCAGGGCTGTGCGTGTCTACACTTTTTGACACAGCGAGGCGAATCAGGCGAACGGGGGAAACTTATTTTATTGGCTTTCCATCATATCATTCCATCATCCATCAAATGATGCTTGAAATAAAAGTAAAATAAGTAAAAAACCGATTGAGTTTTTTACCTTGACTCGCCATCGTCTGAATTAAAAGGGCCATAATAACTTGCTTTGTTTCCATGCAATTTGTCCTGACAGGTAATGAAAATGAATGGTCCCACTAGCCAACACTGAGTGCAAACGCACGCACGCACCCACGCAGAGCACGCATGCACGCAGAGCACGCACATACACACAAACACACAAACACAAAAATGCACAGGCCAGGGGGCCTAATTGACTGGCAGCAGTTGGCAGTGATAAAGGATAAAAGCATGGCACCCCGCCTGAGTTGCATATTTGAAGCTTGTTTGCGTTTCCTGCTGAGTGCGGGGTGCAACAAGCGTGCTCGTTTGTATGTGTGCGGTGGTGGATTTTTTTTTTACTTAAGTAAAAGTATCAATACCAAAATGTAGAACTCTGTTGCAAGTAAAAGTCCGGAATTACACATTTACTTGAGTAAAAGTACAAAAGTATTGGTCTCAAAATGTACTCAAAAGTAGAATGTACCCATTATGCAGACTGTACCATTTCACAAGTTTTCAAATGTATACAAATCTTTAGAAAATAGCAGATCTACAAGCTCACAATGCGTCACATCGCAACACATTGTGAGCTTGTAGATCGGCTATTTTCAAATGGCAGAATTGTATATAGAGCCGAAGTGGATAATGCATGTTTTGTAATCTAAATCTACAACATTTTTTTTGAAGTTTCGTGCGTGCACGCACGCACGCAGCCAACTCCCCCCATCTGATATAAGGCCCATTTGCTGGTGGGAACACGGTCGACTGTTGGACCCTCAGTAATCAGTAGAACAAACAACAACAATCCCAGTTTAAATGCAGGTCTTTTGTTGGATATTACACACACTGGGCTGTGTGTATTTACATGTATCTTATGGACACACAATTCCACATCCAGAAAGGGTGTTGAGCTCCCAAATGGTGTTTTTAAACACGTTAGAATTATTTTATTTGGATCTGCACAAGAGGTGCAATACAATAGATCCAAACACTGATCAGAAGAAGGTTACATTATAATATACAGGTCCATCTCAATTAATTAGAATATTGTGTAAAAGTTCATTTTCTTCCGCAATATAATAATATTGTTTTAATCTTGATGATTATGGCATACAGCTCGCGTAAATCAAAAAATCCAATCTCAACAAATTAGAATATTTTACGAGGCCACAAAAAAATGTTTTTTTAGTGGTGGGCATAGATTTAAAAGGAGTTAATCTGCTGAAAGCATTGAAAATATGTGTGCACTACCTAAATAATGACCAGAAGTGAACCTTGTTCCTTGTGAACAGGTTTAGACCAGGAGCCCTAATTATGGATACAACTGTAAAGTTTCTTTAAAATATTGGTGGTCCTTGACTTGAGAATGCTAGAGAACCACTACTCTAAAACAACATTGGACAATGATGTTTAACAGTCGGCACTATAGTTGCTTATTTTAGACTTATTTTCTGACATTTTCGGATTTTCTGACTTGATCTGGCCTTTTCATAGACCTGGTTGCCTGTTTCTCTCTCTCAATAACGAAATGTGGCAACCCTGGTAAAAATGCAGTACTTGAGTAAATGTACTTAGTTACTTTACACCACTGTGTGTGTGTGTGTGTGTGTGTGTGTGCGCGCGCAACTGTGCATGCGCATGTCTACGCGTGTTGTAGCATTTTGTGTGCTGAGTGCTGACTCAATCAGAATCTCCTTTTTAGTGTGCCATCAAGAGTTTACTGTTTATGAATTTTACTGCACAGTTAGTTTAACTTGGCAAACTGTAAACCCTCCAACGGATACAGAGAAATAAAATTCAGATCATCACAGCGTGGTAGTTGTGTGTAGTTTGCAAATCATTGACAGTTTTGCACTTTTTTTGGATGGTTTGCTCGGCTGATGCAGCAAAATGTATCCTAGCTATATGAAATGGCTGTGTCTTTGCAGACACAGTGGCACTCTCCAGGTTTCTCAGCAGGGAACTGTGTGTGGATACATTTCCATATCTTTAGGCATGACAATTAAATCCTTATCATAATCACGGCTACGTAACTTACTAATTTTCTAGGGCGCGCTGCAGAGTCTCTGTCAACGGTGCAACTCCACGTTGTTGTTAGCGTTACAGTTTTATCATGGATAAGATTGTCTTCCCCATTCGTAAACATCGATTGGGCTGTCTAAGAGCGTAATAATAACGTACAGCGAGGGACGTGTTGTTGTGGCGTGTTTGATGCAATGTGACAAAGCATGTGTCCGGGACCCCTAGCGGACCCCTAGAGGATCCTCACAGTTACTACAAGTCTTTGTGTGATAGGATATATATTTTTACATTAACCATTTGAACCCTAACATCCTTATTCTGAGGAGGTACAGAGCCATAGATCAAGTTTACTGAGTATTGATGGTTTAAGAGTGGTTATACTGCCTCCTGCTGGACAAAGAGCCAACCGCAGACTACCGAGCCGATTTCAATGCAGCACACGCTGGACTCATATCCTGTCTGGGCATCCATCATTAATGCTAAATAAATAGAGTCAATGCTAGCGAGCCAAAATGAAGCCATCCTTGCTTTAGAAAGCCCAATGTTTCCATCTAAACCACCGGATAATCAGCAAAGACCTCCAAACATCGCGCATTTTATCCAAACCATGGAGAGCTCCGTAGATTTAGAGTTATTCAGCTTTTTAGTCAGCCTGTATAAAAGGATGTGAACGGCAGCGCTAAAGGATCGCTAAAGAAGGAAAGGCCAAGCCAAAATAATAATTAAAAAAAAGAAATCGGCGATCCGGTTGGATATCAATAATAAAGCTTATCAGAACATTACGCCAGAAACAGTTGCTGGTTGGATTCCGTATGACGCAACGTTCCACCAGGACCATTGAAACCGTTAAATGTCTGAAAATACACATTAGCATGAATCCCACATGCTGATGATGATAATATTAATAATAATAATAAAACTTTATTTGTATAGCACCTTTCATGATATGAAATGCAGCTCAAAGTGCTTTACAGAGCAATGGAGAAGAAAAAAAAATCAAGGCATAAACAATACAGTGAGGACACCAAAAAATAAAAGATCAATTAAAAGCAAGGGTGTAGAAGTGGGTCTTGGGCTGTCAACTATAGTCTATGAAGCTATCTATGAAGTCTATGAACATTTTAAATCTGCAACATAATGTAGTGGGGGAGAGGGGGGTCCCTACTTCATCTCTCTTTCAGCTTTGGGGTCCTTGGCGTGACAAACGTTGACAAAGTGTAATGTATTTTATACTTGAAAGTAAAGTTTAAAGTAACCACCTTCCAAAGTTTAAAGTATAACATCACAGGTCGCCTGCTGGCCGGATGGTCCGGGCACATGCCACGTGTGGGCTGGTTCTGCAGAGACTTAAATGGAGCATGTATTGTGGCATTTTATATTTAGGGTCTTGAACCCATCTCAAAGACAGAGTAGACTGTATTGCCTAAATGTCAACAAGTAGCCTAAATCAGGATTTCCCAAACGTTTCTTTCTCCCCAAAATAATATTTGAACTGGGGACTCCCACCCTAGTCCACTTGGCACAAGCTATTTTCACAATGTTTGCCTCTTTCATATGTGATATTTGACAATTTGGCCAATTTGGTATTAAAAAGGTACTTAAAATGTGTCACTTGAGAAATATGCAGATACCCTGTGTAATGTACTGTATGCACTTATACTATGTTGGTTTGGTTACTGTTGTGTGAGAAAACAATGTTGCACATTAACCTGACTGGCCTAAATCGAGCTCCTGACATCCTCAACTAAGATAAACATGTCCATGTTTACCTTAGTTGAGGATCTTAAACACTTAAGCTGTGCATATGGTATAGGATGCAGCTCCCATCTCTGTTAGCGAGTCCTGCTGCTCCTGTGAGGGCGGAAAAAAAGAATGTGTAGATGATTTTTTTATGTCGCAGGACAGATTTTATTGCAGGAAGATTGGAAAAACTCCCCTAAGGGCCCAATAAAGGCTATCAAAGCAACGCTAATGTGCAAGGTGCTAATGATCAAAATGCAAACACTCGGAGAACGACGTCGCTTTTGTGTGAAGGTCAAAATTCAACAACACACAAACCGTACGATGCGAGTGTGCGTCACTGTCTCCATCTGGGAAGCTTGCCTGTGTATGATGTCTGTGTGTGCGTGTGTCTGGTCACGCACGTGTGCTATGGCGTCTTTGTCTATCAGCGTGCACACGGAGAGTCGTTCCCTCGCTCGCATGTTCAATGACTCACGTGCACGACTGCCGCTTATTTTATTTCGTATCTGTAGGCAGATATGTGTTTGTGTGCGTGCGTAAGATGCTGTTCTGCTGATCATCTCACTGGCGTGTACGGATCAAACGGATTTAGTTAGGCACCCACGTTCAGAGAGACTACTGATAACACAGGCAGTTGCATACTGGTCATGCAAGAGTATCACACACACACACACACACACACACACACACACACACACACACACACACACACACACACACACCCTTGCACCATCATATCCTGATCCACCCACCCACAGCTGTCTCTACCTCACTGCATCCAGAGCAGGACGATTAGTAATCCATCACTGCTGCTTACAGTCTAGGGACGTTCAGAGAGAGAGAGAGAGAGAGAGAGAGAGAGGTGGGTGGGGGAGTGGAGAGGAATAAAGATGGAAGTGTGGGGTGAGATACAGAGGTGAGACGGACGAGAGGGATAGAGTGGTAAAACAAAAAGAGGAGAGGATGTGAATGACAGAAGGAGGAAGAGAGAGATTATCTGTGTGGGGCTACAAAGTGTGTGTGTGTGTGTGTGTGTGGCCTGTGTGTCTGTTAGTTGGTTTAAAATACAAGCAATATACAGTATGCATGTACGTGTGCGTGGGTGTGTGTGCATGCATACGTGTGTGTGTCAAGAGGCGGAGGTGTGAGGTGTGTAAGAGGAGATTTGGGAGGCGCCACGGCAATGAAGGAGAATAATGATAGAGAGAAGGGGGGGTGTTGGAGGACAAATAAGGCGACCGGTGAGCAGGACTCCACTAGATGGCAGTGTTGTGTGGCGAATTTACACGCTTTATCATTCCTCTCTCTCTCTCTCTCTCTCTCTCGCTTTAAAATCCTTCTCTCCTACTCTGCCCTTCTGTCTCGTTCTCTCTTTCCCCTCTCCTCTCCTCTCCTCACCCCCCCCTCCGTTAACTCTCTTCCTCCTCTGCCTCCTTCTCTTGTCTCCTCTTTATTCCCTTCTCCATCCTTGCCCTCCCACCCTTATATCGCTCCCCTCTCTCTCTCTCTCTCTCTCTCTCTCTCTCTCTCTCTCTCTCTGTCTTACTCACGCTGTCTCTCTCTCTCTCTCTCTCTCTCTCTCTCTCGCTGTGCTTCATGTATGAAGGGCTCGATGCATACAGCTGGGAATTAGACACATAGTGCTATAGTGTTCTCTGAATAGAGGCTAGGTACTTGAGGAGAGCACCGAGGAGGACAGTGTTGCTTTGTTTACTCGAGTGACGCACGCACGTGCGCATGGAAACATGCTTGCACTCGTATATGCATGCACACGCGTACAGAAATACAGACAACCACGTGGACATACTCTAAATGCATACATGCGTACACAGTAT
Source organism: Protomyctophum bolini (assembly GCF_963924005.1). Taxonomy (NCBI): domain Eukaryota; kingdom Metazoa; phylum Chordata; class Actinopteri; order Myctophiformes; family Myctophidae; genus Protomyctophum; species Protomyctophum bolini. The sequence goes on from NC_137885.1 coordinate 22,672,102, forward strand.
GTGTATGTACTGTACAGTAACGCCATGTGTTTGTCAGTGGTTTTGTGTGTGTGTTCGCGTGCATGCCACTTAAAGAACATACAGTGGAAATATTGTTTGCTGAGCCTCTTTCTCTCCAGGTTTCTCTTACTCCAATCATTCTGTCCTTTTCCTCTCTCATTTGCTCTTGCTGTATTCTTGGCAGAAGGTGAAAGGCAGTGGTGGACACAGTAACTAAGTACATTTACTTTAGTAGGCTACTGTACTGAGGTCTCCGTCCTATTAATTAATTACGTGCGACTCCCTAGACGGAGATTGATTAATAGGACGGAGATTATTGTTTTATGATCAGTACTTTATTTGGATTTTTTTAACACAAGCAACAACAGAATATGTATGCAATGCATGGATATTATGTATGAACACAAAAACATAATATAAAACGAGGATAGACAAGATAAACAAATACAAATAAATCAAATTAAAAGTTAGTTTTAACGACCAGACACGCAGCATCATCAACCGTACCATATGTATACTAAGACAGTAAACAATCAAAATGGCATGGCCTGACCATGGATCACATCAAGGACCTGCAACATGACTGAGGAACAGGTTCCACTTCGAATCATATTTATCTAACTGATTATTCATCTTAAAAGATAACTTCTCCAACCAGCAGCCACAATACCAAGCTGAGTGAACGACGGAGATTATTATCAAAACCGCAAAAAGATCGCATCGCTCCACAGGCTGGGAGCGTCTGTTGCGCAACATTCGTTGTTGCGCAACAGTGGGACGTCATCGAAAATGTTCCCCCTCCATTTTAGCCGACGAGATCGAAAATCTTAAAACGTTAATAACTCTTGATCTAAATCATTCCATCCATTCTAAGAAAAGATTATGTGTTAGACGTGGTCCTGTCGCTAGTCGCGGGAGAATTAATCATACCTTGTATGATTAAGCCAGATTTAGTGCTTTGTAGGTGTTTAGTCTTGGTTAGCCACTTAAGCCCTATACTTACTGTACTGTAGGTATACGTACTGTACTTACTAGGCCATCTTGTTTTTGTTCTACACTAACTAACTTGGTGGAAAATAGCTGATCTATAAGCTCACGATATGTTACGTTGGAACGCGCTTGTGAGTTTGTAGATCCGCCATTAAGTTTTACAGAAGGTTGGCCCAACAACACAGCTGGAGTTTGGCAAATTAATGCAACACGCTGCACTGCAATGTGCTTTTTTCTTTTTTTCCCTTTTTTAAATGAATGACAACTTGCTATGGGAAGCTTGGCTCGGGGCAAAAAGCGAACCAATTGGTGGGTAGCCAGCTGTATTGAAATTATAATTAAGTTTCCTCCTCAAAGTCACAGGTAAGGTTTTTTATGTAAAGGCCAGGCCACAGGTACAAGGCTTTACTCTTTTATGGGGTCATTGAGGTATGTTCCAGCTCCTATTTAACAAGTGTTAAATATAAATATGTATTTTATACATGTTTTCAAGTTTTTGGCCAGCTTTTTTACATGATGTAAAAGTAATTGTGTGGCAGTGTTTAGTCCGGTTAACACACAAAAAAGGGTTCATGTGGTTTGACGTCTTTAAAAGTGGTTGTGATTCAGCTGTGATTCAATCTGCAGATGTATTTATTTTCCCCTGATGGTCTAAAAATGAGTTACTTTGACCAACGTATTACGAATCTTGTACACCATTGCTCACGAAAGCAACACCCTTGATCAAGCAGCCTAGTTCACATACATGACGAAATACGACATTAGTTATATATTGTCATTTTTATATAGAGGGGGAAACATTATAGGCTACGCGTGTTATCGATGTAATTAATATATATTTGATTGATTGTGCCAAATAATCGCCTAGTTAGCTAGCTGTCTGTGTGTTGTGTGTTCTTTTTTTTCATAACTCGCTCATTTTTTGCTCATTTAAAAAAATTCAAAATACCATGTAAACTACAAAATTCGGGCTTTCATTTGGTATATAGATCGGTTGTGTAGGCCCTCTCTATGAAACGATATCAAGTGAAAAAGAAATGTCGGGGGAATCGGTTTATCAAAGACACCATTATCAAGCAGCGCAAAAAAAAAAAAGGCGAGTGGGGGAGAAAGGGGGACGGCGGTCGATTGTGCCGATATAGCCAGACTGAGTAGGAGATATATGCCTAAAATCATATTTACAAAACGTTTCAAATGGAGAAAAAAAACAGAGATGATTTCAATCGAATATTTAGACAAATTCATGCAAGGGGAACTTTCTCTGGACTCCATGGGCTAAGAAAATAAACTTTTAAATCTCAAATCCGGTCAGAACGGCTGCTCCGACGTCGTAGTGTTAAGCAGGTATGAAATGCATGCAAAGTAATAAAAATGGTAATGTAATTAGTCGAAAACCCTGTTGCTGATGTGAATGCTAGAGAGTTCGCTTCTTTGTAAAGGAAAGCCTAACCTCATCAGACTGTTAATTGTCACATATAACCAATTAGTAGAGAACGATTAAGCTGAACGTGTCCGAATCTTTCTCCTGATAAATCCCATCTGTCACAAGCTGAATCAACAGCACTGTATAACGCTCCTTTTGAATTGCATGACTTGGGAAGGAGAAATGGTATCATTGTTCAATCACCTGACAAAGGAAGCTTGTGATGAACGTTGAGCAATAATGATGCTTGTATTAAGAGCCAGCTGTCTGATGGCAAATGTTATTTGCCTCCTGTTTCTACTAGGGGAATAAAGAAAAAAGATTGGTGATTTCACTCACACAGCCTTCATGAGAGAATAGATTACTCCAAACAAAAATATCACTAAATATCATATTCTGTAACTGCTACCTACAGTAAATCACACATCTTTTGAGAGCCCCTCCATTTGAGAGCCCCTCCCTATGATGGCCACAGCCCTTATACTGAAACATCATTCCAGTGTGTAGAATTCTTCATTATGAAACATTTCGTTTTTTGGAGGAGACCCCACTGATATTCTTAACATTGTCAAATATATGTGAACAAGCTAATTGTAAGTGCCCTCTGCTTGTATTCCTCATCAAAATGGTATACAAGCTATTTCCCATTACCTTAGGAAATGTCTTGAACTTTTTGGGCAAACATTATCTTCAATCCCAGATACATATTTTATCGTCTGACTGTACTTTCGTATCTACAATAATCTTGGGTAGCACCCCGCAGTGCGTCCTGCACTTTCACCAGTAAAGTACCTCTCTGTACAAAAACAATACATAAGGTGCTTACCCGGTTACCCAAGACTAAAAGTCAGACATGATGAAATGCATCTATGATAGTCTTGACCCAAGGCTAATGCTAAACCCATTAGTACAATTAAGGAAAACTTTAGAGCCAGGGACTATTCTATGGCATGTATTGATACTGCCCATCAGAGAGAAATCTGCCAACAAAGTACCATTGACAGTTTTGTGAAGAAAGGTTGGCTGTGGAGGTTAGGAAGTACAAACCTCTATGATCCCTCTCTGAGGGACTAGTACAAACTGTACAAATGGTAATTAATTAACGGAGAGAGATACTGTAGCACACATTTCTCTCCCACTATATCAGTGTAGTAGAGACAGGATCCAACATTCACCATCAAAGCAGAGTTGCATAGAGTTTAAACCATTTAGACCTGTGGTCGATTCTACAAATATCAACGGTTTTCTGAAAAAAAAACCATTACGTCACAAGTGAAAGACTTGGCTACCACATGACGTCACGAGTGAACGCCAGATGTTGGAGGGGCTAGTACCCCTAAAAATGTTCACTTTAATGTTATATTGCCAGCTTTAGTCCACGCTGACATCCACATGGGCTTCTTCTTAATAATCCGGGTTGCACCGCTTTTTATGGCTGTGGCCACTGCTTCACCCACTGTTCAAACTCTTACTGTATGCTAAGGAGACACACGAGCCAAAGATCAACTCTATTATAAACTGCAAAGGGCACTTGTGTGTCATGGCCATGCAGTTTAGTGTACGTGGGTCAGTCCAAGCGCCCCCTCAAAGCCAGAATATATCAACAAACTGCTTTGTAGAGAAGCTCTGAACACCGTCAAACCATATCTTTTAAATAGGTCATTTTCTTATCATCATCATATCATCATATCATCATCATCATACTATAATTCAGTCAATGTCTGTCTGTGTGTGTGTGTGTCTGTCTGTGTGTGTGTCAGAAACACCGCCATATCTCCTCACCGCCTGCACCAATCGCTCCCCTTTTCACACAGGCATTGACCATAATAATATGGAGGTCTTAACGAAGCCCTTTTTTCCATTTGACACATTAATGATTAATAATTAATTTATTAGTGAATTAAAAAAGCAAAAACGCAGGTATCCCCGCGGCCACAAGGGGGGTACTGCGCCCGTCTCACAACGGTACAAGGTATTGTATAATTTTGTAAGAATATTCTTATGGAGGAGTTTTCAAGCCTAGATTCAAGCCTTGTCTTGACAGTGATGAAGACACCTTTTTGTCAAAATGAATTGGCCGTGTTGCGATAACTCAATTCTGAGTATCAATAGTTTTGCGAGGTTCGTCATCTGAAGTGCACATATTCCCTCTTTGTTAATAAAACAACATGAATAGTGCTTTGAATTTGAAATGATAACACATTCTGACTTCAAACCACAAACCACAAACTTCAGATCAACCAAGCATAGGTGAGTGAGCCTTGTGTGTGACGGCGTGTTGCATGGGATCGTGTTGCATTGTACCGTCTTATTGTATCACACAGTAGCATAATCTGTCCTGGTATCGTACTGTATCATATCATCGCTACATGCAGCCTTTTATCGACACATCTATTTCGGGGGATTTGCAGGGACTCAGATTCCTCCATTCTCGTTCCCAGTGGAAAACTCCGGCTGACAAGGTCCATTTTACCTGCATGCATTTCAGACTTGGATTTTTTTTTTCGGGTGGGGGGGGGGGCACGACACCCCCCTCTATCATTTTGAGGGACGATAAGAGTGGGGGGGACCCTTGACGATGAAGCAGAGAAGTCCTTTGGCAAACTGTATGTCTAGACATCTAATTCAAATATGACCGTGTGAGTGATGGCTTCGCCCCATGGATGAGATTGAGTGCAGAGGAGGAGTTTTTCCTTTCTTCTTTCTCTCTCTCTCTCTCTCTCTCTCTCTCTCTCTCTGTGTCCTGCTTCCTCTTTCTCTTGCACCCCAGAGAACCAATATTGAAGGATAAGCTCTGTGACAGATTCAGATAGCAGGGCCAGATACTGTCAGTAGCCTAGCTCACTCCAGGTGGAAATCCATAGCCCAATATGCAATTTTTTTGCCTATACATTTTCTATTCCTTTTTTTTTTTTTTTTTTTGTCACCCTTTCTTCCATTAGTCTCTCGCTCCATCTTTCTCCATCTTTCTCTCTGGCGGCAAAAATAATAATATCAGATTGTTTACGAACCGTAATGGAAACCTGCTTGATTTTTTTTAATCCGCCGGCAATCCTGAACCCGCATAGCCATTATAGAGGGGGATCTGATAAAACGATTCAGCTGAGTCTTGCAATCCTGGAATCTAATGAGAGACAGCCGCCTTCACTTTTCACTATCAGTACAGTCTGTGAATGAGACCTAAGTTCAAGTCAGTCTAATCTCCAAAGCCTGGCTGCAAAATTGCTTATTTCACTCGGATCGAGCAATTTTTTTGGCCTGCAGGTTGAGGATGAGGGATGGGGTTGTGGGCGAATGAAAGCCTCCAACAAAAATGTATACTGCATGCAGTATACGGAGCAGCATCTGTTAGCGTTCCTTTCCGTGCTGCTTACTCACTCTTAAAGATGTACACAGAGAGGAAGTCCAAAGTAAAACACTGCAGCCTTGAATCATACAGTAAGTAGAGGGAGTGAAGTTCCATCCACCTTGTGTAACTCCAAAACAGATTGAGCAATCCTACGTGGCAGCCACCGTAAGGGTGCAGTCACAAATGCACACCCGTGCATGGGAGTAGCCAACGACTTCAATCTCCAAGGTACCTTGCAGATTGTAGTTTGCTTGATTACTGCGAATGGTTGGCTCACTGGCAGAAAACTGTGAAATACCTGCTGAGTGCTGGGGTCAACGACCAGCTTCCTACTGGTTAGCTGACACCTGGCAAGGTTCACTGGTTATAATAGTTTGGACTTTATGAGGGAGGGGAGGGGAGGGGGGGGGGGGGGGGGGGGCATGAGGATTATGATAACTACAAATTTTTTCCGACCTGGTGAAGCGCAATGCACAGCCTCAGCACAGCTTACAGAGGTTCAGAGCAAAATAACCAGGGAGGATTCATTCATTTGTGAGAATACAAATCTCATTTTGTTCGTGACCTTTTGGCTTTTCTTGCTATATTGATCGATACTGGCATGACCTAAGTCATTATGTGATTATTGACTCATTTTGGTTCTTCAATGATAACACACCAACATGCAGTGTTATGCCGGATGCTTGATATTTCCTCACTGGGGAAGGGCTAGAGCAAACCAGTGACCAGTTCGGAATTATTTTACTTAAGTCAGGCATAGCAGTTAAGACATTAGAAAATAAAAATATAAATAATGGTGTATTGGTGACACTTTTTTCCTATTCCAAACAAGAACACGAGCATTCATTCTTTGTTTACTACTTCAAATTGGATTTGAATCCTTTGATTCAAGCTGACAGTATTCTTGTGGCACCTCTGGGCTTTGAGCGAGCAGCTGTCAGTTTTCAGTGAGAACGAGTGATTGTCATGACAGTGCAATTTGTTTACTGCAACTGGCACGCTCTGCTGGATAAATTAGTATTTTGTGCAGATAATACATACTGTATACACAGTAGCGAAGCAAATATATTTGATTATCAATATAATATTCAGCCACTGCTCCATATATGATAAAAAAAACCATCAAGCAAAACAAAACGACAAAAGAAAGCAGCCAACACTCCAGAGTTATTATAGTATTACATTAACAATATACCTTGCACTTGCAAATTGAAGTTCCTACTGTAGGTGCTGGCCTCATATTCCAGCCTGGTCAACAAGAAGTTACTGCTATCAGACCAACCGATATGTATAATCAAGGTCAGCCGCTATTGTGGCATAGCTACATTTTTATATCACCCTACGCTTTACCAAGCCATCCCAAACGCAGACTGTTTAAGATGCTGCCGCATGGAAAACATTTTCGCCGTCTCAAAGCCACTGGAAACAGACTGCAAAAAAAGCTTCTTTAAGAATACTCGGATACATGAATGAACTGATTAAGAATCAGAGCGAAACCGGGCAAAGGAAAATAAGCATAGGAGACTCGTCACTTCCGCCAGCCTGGAAGTGATAGCCGTCCATATTTGAGCCTCATCCTCATTCTAGGCTGTGCTTCGACGTGCGATGGATTCACTTTTTAGCACGATTAAAGACTTTTATATGTGACCAAATTTGACTGAGCGACTGCCATTGGATTTTTTTGAATTTTCGTTTTTTTCATATGAAAGCAGCTTCAAATTGACATATTGGTTGTTCAGTTTTGGAGATATGGCTTATAGAGTAATGTCTTGCAGAAAACAGCGAGGTGAGAAAACAGGCTTGAAACGTTCACTTCTGTGGTCTCTAACATTACACCTACAGTAGCTACATGTTTAAGCATTTATTTCATATTTGCATGTCAGCTCTGACACTTATTTCAGACATGCTCTAGTCTAGTATGTGAAGAGTGCCTCATTAACTCATTTAGAGCAGAATAAGGACTATAAGCGTGCATGCGGCTGCATCGGATCAGGATGTTTCTACCATGTGAGTAGGCCTACACAAAAAGAAAAGTATTTAAAAAAAATGTTTTAATCAAATCTCGGCTCAGGTGACCTTAATACCTTTTCACGAGATATACAACGTTTGGCACAGATACGGTTAAAACACACCATTGGGCTCTTAAGGCCTGCATTTATACTTGGTTGCGTATCATGTTGAACACTTAAAATAGCTGATCTACAAGCTGATAACGTGTTCCACTGTGACACATCACCTTGTACATATAGTCTATTTTCGATGTTCGACACGATGCACAACCAATATGGATCACGCATAAGGATAGTGTTAGTCAATTAGTTGGTTGCTTGGTCAGTTCAACACCCTTAGACCAAAAGGTCATCTTTGCACGTATAGATATATCATAATCTTATTGGCATATTGCAGGGTGAACCTTATTGATTTTCTGTGGCCCCATGGCCTTCCACGATTATTAGTTGATAAATCATAAAATTAATCAATAGAATAATCGCAAAGAACATAATCAATAGCTGCAGCCTTTAATAAGTGCTCGCCAATATGGTAACATGTGACCTTCAAAATGTTTCTTCCATTTATGGATATAGGCTCAGCGTGTTTTTGGCTAAATAGATCAAAATACACATAAAAAGAGGCAAGGAATTTTGCGTCCTGTTTCAACTAAGTTCAGCAAAGAGAACAATGATTAGGCATGCCCACCACGATGGACGCTATAGTACTATGATGCTCGGAGCAGTATAGTGAATCTGTCTTTCAACCCATTAACCCATTGACGCCTGGTGTAACGTATACGTTGTTCTACCCTTGATGCCGGCCGTGCTCTCTGTGTCTCATCAGCTATTGCTATACATGTAGCAACATAACTATTTAAAAAGAAAAACATCAGAATTTGAAGGTTTTCAGAAACCTTAGGTCAGGCCCTAGAAGGCGTTCCCAGATTTGGCCTCAGGCATCAATGGGTTAAGACCTGAGGCCGATTCTACAAACAAATGCCTTCTAAGCCCAGTGGTTCTCAAAGTTATTCATACCAAGGACCCCCATATTTATATGTATTTGGCCACGGACATTTTTCAAACACTTTGTATATGTGCTATTTTTGATCAGCCAACGCTAAAATCTAAGATGACACAGATTCTTACCCTTTTTGGGTTAACTGCATGAAGTCTTCAACAACGTGCAAAACTGCAAACATTAAATATTGTAATCACCATCTTATGAATCTGTAGGATAGGACCTCTGCAACGCTATATTACGGCAGGCATTTCATGGACAAAACAATAAAAAGAGCTGCGTTATCATTCTCTTGAAACCTGTAGTCTAATTCAATTATGTGTAAACGTTTATTAGATTACACACACACACACACACACACACACACACACACACACACACACATGCATTTCCTTTTCAAATTATGTATATTTACAGTATACTGTACTCTGTTTACCAATAATATAGTTTTGTATAACATCAGCCTATTAATATGATAATGAGGAGTTCAAGACAACCAAACATATGGGGGCTGTCTTGACATTGCTGAGGGGCATTAGTGGGCGGATAACATTAGAGGGGAAAAAACTTCTTGTTTGAAGTAGGTCTTTGGACTTTTTGTGTGTAGAGAAAAAAGGAAAACCATTGAGTTTAGAAAATGTGTATTGTCCATGAATCTGAAGAAAAAGGGTCATATTGGCAGCCTTAGACCCACTTTATGATCCTGAACATGGTCACGCCTAAGGGGAAGCCTGATGAGCTGCCCTCAATGAATCTGTGGAGATTGTCAACCTGATTATGTCACGGGCCCTACCCCTACATGCCCATCTTTTCAACCTTTGATGCGAGGGAATGGGCACACATTACAAATTGCTGCTTCTATACATAGTCTCAGGGCAAGGTTACCTTGCAAATGTGGCCTCAGATAAACCAATAGGTGCTCACCTAAACTGCACACAATTGATTATTGTGCTTCCCTTCCTCCAGTCCTTCCCATCTTCTTTCTCAAGTGTGTTCATCATATAACGAAGCATAAATCCGGCTGTAAACTCTCTCTCTCTCTCTCTCTCTCTCTCTCTCTCTCTCTCTCTCTCTCTCTCTCTCTCTCTCTCCCCCCCCCCTCCCTCTTCAGGGTTTCTAAGTATCCTGGCTGGTCACGGGGGTTCGGGCCCAGTTTGTTGATTTAATCCCTATCTGATGTTGTCCTAGCCCTTACCCAGGGCTCAAATGACTGCAGCACGGGCCGGCCTCTCCACACTAGCTTGTCTGATAAGCCCTCGTCCTCCGAGCTCCGCTGTTCTGATCTGATCTGGAAACTGATGAGAGAGGGTGCAAACAGCAGTGCCGAGTGCCTGCCGTTCACGAGCAAAGGTTTAAGATTATAGCTCGATCTGGCCCAGCCAAGTGGGGATGAAGGCTGGAGACAACTCTCCCCAATACTTCTGCCACAGTATACCGCCTTTTTTTTACCCCATCGAAACTGGCAAAGCATCTGCATCATTTTAGATTTTAGCTATATATGTAGCACATATTCAAACATAGCACGGTGGCGTTGTCGGTCACCTCACAGCTACTGTAGAAGGTCCTCGGTTTGATTCCCGCTGGGGACGCTGTGGGCGTGTTCTCTCCTCCGCGTCATCAGTGCCCATATCCTATAGGTGGGGTTGGGAAAAGAGCCTTTCTGTGTGGAGTTTGTATGTTATCCCTGTGTCCCCTAGGGTAGGTGCTAGGTACCCTCAACAAAAAACATGCCGTAATCAAATCTCTAAGCGGGGGGAGGGGAAAGGAACTGGTTGGAATAATGTGTTCCTTCCACATACTATACGTACTGTATACAGTACAACCTGTTTAACTGTGCAAAATCTTTGAATATATTTTTTAGGTGTGACGTGTCACAAGGCCAGGTTTTCATAGTAATACCTACAGTCGCAATAACTGTATAAAATCATTTATAGTTGTACAATATATACTAATAATAATAAAGCACTGAAATTCGAATGGGATTATAGAGGGAAACTGACAGCTCCACAACATATGTTTAAAACAAACAAACAAACAAAAAACATACATTTATCGAATCGGCCTCAGGCCTTAACGGGTTAAATATATACTTGCTCTAATGGCTAATGGACCAGTAATAATGCATGTCAGCAGTGAGCAATAATTTGTAAATCCATTTAGCTAATGTTATTGACTCATTATATATCGCCCATGACAAACACACAGGCATCACCCGTAGACCCCCAACCTCTTCCGGACTCCATACTGTACGTATGTCCCACTGCTGTATCATAAACACATGCTATCGGCTCTGTGTGGCTCTGTCATATGGAGCCGCGGCGTGTAACTGCATAATTCACAATGCACCTCGACACCAAAATCCGCCCCTGCAATCTGGAGGGAAGGAAGAGAAATGGCACCCTGTCGCTCGCCTTGGATATACCGCTAATGTATCCATCAGTCATTACTCTGTCATTTAACCGTCTAAATGTGCCGTCTGTCGGGACTATCAGGAAGTGCATCATACGTGGCATTCTTTCTTTATTCGGTTTCACCGAGTGCGTGTGTGTGAGACACTATGTCACTTTCGAAAGGTCTCGTACGCAAACGCACAATGATTTTGACTACACACACACACACACACACTTTTTAAAATTTCACCCAGTGTCAATTATCTAATGTAATCCTGGGCACTACACTTCCTCTGCCAGGGGGGGGGGGGGGGGGGGCCTCATGCTTCCTTCTATGCATGAGTCCAAGCTGCTTCTTTTCACTTGACAGGGGAGAGTTTCCCCGGTCGGATGTAGCGTGTGGAAGGAACACGTTATTCCAGTCAGGCCAGGGGGAGGTAGTTTTGAGACCAGGATTAAACACACTCTTGCGCACAACCACATGCTTGCTTTCTACTGTCATAGATACACCGCTGCGCTGGGTCGTCAGTTGCTGGTCGAGTGCCTTGCGCAATGGCACCTCGATAGTAGAACTTTATTCTTATTCATTGTTTCCCACAGGCTGCTTGTCTGGGGATTAAAAAAATGGCAAACCTGGTCTCAGGTACCCCTGAAAAAAGTGATTTTTTTTTACTGTCCAATGTAATTGCATAAGCATAATTTATGATGTCCTGTGAGCGTGTACGGGTGTGTGTGAACCAAATTGCACAGCGTGACAGTGTGGGTGTGACAGTGTGTGTGGGTGCACGGGTGTGTGGTTGCGTGCGTGCGTACGTGCGTGTCTGCATGCCGTGCACACAAGTGTACATGCCGTGCACACAAGTGTACATGCTTGCATTCGTTCATTTTGGTAATGGAAATGCTGGGAAGCCTTTAGTAGTTGCCACTGGTAATGGAATGAGAACATATGTATAATTTAAGGCTTTGCTACAGACTCCCAGAGGAGTCACACATGCAGACGCACGCACACACACACACACACACACACACACACACACACACACACACACACACACACACACACACACACACACACACACACACACACACACACACTCTCTCTCTCTCTGCTCTGTCTTCTTGTCATCTTCCCCCATGTGTTAAATTGACACTTGGGATTTTGCATTATAGCTCTTAGAGTACCACCAAATACTGTATCTCTCTGCTCAGTGCAGTGACCTAGATGAGTCTGTGATATTTTAACTCAGAAAGTGTGAGAATTTACCCAAATTCTGAGGATATTGCAGTTGGGCCCCCAAATAATTGCCAAAACACAGATTTTACTTAATGTATGTTAATATAAAATACTACTGCTATTTGTGTGAATAATGCTACTGGTTCCCACACGATAGGGAACCTGGAATAAAGATTGGCGAATGAATGCCTACATTCCAAAATGATGCTTGAAAAATGTCTCATTAGACCCGTTAATGATCATCATTTCGTGTGTAGAAAGGCACTAGAAGCCTCTTGTTTGACTCTCGTGTCAAGAGGCATCCAGTCAGTCTCTCTCTCTCTCCAATTTACATTTGATTTATATCGCCGAGCTGTCATGTGTAGCAGTGCTTTGGATCCGCCATGTTTTCTGAAACCGTGAATGCAGCATGTGTAGCAAGCTACAGTACAGTGTATGACGAGTCATGAAAGCACACTGACTGGGTGGCATCGTGGCGGAATTACACCCTCGAGTCAAACCAGGCGGAGGAAGACATAATCGTACTTTCATGAATTATTTAAGTACAAGTATCAATACCATATTGTGGAAATGGTCTGTAAAAGTATTGGCATCAAAATTATACCAACAGTAGAAGTACTGCAGAGAGTCTCATTTCAAATGTATACAAATCATTTATTTTTTCTACAAGCTTCTAGATCCTAGCTTCTAGAAGTATACAGTATAGGTCTGAAGTGGGTTTTGTAATAGCCTAATAATCAGACTCTACAAAGGAAACTACAGTTTTCAAATAATTATAGTGGAGCAAAAGTACGATATTTACCTTTGAGATGTAGTAGCAGTAAAGTAAAAAACAACAACAAAAGTAAAGTACAGTAGGCTACTTGAGTACTGTAGTAGTAACACTCAGTTACTTTCCACCACTGCAAAGCAGGTCCATTGTGGGTGGCTCATTGTTTTGATTGTGGCCTCCCAAAGCCAGTCCACAAATTCCACTTTGCTCATTGTCATCTGGAAAGCTCATGTTGAATTCACACTAACAGCGATAGTGATTTCCGTACAAAATGTCTGAATTATCTGCGCCACCTTGAGTGTACGCCTCCTCGTTCAAGTTTATAGTTCAGACCACAGCAAGCTTATGACGTATTGACGCTTTGTCTTTTAAATGGCTGCTCCTTCTTTTTACTCCGTGTGCCCTGATCTCCCATTTTTTTCGGATCAGTAGGTACATCTGTTATTTTTGAACATTTAAAAAACCCCACAAATCTTCTCTCCAGGCACAAAACCTTTTCAGATGGGGGTCTGCAGCCATTATGTCAATGTGGGTGTCCTTGGCACGAAAAGGTTTGAGAACTAGATTTAGAAGGCATTTGTAGAATCTGCCTAAATGGGTAAAGAATAGCGAAAGCATATTTTCCCTAGAAAGGCCTTCGATCAATATATAGACTAATCCTATTGTGGCATTGGTGCTGAAGCGCAGCCATTGTTGTCATTTAAAACAAGACACCGCTTGCTGTCGTCATCATCCAAAATTCCCCCCCTTTCAGCTGCAGGCTCAATCGATTCTCAGCAGAGTTTCTCATACAAAAAAATTGAGCTTTGAAGATTTAGACATGCTGTGCGGGGGCTATTTTGCTTGATGGATAATTCAAGTTAGCCGAAAGCAGCCAGCTACAAGAGAGCCACGGTGCTCACTGACGATCGATTCTCCTCTCCTGTTGATTTATAATTTTTTTGTTTTGTTTTGCTTTAAAATAGAGCGTGGAAATGTGAAATCATGATGGCCGATTCCAGGTGTGGAGACGGCTATTTGGACAGAGGAGAAGGGGTATCGTCCATGGCATGTTTATAGAGCGTTCTGCCCGGGTGACAGGGAGGAGAGAGAGAGAGAGAAATGGAGGGAAACGGGAAAGAGATGGAAGAGCAAAGGCGGGAGGGAGAGGGTATAGGGACGAGGTAGATCGAGGAGGAGAGAGTGGAAGAGAGGGATGATGATGAGAGTGAGATGGAGGGAGGGAAAGAGGGGAAGTAAGGGATGACGACACAAACGGAAACAAAAACACCACCTATGCTGTGGCAACCCCAGCGAGACACACCCACGCACACACACACTTATTAATCTGTCCCCTCTGTTGTTGCGTGCGTGCGTGCGTGCGTCAGCAAGCACGTTCACTCGATTGCTCACGTTTTCTCGTTTGTCAGTTTTCGTTTTCGATTTGTTTCCTTGGTCCACGGCAGACAGTCGTTGTAATAAAGTAAATGAGGTCTGGAAATGGAGAGACTCAAGGTGATATTTCAGCAACCCCACACACCCCCTATAAACACTGTGAGTGGAGGCAGGCAGCCCAGAACCTGATTGAGACATTGTGTGTGTGTGTGTGTGTGTGTGTGTGTGTGTGTGTGTGTGTGTGTGTGTGTGTGTGTGTGTGTGTGTGTGTGTGTGTGTGTGTGTGTGTGTGTGTGTGTGTGTGTGTGTGTGTGTGTGTGTGTGTGTGTGTGTGTGTGTGTGTGTGTGTGTGTGTGTGTGTGTGTGTGTGTGTGTGTGTGTGCGCGTGCGACTGCAGTAGCTCTATTATGCTATTGTGTATGTGTGTATTATATCTGCACAAGTTTGCAGTCTTTCGTGCGCAGGCAGGGGTCGGCTCCACCACAAAACAATCGATACATGATGTGTGAGAGGCAGGGGTGACTACCTTCACATTAACATAAAAAACAACAGCTTAAGACTCTCTGCCATATCTGATTTGAGAAAGCCATTTCAAGCATAATAGTTATTTCCTTTGCCAGTCTGCAAAATGAGTAGCCTACTTTTACTGTCAGTATTTAAGTGCCCTATTTTAATGCAAATACTTTTAAAGTATGCACATTTTAACACAATTGGACGTACAGTATACACATCGTTTATAATCAAACCGCAGGAGGCCTTGGACGTGTATACATGTCTTTAGGGCTTTTTTATTTACTAGTCCTTACCCGTTCTGAATATATGAACAGCAAATGATGTTCAGTGTGGGTAATGCAACGTAATTGATCACATTACTGATAGGGGGGGAATTGTTTACAGATGGTCTTGGGAAGTTGGGTTGGGCACAAAAGCAGGCTAATTAAACGTTTCTTTTGCAAGTAAATGCTGTAGTACAATCATAAGTACGCCATTGATGTGTGATTACATTTGGTGGTGATATTCTGCCTATAAATGGAAGTTATTCAATATTTTCACGTTCGGTGTTGCACATTGTAGACGGTCCCTAACCACTCCCCGTCTGCTGCCCATGGAGATATAAGCTATTAAACGGTGAACGTGGAGGTTGGCCTTTTGGGCTGCAAAGTGCAAAGCAAGTTGTAGTTTGTTCTTTATATAATCAGGTTAAGAATGAGATGTTTTGTGTGATTTAAGAATGTGTCGTTCCTGAGCTATTGAGCCAGCGTTGGTCACTTCATCTGTCATTGTGTTGTTCTGAAGGCACGGGATCTGTCTTCCCCTTCGAGTGGTGAATTATACGGAATGCTTATCTGTCGGGGACTCGGGGTGGCCAAATGGAGACGTTTTCTTAACCGCCTACCTACCGTTAGCACGCAACAACAACAGGGTTTGAATCCACCCGGACGGAGAATTGCCTTTTCGTGCATGCGTGCTGCCGTTCACTTCCTTGTTTATGGCTCCAAAAGAATGGCTTGTGACTCCTAATCTAGGAAGCTCTACATGGTTTGTACCAGAAGGGCAAACAAAAAATTACAAAGAAGAAAAACAACAAAAGTGTTGTAACCTGCCGTTTTTTTTCTACTTTCTAATTCTTTGTTTGGCCCAAAACATTGTGTTTACATGATTTGTCACGACAAGAGTTGGCTTTGTCCGCAGCGTAAACGTCTTTAAATAAATACTTTCTGAAAAGTCTATGAGGAAAATGAACGGGGATTTCTTTTCCGGGTCTCTCGAGGGGTGGCGGGACGGTGACACTCTATAGGGGGGGGGGGGAGAGAGAGAGACAGAGAGAGAGAGAGAGAGAGAAGTCACAAGGAGAACTGGAAAATAGTTCATTATTTAGGTCCAACGGAGAATCGAATGTGTGCGTGTGTGTGTGTGTGTGTGTGTGTGTGTGTGTGTGTGTGTGTGTGTGTGTGTGTGCGTGCCCCCGTTTGTTTTCCAGACACGCAGGCTTCTGTCCATTTCAATAATGTAAATGTCCCTCGCGGCTGACACAGTCACTTGCTTCCAAGTTGTCTGGTTCACTCATCTGTGCTTATCTGTGAACGGGAGGGAGTATCATGTTGCTGTAAATACTGCGGTGCTTTGGGTATGTTTGTGTGTTTTGTAATGTGTGTGTGTGTGTGTGCGCGCACGTGCATAGTGGGGGCAGGTGGACAATGAGCAGCCAACTTTACCAAATAGCCAATCAAGCCATCAATCGATTGATAAGAGAGAGACGGGGGGGGGAGGGGGTTCCAATTTACTGGTTGAGAAACTCTTCAACATGGCACCAGATCATTACAGACCATTGGAGTTAGGGGTTCACTGTGAGTTACAGTATACCATCTGAAAAGAGTGGCTCAGTACAGCCGGAGAGAACACAAAGAGTGGAAACCGGGGGGGAGGGAGAGAGATCTAGAGTAAGGACAGCAGATAGACGTTAAGGCAGAGGCAAATAGACGGAAGCATGGTGCCAAGAAAGAATAAATTCAGAGATGAGGGTGTGATATCTAAAAGAATAGAAGGGTGGGGGAGTACAGAGCCAGTGAGAATATCAGGACCGACACACACAAAAACATAAAACTAGAACACAAATGAGAGAGAGGGGATGAGAGAGGGAGAGAGAGGGAGAGGGAGAGAGAGAGTATTTGTTTGGTGTGCTTGTCGCATGGTTCGCTTGGGCCTCCCAACATGCCTCCCTGCGGGTTGTTAGCCCACGGTTGCAGAAAAATACAGCTTCATTTCTGCTGACAGCTGGAGCTAAATAATTGGCCGATAACAACTCATCAGAATGCAGCAGATATTATGTATGTTGTTTTTTTCTCCCCGCGCCGCTTGTGCGAGAGACAATCAGCGGTGGCTGTAAACAATGGAGCGAGAAGCCATTTAGTTTTCCTTCCACGGAACGTGATGTATCGCGCGGCATCCGCGCAGAGAGACTGTTTGCATCACTGTTTTGTGCCAAAAGTGCCAAAAAATACTTCACAGGGTGTGCAGTGTTTTGTGTTGTGTAGCTGTTCATTCTGCAATCCATAACTTGTATGTCCAGGGCCGGATTAACCCTCCCAAGGGCCCCCAGGCTAGACAAAATTCCAGGGACGAACGCGCACGAGCGAGCTGCCTTTGTGAACGTGCACAATGATAGTCAACGGACCAGCGCGTTCATGTGTCTGGGGCCAGGCTGCAATATCAAATTCGGCCACTATGTCCATTTCGCCTCAGGGTTTCCTCTGGGTGCCATCTCTATTCATATATACTCTAAGGTACAGAGGCTATAGTTTTCGCATGAACAGCACAATGCTGTCTCTTTGCATGAACAGAACATTGTCCCGCATTTCAGCGACCATGGCACACAACCAAACATGAATAAATCCTTCGGCATCCTTTGTCTTAAACGTCCGATCACCAGCGCAGTACGTTTGTCGAGAGACGGCTTTCTATGATGAAAGCGCTCTTTCTGCCTGTCCTGTCCTGCAAATGAACTGCCATTGACCTCTTCCCCCTACAAAGACATGTCCGTCCAATCACTGCACACATTTCAACAGTGATGTGAAATATGCATGGCATCGGTTAAGATCCTCAGTGCTCCATTACTAGATGAACTCTGTCTCAGGATCTCAAACAGAGCTGAAGCATCCATGCACAATATAACAACATAATCAAGTAGCTCTCAATTCCAGCTCCCCAGTTTAATTTCAGAAACAAACACTCAGTTTGTATTCATGCGACGGCTGTGCTACATTTCACAAACCTTGCCTCTTGAATGTTGCAGTCTCACTATCAAACCGTAGTAGTAATGTTGCACAAATTACCCATCGATGAAAATGAGCCCTACATTTAGTATGGGAAGGGGACGGCGACGACAGGACACGGGTTCATGTTCAATGTTAAACACAGACAATGGGAGGACCGCAGACTGCACCCCTCCGCCATACCGAATGGTCTTCCTACTGTAGGGCTAAGCCGTTATGGAAGAAGTACTCACATAATATACTCACTTATCATGCACAGCAATCAGATGCTGATCAGCATTGCGAGATTTGCTCTGGAAACACACAGACACACAAAATCTCCCCTGCCTTTGGCCTGGCATTACACTTGATAGGGCATCCCGTGGTTTGAATTGGTACTGCACTTGTGCTGGCTTTTCCAATTCCTCAAAAGGCCACGTCCACAAACTGAAAGAGTGCTGCAATTCAGCTCCAGTCTAGCCATCGACACAGGGAATATTGCCACACAGCAGGAGAGCCGGTAGAAATAGCTTGTGATAAAATAGTGGAATGTTATTATTCTTATAGAAACTATCATCGTCAAAAAAATATCCATTCTGGCATCACCTGCACAGCTCAGGGAATGCCACAATGTGACCTTAAGAAATTCAACAGAACTAGTTATTCTTAACTATTTAAGCCTTATATAGGCCAACTTTATTGTAAGACAAGTGAAAATGACCGATCTTCAAGCTCAATAGGCCTATTTTATTATGTTTTGAAAATCTGTGGTCAAAGAAGGGTTGCCAGGTTGAAAGTGGTTAAGTATTTGTTATTTATAGCGACATGCAACATCTGCAGTAGTTGACTAAGATTTAGCTCCTAGAATGCCAACATTATTAAGATTATGTTTAAATTGATCAACAAAGTGTCTCCCGAATACATATACTGATTCAGAAAACACCACAGGAGGATGATTGTAAAGCATTTACAGAGTTGAATGTTACATTATGTATTAACTTTTCTCATTAATTTAGAAACCTCTGCGTTATACTGTCACATATAGATATTTGTCATAGTAGATACATGTCTACAAAAGACACCGTCTCCGACTCTAGCACATTAAGGTTACCCCTACACATAACTTTCCAAAGTAGGTGACTCTGGCTAAACTTTCTCCTCCAGGTTCTCCCTCAAGTGTCACAATGTCTCCTCAGGGCTCAATTTTGTCTATGAAAAACAAAAGAAAAAGGAAACGGGTCATATTCAAGCGTGGCTGCCTTTCAGACTAATCATCTTATTGCCCTTTGTGCTCCCTAGGCTTTAGGGCATGTCTTTGGAAGGATGGAGAGAAACGGCACGTTCCCGCCCGGGCACCCTGCAGAGAGCATTGAGAAGCATCAGGTAAACTGAACACTGAAATGCTGAAATAGTTAATTCTGACCAAGCTCAACAAAATGCTACGATCGTTATTTGTGAGATTTACCACCGATAACTACAGAAGCTTTGAGATTCATTGTGAAGAATGAATACATACACACACACACACACACACACACACACACACACACCCCTTTCAGCCTGAAAGGCTGTCCCACACTGCAGTAATGATAGCCTACAGTACTGTGCCTATTGTCACCAAGGACATTAATTTTGATGAGAAGCCACAGCCTCGGTGAGTGATAGCATACACCTTTGTTCCTGGTGGGTGCCTGTATGTGTTGAGAATGATTCACCGCCTTCGGGTTCATAAATGCTGCGATTCAGTGAATTAAGCCATACTTTTTTCCTGGCCCACCTTTTGTCAAGAATTCTGAATACGAAACATTATTCCAATAGCCAAGGTCCTCGTTCCTTTAGAGCAAGCCTCAACATCTTAACTTGTGCAAGTGTGAGGACAGGCAGAGGTAGTTGAAGATGTAGACTATCCGATTTTCATGATTTTTCAAGAATCAAGAATAGCAGATCTGCAAGCTCAGAACGCGGCACAAATTGAGCTGTACTATTTTGGAATAGCCAAAGTATAACATAATTGTTAAAGTGGTTAAAATATAGCTCAAATTAAAAATGACGCTTTCCTGGTTTTACTGGGTTAGGGATAGAAGACGTTGAAGCAAAATTGAAAGGATGTTGGATGCAACTTAACGAACATGATGCGAGATTGAAATTTGGTAGTAGGCCTACCCTGTTCCAATGGCTGTGTGTTTTTTTTTCTTTTTAAACATCTGTTTATTATGATTTTTTTCAGTAGTGATTAACCAGAAAATTACAGATCGGACAAAAAATAGCAAAAAACATACAAGAGACTTACAATAAAAGGAGACAAAACATAACTCAAAGAAAAAGACAAAAACAATAAAATAATAACTGACAAGGCTGATGACTACGCGACACTCCGAGGACAGAAACAACATCACTATCAATTCTAAAAAACATTTCTGATATGAAAAATAAGACATATGCATACATGTGTACCCTCATAGACAATACAAACATACATACAGTATACATATACTGTATCAAACATGGCTGTGTGTTTTTTAGCTCAAAGCAAACCACCAACAAACACACACACACACACACACACACACACACACACACACACACACACACACACACACACACACACACACACACACACACACACACACACACTGCCCTTTTCTCTGGGTCTGTAATGATGCCAGCCATACTGGATTGACCGTGTGAAGGGGCATTACTGCAGAAGGTGGTCATTTTTTTTCTAGAGCATCAGCACTTCCCGACAGCAGGCCCGCACACCTGCCGGGCTTCCCTCAATTAACGCAGGCGTCGGTCCATTGTGTGTGTGCACATGCGTGTGTGCGTGTGTGTGTGTGTGTGTGTGTGTGTGTGTGTGTGTGTGTGTGTGTGTGTGTGTGTGCGTGCATGCGTGCGTGGGGTTCCCTGAACTGCCAGTTTGCTTTTCGCTCTTTGTCTGGCCCTCTCTCATTTCTCCCTTCACTCAGTCTGAAGGCTGTCCTCAGAGGGAGGGAACACAGGGAGGGGTAAGAGGGAAGACACAGAGTAGAGAGACAAATGGGTGGACAGAGAGGTAAGATGTTAAATAATGATTCGGAGAGACAGCGAGATGGTCAAGAGAGATTGCTAAAGAAGCAGGGTACAAAGCGAGACAAAAAGGTGATGGGGGAGAGAGAGAGAAGAGAGAGAGAGACTCGTCTTCGACCGGCGTCAAGGTCGTTTGTTGTCGTTTCTCGGCACTGTTCTAAACACACCTGGGCTGAAATGATTGACTAGGCCTGTAATCTTTAAAGGCCTGCTGTGGCGTCACAACTCTGTGCATGGAATAAAGTGGAAGAGACAGAATTGTAGGGTCCAATCAGATTCACCTCACTTGCTTTAAAGTGAGGTACATGGCACACAGACACACTCACGTAAACACATAAGCGTGCTGCGCGAAAGGGGAGAGAGACCCCCTACCTCTCCCTGCATCCTCCCCGGCGAGCTGAACCTTTTTTCACTTGTTTCGAGGTAAACAGTCCCAACCCACCGTCCAGTGATATGATGTAGGCTAACTAAGTACAGTTATATCAAATAAAACCGTGGGGTGCTAATGATGTGTAGGCACGTCTTGAGGGTTTTTTATTGATATAAAACGGGAGCACTAAAAAAAAAGTTTTGGAAACGCCCGTTGCCTAGCAGCGCCTTGCTCAGCCCCTCCCGCGCCTGCTTGGCTGCACGTGCACACATTACTTCCTTGTTTACAGCTCGACAAACCTCCCTATTTTTTCAGAATCTACGCTGCCTCCGTTCAGATTGACCATACTGCATACATGCATCTCGGTTACAATATTAACGCTTCTAAACGCTACTTCCGCCGCAGTCAAACCACCTCTTCAGACTCCATCTTGGCCCGTAGCACTTTCTGTAGCACTCGCCCTAGCCCAATGACCTTACAGGGGAATACAAAAGCTCAAGATACAGTAGTATTTTATGTAGACATTTTTGGAATTTGAGGGTTCTTTTCTTTACTGGAATATTTCCAATTTTCAGTACTTTTACTTCTACTCCACTACATATCAGAGGCAAATGTACTTTTACTCCACTACAATTATTTGAAATCTTTAGTTAGTTTGTGTTTTATGTCACCTTGTGATGACATACACGGTGAATGCCATCGCGTGTAACAAAATATAAATGTATGAAGCGATGCGTGGGTGTATGTCACCGTGTGTAGCAACTAGGTATGTATGTACTGTACAGTATGTAGCGACACTCGGTTGTATATCATGTCACTGTGCGATGTCATCACTCGTGTTTATGTAACCTTGTGATGACATACACGGTCCATGCCATCGTGTGTAGCAAAATTGGTATGTCCGCAAGGTAGCAGCGATTTACTAATGAGCCACTAATATCGACGTTCTGTTTAAACACCTCAACCTGAGCCTCAATTCAGAGAAGAACTGATAAAAAAAAACACGTCACCGGAAAGCGAGCGCCATTGGGAAAAAATAAACACGTGAAAGACACCATCAGCAGTAAGAGTAAGAGAGTAAGAGTTTAAGTATATATTGATGCAGATACGTTTGTACTTTTACTCAAGTACATTTTTAATACAGGACTACTTTTAACAGGAGTATATCTACATGATTGGTGATTGCAGTATTGATACTTTTGCTTAAATGAAAACACTTTCACCACTGTAAGCGAGCCTCACGAAAGCACACGCACATAAATGGCAATGGGGAGAGAGAGAGCCCCCACCACCACCACCTCTCCCCACATGCCCTTTACTTGTTTCAATGTAAACGGTTCCCAACCCACCACAGACAGCCGTGCCTGAGGAGGCCAACCAACTAAATAATCTCAGTGGCTGACGTATGCAGAACCATCGAGTGGGTGAATATCCGTAAGGGCTGCAGGCCCTTGGATGGCATCCTGGGCTCTGTCCTCGGAGCAGCAGCTGGAGGACGTGTTTGCTAATATTTTCAACCTCTCCCTCACCCAGGCTGTTGTTCCCGTAGGCTACAAAATGTCCAGCATTGCGCCTGCCACCAAGCGATCCACGGAAGCATATCTGAAGGACAGTATAGCCCTCACCTCAGTTGTCAGTAAAATGCTTTGAGAGTTTGGAGTGGGACGTTACTTGTCCCATGTTGCCTGTCACACTGGACCCATGTCAAAAATAGATCTACTGACAATGCCAATTGCCATGGCTCTTTACACTGCCTTTCCTCGCCCGGAGGGGAGTAAACTGCTGGGAGCGACTGCTGTTTGTGCACTGCAGCCTGCTGTTCAACACAATAGCTCCTGCCAAGCTTGACACCAAACTCAGAGATCTGGGCCTGCAGTACCTGACCATCATTCAGCTGGATGCTGGACTTGCTGTCAGGCCGTTGGCCAGGTCGTGAGAATGGTGGACTGCAACACGTCAAGACCACTGACACCCGACACCGCAGGGGCTGCATGCTGAGCCCTCTCCTTGACTCCCTGTACACACGACTTTGTGACGGACACGCACAGTTCCAACATAATCAAATACGCTGATGACACGTGGTGGAGATGGCCATGGCCATCAACAACGGGCGAGACGGCCTACAGGGACACGGTCAGATCACTGACACACTGGTGTCAAGAGAACAACCTCACTCTCAAACTCAAAACGACAAAGGAGGAGCTAAGTGTCGACTGAACCAAAGTAGCAAGTGGAGATGGTCAGTGACTTTTGAGTTCATTGGAGCACGTGGCTTATGGAGATGCATACTTCACCACGTTTCAAAGACGAATTGAAAACGTTGAATTCCCACTACATTTCTAGGAAGGAGAAAAGTTGCATTGCTTGACCTGACTCTGTAACTGCAGTTAATGGGAAGCTTGCACAAACACAACTTTACCCACTCCTTTATAGCTAGTGTAAACTTGTGATGTGACAATTAAAATTGAAGCTGAACTATTGCCGATTCACAGAAGCGCACACTTGCTGGGAGAGCACATGGAAATAGATGAGCTCACGCAAGCAAACTATTTCAGGTAGTCTACTACGCACACACGCACACAGCCTGCTGACTCACTCCCCTTTTCCTGCCACAGTTTGAAAACTCACCTCTTCAAACCGCAGAGAGGCAATGGAGGGGAGCAGGCTGTCTGAACCCTTGCGTAGCTACACTATACAACCTGTCAAAATCAGTACTGCCGACGATTGGAAAACAGCGCAGATCTGTAATGCATCACAGTGGGGCCCGAGTGAATATACAAATTGGAAAGAATATCACCAGGCGCAAGGCCTTGCCAAGGTCCATTCATCAAGATTTCCAGAGGCATGTTGTCTTTGACCTATAAAGAAAAGCATTCGCCTTTATTCCCGTCTCCGGAACGGCATTCATATAAATTTGAGCTGACAACCTGGCATACAGAGCGAGGCAGAAGATATTGCTCAGCATTGTGACGCACCACTTTTTACCTAGCTGGCAGTGATAGCTATTATCTTGCATGACTGTGGCCATTTCCCTGGCGTGAGCAGCAAATAACTTACCTTAACTAATTTACCTCCACTTTGAGGTCACATTTCTGTACTACCTATGTGCAAGCGGAAAATGGCATGACGTGTTACCAAGGCAACGAGAGGCCATACATCCGAGTCTTTTATCGCTTGTCAGAGGTGAACGGTACTCTACATCAAGCCCTTGTCCCTGAGCATATACTGTACCCTGTCAAATTTGAGTGCATGTAAATGTGAGATTTATGATATAATGTTGTCGGGCATCTCGTCTACTCACAGATGCATAGTCTCGTATATAGCCAGACAATGGGAGGTCCCCGCCTACTGATATGGCTGGGGATAATCTAAATTCAGCATAAAGGGATGAGCAAACCTAACGGACCTACACCTACTCAAATTAAGAAGGTAAATGGGAACACAAAATCAATGATTTTTGTACGTTTTCTGTTTTCTGTAAATACTTTCAAAGTCAAAAGGCCCAAACGAAAATACACCATTTACATGATAACCCTAACCCCTCCCCCATTATCATACAAAACACAACTGTGGGCGAGGCTTAAGTTCAGGTGGGTGGGGATTTGACACTCACTTTACGCATGTGCATTCCCTCTATTGTGATCAATGATGTCAAATGGTGCACTCAAGTCCAAGCAAACACCAGTGTCAGCATTCATTAAAAGAGCATTTGCGACACTAATGCGTGCCGTCTCGGTGCTGTGGTGGTGATGAAATCCAGACTGAAATTTGAATATCTTTCATGGCTGCCGGATGGTGTAAAAATACTGTTAAGTGGGTACAGATCCACCAAGGTACATCACTGAATAAGATCAAAGGCCTGATTCTTTCAACCTTGTCAGTAAAAATAGCACAAAAACGTAAGACATCATACACTTGAAGATTTACACCCATTAAAAGTGATCGTATTCAAGAGACCGTGGGCAGTGTTAACACATCTAGAACTATGTTTATTAGCATGAAATTGCATAATTTAATTAGACAATTAATAACGACAATTTAGTCTATGACAAATTGACAATTAACAATTAACTTGTTACCGCACCATATTTATTTAATTATCTCCTTTCCTATATACTGTACTACATAATGATCTTTCATGCTTCAG
Source organism: Protomyctophum bolini (assembly GCF_963924005.1). Classification (NCBI taxonomy): domain Eukaryota; kingdom Metazoa; phylum Chordata; class Actinopteri; order Myctophiformes; family Myctophidae; genus Protomyctophum; species Protomyctophum bolini. Next base: position 22,697,978 of record NC_137885.1, read on the forward strand.
GAGGGAGATGCAGCTAGTGTAGCTGGATACTGTATTTCTAAAAGCAATATTGCACTCTACTCTACTACTTTCAGTCACATTTGAGGTAGAAAATGCTATAGGAAAAGGTAATAGTATAAATGTAATAAAGAAATAAGGAAATGTGGGAAGCCACTTTTAGTGAATTCAGAAATCCGTTTAATGTTGCTCACATAGCACTCTTCCTCAAGGAAGAGCATGTTAAACCCTTTAAACTGGGAAAGCATCGGTGTCATTTCAGATTTTTGAGTTGGCAATTGAAAAATAGCAGATTGAATCTCACAGCGTATCACTTTCTGTTACACTGCCAGCTTGTACATTATTCTTTGACACTTTTTAATAAAGGTATTGAAAGTGTTTGAATAATCTGCAGTCCTAGTGTTCCTAGTGGGGTCCTAGTGTTCCTATAGGCGGGTTTTCATGATTCTGAATCCATGCCAAGCATTAGTTTTGCACGTAAAACACTCCTTGGCCTAAATTCGGCCATATCCATTTGCCCAAATGTGATGACCTCATCACAATGTGATGACCTCATCACATTTGTGATGACGGATATTGCCGTTTTTGGTGGTACCAATTCATGAATATATCAGTGTTGGCCCCTGCACTATATGGTGAATGCATCTCTGAGGCATTCTGCTGTCGTGGGAGATCTGGCACATTTTTTTTTTAATTCTTTGTACGATGGCACCTACCAATCTAACTGAAATGTGCTCTTGCGTGTAAACAGCCACAGGCACTGACCACTCAGGCCAAGTAAACACCTGTCTGTAATTGGCTGGCAAGCCGGGCAGTCGAAGCTGCCTGCGAAATCATTACCCGGGCGTGAGATTGCCATGACACACTTTCTAAGTACCCATTTTTTTCCTTTGGTTGCCAATTTCATTAGGGCCTGAGAATGGTCCTTTTTATGTTTCTCTGACAGCTCCTCTCTCATTGGTTCAGTACGGCCCTATTTATTTTGTTTCTCTGTTTGGAGCCAGCCATGAGCTTCCCTCCTGAGACGGAGCTGAAGAAGACTTTTATAGAAGCGTGCTAACGTGCCAGCCTGTCAGTTCTATTGACACACACACACACACACACACACACACACACACACACACACACACACACACACACACACACACACACACACACACACACACACACACACACACACACACACACACACACGCACGCACGCACGCGCACACACAGACACACCAAACATGCATAAAAACTCAACTCTAAAAACTCCACACTGAGCCATATTGGCACATTAATGCACACAACCTCAGACAGAGCCCACATTGTGCACATATACTGTATATAATATATATATATATATATATATATATATATATATATATAGTTTATTGTGCTTCAACTACATCCATAAGTCCGTGCTAATGGTGAAGCTGTACTGCCAATGAGAAAGCGAAAATAATTGGTCCGTGGGGAGTCCCATTTTGTCTTGTGTCAGGAGAAAGCGCCTTGTGATAAAAAGGCGTAGACGTGGGACTCTAAATAATGTTGGGGGTATGCAACTATGCATCCACACTGACCCTCAAAAGCAAAGCCTTTCCGTGTCAACTTGACGGATCACTTTGAGGAGGGGACGGATCATCTCGGAGACTTGACATGCGGCCGAGCTGAATTTGCCGCTGATGAAAAGCGAGCAGCGATCTTACATCACTCAACTCTGTTGGCTTTTACTAAGAGCTGCCGCTGGTGACATGCTTTGGTCAGGCAGTCTGAAAAATTCTAGTTTACTTTCCAATCACCTTTCAATTCATAAGATGGTGCGTATTGTTTTAACACTTCAATTAGCTATTCATTGTTTTCAAGTTTTCCCCAGATTCCCAAGCAAAATTGCAGAGGTATAATATTATGTACACCCCTGCACATCGGATTCTATTCAAATCTAAATTAGTCTAAATTCATAAAATAAATTTAAAAAAGAAAAGGAAAAAAAACAGTGTAATGCAGAAACATGTGGCCTGTAAGGGAAATATTCTTTAAAAGAGAGAAAAAAAGCATAGACTTGATTACTTGTTTCTGTCTCATCAAAAAATCTAGCAACCCTGGGCAAAGAGACCTGATTGCGTGTTTCTGTGCACATAGGCTAGTCAATCTAAGGTCTGACCCAAAATAAATTGCAAAAGTAATCGTTCAAGGTTTTTTATGATCCTTAGGGTCATCCAAATAACACATAAAATTGTGGTAAATTCAGGGGTTGAAAGTTGGGGTACAATTAAAAACCTATAAAGCACAATTTAATTTGCTTTAAGTAGCATGTGACATAGCCGTCGTCACAAATATTGATAAGGTCATCACATTTGGGATATGGGCGAATGGCTATGGCCGAATTTAGCCCAAGGACTGTTTTTTGCTTGGAGTGGATTCAGAATGATGAAAACCCCCTAGTTTGAGATGTCAAGCCTACACTTATACACCTTATGTTTTTAGTGGTACCCCAACGATCAACCCCTGACCCTGATCCACAATTTTTCAATACAACAATGTTTAATGTTATTTGGATGACCCTAAGGATCATTACATAACCTTGAACGATTACTATTGCAATTTTAGCTTAGATTGACTGGCCTACACACACACGTGCAGAGGGAAAGAGTCAAATATATTCCGCAAATCCTCTCTCTCTCTCCCTGTCTGTCTCGCGAGCGCATGCATTGTGGAGCTGTGCTGCCACTCCAGCAGGCAGGGGCGCAGGTAGCATTTTATAACTGGGGGGGGGGACATATTTGCCACTAATCTGCGAATTAGTGGCAGGGATTAAACAAGCAGGCAGAGAAAGGGAAATCCATTCACCAGCAAAATAATGATGCAATATACACCTGCTGAGCCGTGTTTCATTACTCTCCAGCGAATAACATCCTTTGGATCCGAACCAAGTCTCAAAAACTCGTTCCACTGTCAAGAAACTTGGAGCAACTCCGCAATTGAGATTCAGGACAGATACAGTTTTGATTTGCCGCTGTTGATTCAAACTTTGCCCCACCTTCAACCGTCCCGGTCATATTCAAATGAACATCCGTAAATTTTCTATCTGGGTTTCGTTGTGGAGGTTTCTTTTGCTGTGATGTCATGCTGTGCCCCCCCCCCCCCCCCAACCCTGTGGTGGAAGCCAAACCTATTTGCATCCGGATGAAGGACAATTAATCGCCCCATGTTGCACGGCAGACTCTGCAGAAAGAGGGGAGAAGGACGTCTGGAACACTGTGCACATCTCAAGCATCGGATCTGGGAAACAGGAGCTGAAAGGAGCTGCCTCGCATGGGACCCGGGGGCAGAGATGTTTTTTCCCTTTTCTTTGTTCCCCCTTACCTCCTGGTTGCTTTTCTAGTACAGCCCCTACAAGACAACATGGTGTGTGTGTGTGTGTGTGTGTGTGTGTGTGTGTGTGTGTGTGTGTGTGTGTGTGTGTGTGTGTGTGCGTGCACACGTGCGTGCACACATGCGTTGGGAATGGAGGCGTTGATACAAGATGAAACCAGACAGTCTGCACAATACAGTTTTTAACCAGAGCTCATTACCGAAGGCCAAAGGGGTGTTGTATACTTTGTTGCGTGCTGGTGTCACATCTAAAAATAACCAAGCTTCAAGCTCACTGCGCATCGCAGCATGACGCGTTGTGAGGTTGTAGATCAACTATTTTAAGTGTGCTACACCGGCGCAAAGTCTTGGTCTCTGTGCTTCCTCTTATCCCTCTATGTCTCTCTCTCCTCCTGCAGTGTCTCTCAATCTCTTAATTCCTTCCTCTTCCAACTTTGCCCGGCGTGAGACTTCCACTCTTTATCTATTCAGACGTCTCTCCATTTTGTGCCTTTGCTTCTCTTTCGTCCCAATTATGTTGTCCTTTATGCCCTCGTATACTTCCTGTACTTGCCTGCATTCTTTTTAAAGCGCTAAAAGAACCAACCCCAAACCCATGTAAAAAAAAAAAAAATCATGTAAAGGAGGCATTCGCCCAAGGGAAGAGAAGTCAACTTCAAGACGTCCCTTTCATATCCTTGTGTCTCCATGGGTGGTCTGGAACAAAGATGTGTGTCCTCACCCGACCACTTGAAGCTGCTACGTATAATATGCAGTGTTGTTTTTGGCATCAAATTTTGATGTCACGCTGCGAGCTTGTAGATCGGCTATTTTCAGCATGAAACCAAGTGTAAAATAACGTGCGTCTTATACTCTTGTCCACTATAGTTCCTTCCTAACATTTTAGTCTAGTTTTTATGTGTTGACGAAATTGTCAATATATTTAGTCTTAGTTTTAGTCATCATAGCTTAGTTTTCATTTAGTTACCATTTAGTTTTCGCCAGTGAAAAAAGGTAGTCGACGAACATTTTCCGTCTTAGTTTTAGTCGATGAAAACAACACTACGTATATGTACATTGAATGGGAACACGGGTCTCTGTGCACATCCCAGGTGACTTGATGTTGAGTTTGCACACAGACACTGTGTGCCAAAGAAGACATTTCCCTTTCTTTGTTTCCTGCATGTACCTGCATGGTGTGACAGATAAACCCCTTTTTATTCTGTCACACTGAACTCCTGACCTCAAGTGAACATGGCAGCCAATTGATCTATCTGTTGATAATCAATGGACTGGACAGTCAGTCAAGCAATTGATTGAAACGAGGAAAAAAAAAAGTCAAGTCATGAAAAAGTCCATCTTGGAACTGCTTGGAAATCGACCAAAATGCACGTCACAGTTCCATTTTTAGATTTTCAGTTACATGCAGTGGCGGAAAAAGTAATCCATTGTTTTCAAGTAAAAATATCAATACTGCAATGTAAAACTCCGGAATTCTAAATTGCTTTACGTACATTTAGATACTGATACTTTTGTACTTTTACTCAAGTACAAAAGTATCAGTATCTAAATGTACGTAAAGCAACAAACAGTAGAAAGTAATCATTATGCGGAATGCATCAGGTTATATATCGGGAAATACAAGAAAAGGGAACCTGTATAGAACCTTTATTTGTAATTCCCAATTTTTTATGAGAGTGAGAGCAAAATAAAAGTGCCTCACTTACTAGGAAGAAAAGTAGTTGACTGGCTAACAACAAAAGGCGATGCAAGAAAAATATATCCCGTCAAATAAATTAAAAGCCATGGATTATAAAAAGGCGCAGGGTTTTGAGTTCATCAGGCAGGTCATTCCAAAGCTGTGAAGTCCTGATGACAAAAGCTGAGTCGAATCTGCCATATTATTCAAAATGTTTAGAATATAGCAGGTCTACAAGCTCTGAATCCAACTCCTTGGTTGGTTGGTTGGTTGAATACGTTATTAGTCAGAAAAAAAACAGCCCAGACAGGCAGACATTAAGGTTAAAAGGATAATACAAAAAGGTCCTGGGGACCTATGCATTCAATTAATCAACAAATACATACGTATGCGCAAATGATGAATAGGGAAAAATGTTGCCACCTCCTGAATGACACCTCCTTTCTATGGGAAAATGCATTTTGTGGTCTCCTGATAGATGGTTTTTCAGGCTATAGTTTTTAAAAGAATCCAGTGATTTACATAACATTCTAAGTGCTGCTCGAATTGAGTGCAGCATTCCACTGTTTCCCAAACAGTGGGACATCTGAACATTCAACGCAATTAATCAATTGATTAACGGAGGTATCATGTTATATCATCAATAGAAATTACAATCAAATGACCTGGCACCTAGGCCGGTAATCCAGCCTGACGGCGTATCGCAGGTTCGAGTCCCGAGCCCCCCGTCGGCCTTTGCTGCATGTCTTCCCCCCTTTCAAATGAAAGACAAATGATTGGTTTCTTCTCTAAACTTTAAATAAACCAGTGAACTAGTTGTGAAGAAGGTTTTTGCCTAGTTATGTATGTGTGTTGATACTAATACTCGTCTTTATGTATCACTGTCAAGGCACGCAGCACTAGAACATCATTAACGTGAACTAAAACACAGGAGTTGTGTTGCTGTGTCTTAGTTCTAATTAAAATCCTCGCTGCAGCAGTATGAACACAGTGGAACTGATCCTGATCTTTTTGATTAAGATAAACAGAACATTGCAGTAGTCAAGGTGAGAAGTCAAGGCAAGAGGATTACAAGCCTGTGTAAATCCTCTGTAGTCCGTATCATCCAAATTCAGGAAATAGTTTAATTTCAGCAACATTCCTGAGTTGGAAAAATACAACAAAAAACGTTATTTTCCTGTGTCATAATAATGTCATAAAAAATAAGGCTGGAATCAAACCGGGCTCTTAACTCATTTTACTGCCAACATTGATTTAGTCTGTATGTCACTAACTGCCTCCGGATGCAGCGGGGACTTATTTTTAAGACCCCCAAATGAACTGGAAGCAAAATCGCCTAAAGCTAATGTGGCTACCATCTTTTTATAAGTCATCAGAAGCGTTAATATTGTAACCACGAGGTAGCAACAATCTAGTAACGATCCCCTAACATCAACGTTCTGTTCAAACGCCTCAATCTGAGAAAGGATTCAGAGAACAAAAAGGCTTTTAAGATCGCAGGTGGAATGGCGGTGGATGTGGGGGGATCATTTCATTGACAACCAAAGGGGAGCCGAGCGTTGCTTACCAAAGGAGACGCTGCTAGACGGTGGAAATCAGCGAGACCATTCTGAATAAAAAAAAGACGTCATGACCCAACCCACTGTTTGGGAAACTGAAGACTGAGCAACTCGCCCAGCATCTGCATTCATCAACATGACATTTACAACCTTTACAAGGGCACATTTCAGTGCAATGCAAGCCACAGAGAGAAAAACAGATTGAAATATATGTTCTTATTTTCCAAGACTTGAAGGAGTCGACTGCATGCAGCCTTCTCTGGGAAAAGAGATAATAACCTTTATTAATCCCGCAAGAGAAATTCTGTTTCAGCTTCACCAAGCTGGTGTGGGGGTGGGGGGGGGCTTTCCCGCTTTTAACGGGTTAAAGTGAATACAGCTTTCAGTTGATTATGTCACTTATGTGTTTGTCAAAAAGAAAAAGAAAATGCCAGGACAGTAAATCTGCCAGCCTTTCTCCATTTTTTTTTAAGTTGACTTTACTCTGATAACAGCCCTGAGTGTATTCCTCTACTCGGAGCGAGTCATCAATCATGTTCCCGCCGCACGATTTCACTCTTGTTCAGTGTTGAGCGTGAGCTTATGCTGCCAGCTAATGTGCCACACACACACAAAAAAACTCCCGGTGAAGAATCCCGAGGCATAAGAAAAAAAGGCCCTCCGTTCGCACTTCCTCTGCACTCATTTCCAGCTCTGGAAACGGAACAGGTGGCTTCCCCGGAGACACTCCCAGGCAACCAGGAAAACAAATGTAGGGCTGATTTGAGTTAAGAGCCTGGCATGGTGAAGTGCATGGCTTAATTTCCGCAATCAATGACTGGCTGCGTGGGGGGGGGGGGGGGGGGGTGTAGGGATGTAGGGAGGGTGAACTGCCTGGTGCCGTAGTACAAGGTAATTCCCATTTCATAGTGTAATGTCTGTCGTCGCGTTATCCACAGTACAGTACAGTACTGCAGTACAATACTGCTCCCCCGAACACCCCACCCTGTCAAACACGCACGCACGCACACATACACCAGTGCCGTCGTGCTTGCCAGATCCCTCAGGAGACAATCAGAGTTTGTGCGTGTTTGTTTTAGAACAAATCCCTCTATAGAGAGAGAGAGGGGGGGGGGTACTTGTGTAGGCTCATTTGCAAAACATATTGGACAGGTAGCCTGTTCTCTTTCATTTGGCAGACAGCGTTCAAGCTGTAAACACTAAACAGGGTGCACAGCGAGTAATGGGATCTGCGGGATCGACAAAACTTGCGAGACATTTTTTGCCCCTCGCATGCCAGGGCTTGATTACACGGTGGACCCCCCGAAAACTTCTTTGATACAATGTGTCAAAACGAGACAACGGGATAAGTGAGATGAAAATGCACAGCTGTCAGCATTGACGTCGGTAAATGTACACTTCCTACAGTACAGTATATCACACTGCAAAAGCAAAAGACCACCGGTGTTTTATTCTATTCTGTGACTTGTTCAAAACAGTCACGTTTCTGCAATTACCTGTGTTCCTTTGAGTAGTTACTTTTTAATCACAAGGTCTTGCAAGGTCAGCGGCAACTTATTTACTAGTCTATGCAGTTATGATGTGACTCATCTTAATATATTCATGTAACTCTTTATTTTTCGGCAACATTGCACACTGGACGTTTTTCATTTATTTTTCAATTCACCCCTTTTCATCACAAAAACATACTTTGCTAACCTTTCCTGCAGATGAAACTCTTGGTAATTCTAAACTCCCTAAGAAATATAAACATTATAATCAAATCATAGTTAGACAGGTTACACCTTTCAGTTTGAGGTGATAGTCAATTGTACATTTTACTCATTGATAGTGTGTGTGTGTGTGTGTGTGCGCGTGTGTGTGTGTGTGTGTGTGTGTGTGTGTGTGTGTGTGTGTGTGTGTGTGTGTGCGTGCGCGTGCCTGCGCGCGCTTGTGTGTGTGTGTTGTTTCCATGTAGGCATGCGTATGTAATACCATAATCTCACATTTATTCATTTAACCCCAACCGAATCAAGTGAATTAAATGTCTCCACTAACAAACCACAACCATTTCACAGCTAAATCTTAATTAAACAGGTCTAATTGTACAATTAAGCCTTTATTCGGTTTCCCAATCAAGCAATGAAGATCAAATTAGCTACCGCAGAGAAATATCCTGAAACCAAGCACACATCGTGTGTGTGTGTGTGTGTGTGTGTGTGTGTGTGTGTGTGTGTGTGTGTGTGTGTGTGTGTGTGTGTGTGTGTGTGTGTGTGTGTGTGTGTGTGTGTGTGTGTGTGTGTGTGTGTGTGTGTGTGTGTGTGTGTGTGTGTGTGTGTGTGTGTGTGTGTGTGTGTGTGTGTGTGTGTGTGTGTGTGTGTGTGTGTGTGTGTGTGTGTGTGTGTGAGTGTGTGTGTGTGTGTGTGTGTGCGTGCTTGCACCTATCATGTAAGCATGTGCACCTGAACCTGCAGGGTCTTGATTGGAGCAACGGATTCTAATTGGCAAATTAATCTCAAGCTGTTTTCATCTCGTCTGGCCCTTGTCACATAATGTGTTTAGCTGCCTGACCTCTCGCCTTTTCTTTGTTTTCTTGTTATATTTTCTCCTCCCTCATAGCGTCTCTTTTCTTCACTAAACATCGCCTGTCACGTCTAGGAGTGCAACTGTTAATCAAACTACGGTATAACATTACCTCGAGAGTATCTGATCTCTAATCCTCTTCTTTCATACTGTGCTCACTTCACAATACATGACAGTGACCAAATAATTTCAATCTTTCAATTATTCACGTTAAAACCAGATCTTATGTTCTTACTATCGTCAACTCTACTGTAGTCATCTCTCTCTCTCCCTTTCCCTCTCTTTCAATCATTCCTGTCATTGTCAGATGTACTACAGTACAGTGTATAGCTGACGTACATCAGGGTGTACATTGGTGTGTGCATGCGACACAAAAGTCTCTGTCTCTCCCTGCCTATTTGGAAAACTCACTCACTCACATACTCACTCACACACTCACTTTCAGATCATGAAATAGGCACAGGGGGGTTCCTAGGTGGCACTCTGTTGTAGTATATGGCACAGAGAAGTCCATCTGTCATCATCCACCTAAACAGCTACCAGCTAAAATAGTATACAGCTGAGCAGATCTGTCGTGAGGTCTGTCTGTCTGTCTGTCTGTGTGTCTGTCTGTGTCTCCTTACGTTATACTGTATGTGAAGAGGGAGTATGTTATGAGGGAAGGAGTTCCCTCATAACATACTCCCTCTTCTACTTTTCCTTTAGCTTCAACACAAAATCTGCCATTTTTCCACATCAGTGACCATCGTAGAAGCTGCACTGCCCCCGGGGGCAGACATTTCATTTAATTTGGTTTACTTTAGTTTTGCATGTCAGAAGAAATGATATACCAGCTAGATGGCTCAGGTCGTATCAGTGATTTGCCATCGCTGTGTCTTGCCTAAACTGGCTATACATATCGCTCTGGAGTGTGCAGCCGCAGCAGTCGAGCACAGCAGTCTCCACATCAGCCTGTGAAGTACCTTGGCATGTGTGCAGAAGGGTTGTTGGGGCGGGGTGGGGGGTTGGGGTTGCATCATATTCATTCACTATAGTTCCCAACACAGCACCCCCTCCACCTGCTTCACTGCACAGGACAGGAATAGTAGAAGCGTTTTGGCCCCTCTCTACTTGTCATAATTCCAAATTTCCTGTCGCCCATCAAGAGATCATCCGTTTTCCTCCCATGTCCCTCCCTCCATCACAGGCCCCACACTCCCTGGGCTTACAACCTAAAGGCGAGCAACATGTCATACTGCGATTGATGACATGTTGTCTTGCACGAATTTAGGAAGATATTACAGTACATTTAACTTATTATGGATTCTGTCTCTGGACACCTCTGGGAGAGGTTTGGATGCTGAGATTAATTTCGATCTTCTTAGCACCATTAGGTACATTAACATTTACATGTGCATGTTTATGCCATTAAGCTCTACCCAGACACATTTTGGATGCCTATAGGAGTCATAATGCCGAGAGTAAAAGAGGGAAAAGCGAGGAAAAGCGAGTTTTACTGCTATTCAATTTAATGCATTTGTCAGATTTCTTTCTTCCCCCTTTTTTAATCTGTAGGCAAATGTAAAACTTGGTACATTGAAAACTACTGCCTCAGCTCTACTGCATCTCCCCTGAAATGCAATGAAGCTATACCATCTCCACTGTAAGAGCCATTTGAGCCACCATATTGTTTTCCATGATTCATTGTCAATTTGCCAATCTAGGTTGCCATGGTTACAGGGAGGGAGGGTATTTAACCCTGGCCCTAATTAGTCTCAGTTGTTGCCAGTGGCAGAGGTAAACCAGTTTTTGACTGTGTTCATGAATGCTGGTGATCTGTATCCTGTGCGTTTGATAGTTTATGTTATGTTTTGTATGACAAAGTATAGGACTTTGAGCTAATAAATATAATTTAATTTCTACTCAACGGACACATCAGTTATTTTGATCACACGTCTGAACTTCCTCGGCAACCAGTATCACCCAAGTATAGGGACTTGGGCGTTACATCCACTGTTAGCAATATTATTCATATGGCTCACGTAAACCTATATACTTCATTAGATGGGGTCCCCCAGGGATCTGTGCTTGTCCCCCTCATTTGTCCTTCTAATCTACACCAAAGCCCTTCATAGAAAATAGCCGATCATCAAGCTCACATGTCACATCGTGACAAATTGTGTCTGCCAAATGTTTTCCTATCCTCGCCAAATGTTCGCATATTACATGCCTAGAATAGGAATGCTATAGGCTCCCTGTGACTGAATTAGGTCACTCGGTAGCATTGCCGTCTATCTGGAAGAATATTACGGAGGAACGCAACGTCATTACAACCACACAGAATGGGAACGGATAATCAACTGGTACAAAGTTGAAGCATGCACAGCTTCTGTTCTTCCAATCTATGTCTATGGGTGCATGCATGTTTTTGAAGAATCAAAACAAAGAGAATACCAGAACTCACGGATCAATCATGTTCTATTTAGTGAGGGCAAGAAAACAAACACATTTCAGCTCTAAGCCATCAGAAGATTGAGCAGAATAGGACAGAAAAGCAACTATTTTAGGATTTTATGATCCACTGTATAGCCTACCATACAAGTATTTCTCTAGTGCAGACGTACTTGGTGAGCATGATGTGTTTTTCTTAGAATATAGAAGTAACCAACCAAGACAAAAACACAAAGCACAGGCTGCATTTTGTATAAATAAATATATGAATGAATGAACAAATGAGTGAATTAATGAATACTGTACAACATTCAGAAAACATCTGTATGAGGGAAAGCATTGTATCAAAACAGTGGTTCTCTTGTAGCATAATATGGCACATTTTCCTGTATTGGTTTACTGTTGTAGGTCCATAAATTATATTACGAGCCGTTTTCACAGTCGTACATCAATGTGCATATGTTACGGCTGAACATCTCCAAATACAACAACTATACGACGCAAACATATTGATGTAATATTGTAGCATGACGAAAACAAGTCCACATAAGGATTTTGGCTCCCAAGTCTGTGGATTTCCTTCCACTTATTATTTATTTAGCTGCCTTCACTCTAGATGTGAATGAATAAAATAATAGATAAAAAACAAGCCATATGGCGACACTAATCTCCATGTCAGCCGTAAACCCTCTCCCAAGTTGTGAGCCAACAATCTGACCAGACACAAGGTATTTCCTCTGTTGAACTGAATTAGCAATCTATTTAATTAGTTAAGTAATGCACGTGCTAGGTATACGTATGTTCAAGCACGTCTCCAGTGTGTGTGTGTGTGTGTGTGTGTGTGTGTATAATTACTTATTGCAGATTCAGTTTATTACAAAACCTGCATTAACCACTTCAGCCCTTTGGAAATAGACGATCTACATTCTCACAATGCATCACGATACGATAGTTTGTAGATCTGATATTTTCTACTTGTGTGCCGCTTGGGCTACTATTTACATTATGAAGAGAAGATATATTGATTTCTGAGCGATGGAAATAAGTGAATTAGCACACCCCAATGCCCCATTCAATTCAATGCAATTCAATTCAATTAATTGAGGCTTATGGTAGTGGAACTAGCCAATAATAATTTTTCACAAAATTAACACCTAGACCTCTTTGGTAGGGACGTAACAACTACAAATAAAGGTAAGAAAGCCTTCTAGCATGGAATTCTCTTTTGAGTACATTTTGATTCTGGACTTTGTAACAGAGTATTTCCATATTGCACTATTGATACTTTTACTTAAGTAAAACATTTTTACTAGTAGTTTTTCCACTGCTGTAGCCAAATATGGATGTCCTCCACTGTCATGACCACAGCGACATCACGCCTATAACTGTGCAATAAGACCTGTCATTCCGATATCAAAGGCAACAAAGAACGCTGCTCATGGCTCAGGAAAAGTTCCTTAAAGGACGCCCTCTGAGCGCAATAGGGAGAAGTACGAAGGTCGTCTAACAACACAGGCTGCAGAGAAAGCCTCTGGGTAGGTCTGGATTAAGACAGCAGATTAGTGGGAGAATGCTGTGAGGGCAGGAGCTGAGCCTTGATCAACCTCGGCCGGGTCACCTGAGTGAGTTGTGTAAGATGTTCCAAAGGCCATGGTGACCTCAAGTAGCATCGCTGACAACGTGCCCTAGCCTGGCATCAGAAGAGGTTTCAATCCAACGACGTAGCACATTTCGTCGAAGATTTGAAGACCACATTTGCAGAAGGTTAGCGGAATATTTTGCGGAAGACTAGCCGTTAGCAGAGGATTAGCCATTTGCCATTAGCCAGAGACAACTCCATTGTTGTCTGCCAAAGATGAGTTGAAGCAAGGATAACCTTCTCAGGTTTATCGAATTCCAACGGTCCGATGCGGGACGTGGATTTCTACGTTTACCGCATGTTTTTATTGATTACTTTGAATCGCCTTTGTGGCAGTTCAGCCTGCCACTGAGACTGAATTCAACACAGGGTTAAAGTTTGAGGTATTATTTGTGTTGCAGACTTTAACTGCATCACGCATGTAGCGACATGTTCCGGCTCCATGATGGACACGGATCTAAAGTCGGGTCTCCTTTCCTTCTCCAAACTCGAACAAACAAGAAAATGATCACGGATTGTATCGCCGAGGGACGGTTAGTTTGTTATGATGATGATCATCGCCGCGGTCAGATGGAACAATGCAAATACGCTCGCCGCTGTTGTGTTACTTTAGGGGCACAGCAAGTCAGCAACACCACCGTTCTGATATGTTCCCTCAGTCCCATATGCTCATTCTTAAGCTCATACAAAAGGCATTTAGCGACGAAAGGTCAATGGGATCAATGTGTACTTTGTCCTCGTAAAAGTAGACATTCAGGGCTTTCATTCTGTATAGAATGCATAGGATTTTTTTCTACTTATTTTTAAAACTGCCTGTCAACGTCTGACATAAAACAGCTCCTAACTCGGCTTCTGTTCAAGATGAGCCTGTTACTACAAAAGCAGGTGTTACATAAAGATACATATCTCCAGAGGTATGCGGTGTGCTTCTCGCTAAAAGAGATTTGCTGTCGGCCTAGGAAACGGTTACTCGTCCAATGCTATCATCGTAGCAGTGAGGGGCATGCAGTTAAACAGAATCGTAATGTGTTAAAGGTGTTTTGATTGTGTGATTTCATTTACAGTTTTTCACAGTGTCTTCAGTTGTACTGTTTAAATAAAGAGCCCTTGTGAACATCAGTTGGATGTATATTCTGTCTATTCTGCATCAGATGAAGATTGTTTAGGAGCAGTTACACAACGCAAATGTCAGTTATTTGTGGTGGTACTTACATTTGTAGGTCGCGTTTTCCATTCGGACAGAGAGCAGGGCTGCACAAGGCAATCGAGTTTAGATCGGCATAATTATACTCGCCCTTGAGGGCTTTATAAGCCACTTCCACTCAAGGCTGCTTGATTTCGGAGACACTTAATATGGCGCAGTCTCACGTGAACGCGCATACCGAGTGCAAGTATGTAGAGCGAGTGGCGAGGAGGCGGTTTCAAAAAGGGCCCTGGAGTCATGTGTGACTCTTTTAGGAAGATCAGACCAAAAACAGGAAGTAGCAAGTTTGTGTTTAGCAATGATCTTTGCACATCTCTTAAATCAATAAATGTGTATGTTTCAACCGAGCTATTATTGTCTGTGTCTCATTTGTAACCTGAAGCAATCGAAATGTATTATGAAATGAAATATGTAAAATAAGAACTGGTCTGGATGTGAAAACAAACTGCAGTTTGAAAGTGGGAAAGGCAGTCTGTCTTTACCACAGTAAAGCATTGCATAACTGCATTGCATAATCACTATCACAATATTTTTTTGTTGAAATATTGTCAGTACTTATTGCTTAAAAAAGTACTTATTGCTTCTCGGCAGGACTCTGTATCAACTCTTTCATATGCAGCCATGATATATTAATGAAATTAAATAGTCTAATAGAAGTAAACAAATTATACATTTTAGATAAGTAAAAATGGCATTTTTTTTGCAGCACCAATTTCCATGGTGGACATAAGTCTCGTCCATCGGGCGGCCGGCAGCCAACAGTCCCCCCCCCCCCCCCCCCCAGCTTTGACATCTACCTCTATAACATGTCATTTTCATCAGCTCCTATCAAGGTGCCCTGGGAGCAGCTGCCCTTAAATCTCAAGTGTTGGAATGAAGCTGCTCTGTGCTGTTTGTTACTGCAACACTGGTGTCTCAATCATGTGATGCATAGCATACACTACTATGCTCTGTAAAAGTGATCTGTGGTAACAGTGCAAATAATGAAAGGCTAATTTGGTCTTGTTTCCTCGGCAGGATGGGTCTTCCAGCGTGGCGACAGGCGCCCATAAGTTAGAGCCTGCCTGGGATTGACTTGTTGGACGGTTACTGAAGAATGTACTGAGTCGTAACTGTTGCAAACTGGCTTTGGCTTGTAACAAGAAGGGGAAATCGCACACAATTACACAATCAAGGTAAGAGAAGGAGTTTGAATTAAACTGAATAGATCAACATACAGGTAGCCCATAGTAGCCTACACAATAACAATGTATGTCAATGGGGATTGGGAAATCAATGGTGTACCAACCATGTATAAATGGTGACCCTGTCCAGGGGCTGGAAGGAACGCATGCTTGTGATTGGGTGAGACGGCCATCAGTGGGGAAGGGAGCGATCCGCTGTGTTCATAGTAGGGGGACGACGACGAGGATTTACTATTCTCTGGCTATCGGGTCGCAACTCGAACGGGGCTGAGTCGGCTCAAGTGAACTTCGTTTGACACGGCAACTCGTTCGCTTTAGCTCGCTCTGTGGTGTCTCTCGTAGCTGAAGTTCTCTTGAGACAGCGCCCCTCCGTCACAGTCTAAAACTACAGGGTGAAAGTCTTGAGAGAGCGCCCCTCCGTCACGGTCTAGAACCACAGGGTGAAAGTCTTGAGACAGCGCCCCTCCGTCACGGTCTAGAACTACAGGGTGAAAGTCTTGAGACAGCGCCCCTCCGTCACGGTCTAAAACTATAGGGTGAAAGTCCCTGCCTTCGTTGGTGAAAGCCCCCCCATCGTGGTTCAGGAAACTGTCGCGTATGAATGAGTGAGAGGAGGGGATGGAAATAATGCTTTTTATGTTATTGTTAAGACCATGGGTTTCCAAACATTAAAGCTTGTTGAGGCTTCACATGCCTATAATGGGCACTGATGGACATCTCGCTGACAGACACACAATGTCTTGTGTCTTTACTATTGCATTGAGCCTGAAGACATCTAGACTAGGCTAGAGAAACTGTTTAGTTATGCCAAATGGATACATAATTGATCACCTTGTCCTTGAATTATTTATTCTGATCAATGCATGAATATTGTATCGCCAACATGAATAATGCATCGTTATTAAATTTAAATGTGTGTGGTCCTGGACTACGTTGTTAGTGCTCGACTGTGACTAATTGCATATTGACAGAGGGTTGATCCTACAGTATGTGACTTGTGAATGAGACATACTGTAGGGTGATTGCTGATCCGTTAACAAAACAAAAAGAAGCAGTTCCCTTTGCCTGTCCCAGCCACATTCTCCAGTAAATGTACAGTATGTTCACACTAGGCACATTCAGGGTACTGTCCACACTATAGCACTTTATTTTAGGAAAGGAAAAAGAAGGCTGAAAAATGGGCATGGGGAGGAATGCAATTGACATGAACTGGCTTCAATATAAAGTACCGAATTTGATGTTTTAAACGAGAATGTTTTCAACTAGAATGTGTAGATCTGAAATGAATTAACCCATTTTGGGCGGGAACCCCTTTTGGTGTAAGCATTATGTTGTAATTTATAGCTATTGAAAAATAGCAGATCTACAAGCTCATAGCGCGCCACCAAGTGGCGCGCTACAAGCTTGTAGGTGTGCTATTTTTGAAAAATTGATAATCTGATCTCAGGTCAAAATGGGTTAAACTAATGTGTAGATCTGAAATGAATTAAGATGAGCAACTGCATGGCATATTTCTCATCTCAATGCGTCAACCTATTATAGATAGGTATAAGCTGCCAGACGAACACGGACTGTTCTCTCTGGCTGACACCTTTCTGTTGGCGGGCACTGCCGGCTTGTTCCGTCTGGATCAGTGGGCGATATATTAATAAAAATGCCTTTAAGAAATGATAACTCCATGAACAATATAGCAAATACGATATATATATATATATATATAGACAATAATAATATTAGGTAATTATAGGATTAACCCATTAATTAAGACGTATGGCCAATTCTACACAATTGTCTTCTAAATCCTTTTCATGATCAGGACCCCCAAAATGTATTTGGCCATTGGCCACCCATCTTAGGGACCTGCAGAAGCAAAGATTTGAATAAATATTTTTTTGCTTTAGACATTCAAAAACTTAATATTTTTCAAACATGGCAGGATCTACAAGCTCATAGCGTGGCACGAAGTGATTCACTATGAGTTTGTATATCAGCTATTTTTCAATAGCAGATATATAGTATAAAATAATGGTAAAAGTGGTTAAAGCTTTGTGGCCTGCTTTGTTTCCATTGAAAAGCATTGGTAGATATCCACCTCAAAGTTCGGTGTGACTGCACTGTTATAGTTGTTTTGTTTGTGTGTTTTCTTGCAAAAATATGGCAACACTGGGTGATTCAATCTATTTGAAGTCTGATTTCTCAGAACAAGTAGGTTGTTGTTCAATAGTTCATTAGTTCATTTTCTTCATTCCTTTTCTCTCGACATGTAACATTCAAAACTGACCGCATTTCATGTTTTGGTTGGTTACATTTCCTACTTTGAAAGGAGTTCCATCCTTTAATGCATTGAACATCAAGAGGAGGCGCTCTTCTGTTCATGTAATAATGAGGTTTTCCAAGATGAAAGTCCACGAAAACCATAGGAATAACCTGTTTTGTTTTTTATCTTGAACCAATGGGCCATTATACCCCAGAAGTTCACATAATAGCTTAAATAAGCTCCTGGCAAAACAAGTGAAACCAGAGAAGCAAAAATAAACTTTACACACGGATGCAACTTCATTCGTCCATGTGTATAATTGATAATGGTTATTTATTACTCACCTACAGCTCTCAGTGAAGGCATCCTCACCTCATTAACCCAAGGGAACTCCAAATGAGTAATGTTGAAGAGTGACATTGCGACTCCAGTCACGCGGGGGACCCGCCAGCGATAGATATGCTGGATATTCACCATTAAATCTTTTATGATAGATTTCATGCACGTCCCCCTGCCTTTGGGGCCGAGACAAACTATGAGGTAGAGAAGTTCCATTTATGAAGAAGGGAGCTCACAACCAAAGCAGGGGAGAAGGATAAACAACGGCAATCACATTTGGACTATCCTTTTCACCAAATTGATGCACTTTTCCCATTCACTTTTTGATGCGGTATTTATGCTTGTATCTGTCTGTGTGTATCTGTAATGTCTGTAATGTGGTACTGTTGGACCAATCAGCACCATAATTATGTACCTCAACACATTTAGTCTTACTGGTATGGTACATAATGATTTAGATTTGTCACAGATGACTGATGTCATATACTGACCACATCAAAGATCCACAGGGATACATTGTCCTTTTTCTTTTTTCATTCAGCAATGATTGAAAAGCAAGCCATATTCTTTAGCTATGAAAATCCTCAACCCACGGTCCATAGAGTATAGTGAAGACGGAGACTGGTATATACTGCATGCTGCCGCTGTTGTAGGCAGACGTCCAGCATTCTGATTAATTTCCCTCACCTGGATCTGTTTGTGTGCACTGTCAAAGACTGGCAAACTGATAAAAGGCAGAACCTGGCACTCCATATAGGTCTCTGTGGGTTCGTGAAGCTTGGTGGATACTAAAACAGCATGTCTGCAACACTGCTCTTCTCTTGTTTGTTTGTTTCCCCTCCTCCTGCTCCATTTTGCAGTCAACTACAACTACCTCTGGTTCAGACAGCTAAGATATAGCTCAGAAATATTCCCACATCAGAGTGCAGACAGGGCCTGAAGTGGAGGCGTGCATCCTCGTCACCTCCAAAGCTTTGATTTCAGCCTTCTGCCTTGGGCCAGATATAATGTGCAGCGCTGGCCCAGCTGTTTTCCCCCACGGGCTCATCAGTGCACACAACAAGCAGAGCAGAGCCACAAGATCAACACTACAAGGTCTTGTCGTGCGAGGATGAGAAGAGCCAAAGATTTAACACTCCTCTTGAACCTTCTTAGAAAAAAACTAAAACAAAGTTGTCCTTTAATCCTTTTGCCCCTCAAATGTGTGAATTTGTTATTTTCCCTGATTTCCTACTCTATGTCTGAACTAAACAACAATTTTCATAAATCGCTTTGTTCGTTTTCACTTCAGTGATTGCCCTTGCTGAGTGTTATTTTTTTCACCCAGACAGTTTGCTGCTATTTCCACTTGCATCCGGTTATATTTAGTGGCCATGCCTGCTAAATTCATGTGATTATTATTATTATGCCCCTCTGGAAACGAGGATAAGATCAAGAGCAAACGTTTTACCGCATTGTGAGACTGCAGGTTTATTTGAATATACTTTTTGCTGACTCTGTTCCACACAAATATTGTGAAAATAGACAAACTACAAGCTCACAACGTGCAATGCATTGTGAGCTTGGAGATCAGTATTTTCACAATGTTTTCCTCTTTCTAATGTAACACTTGTCAATTTGGTCAATTTGGTATCAAAAAGGACATTTTTGGTAATTAAAATGGAACTTTAGAAATGTGCAGATAGCCTGTATACACTTATACCGTAGGTTGAAAATACAAATTACAGATCAAGCTCAGTACTTTGTTGATGGCCCCAAGTTGCTCTGTTGTTGAATATCGTCTATCAATGATCCAATATAAAATTGACCGTGGCCCTATTGACTGACTGGAAATTAAAGGTGTAGTGAAATGGCTTTTTGGGCACTTATTTTGAAGTTTCAGCCTCAGGCGGCATGATCTTAGTTTCTGAACCAATCAGAGCGTCGCATCCGTCCAGGCTATGGGATGTAGGTCCGTCTCATGCACGACCACATGCACGCATATGCAGAGTGGTTTGTTTACGTGACAGAGAGACAGATCTACAAGCTCATGCCGCGCTACGAGCTTGTACTGTAGGGGCCGTTTGCACCAAGAAAGATTAAATAAAGTTTAGTTTAGTGTTAATCAGGGATTTGTTGATCAAGGATTAATTTGAATTCGAGTTGTGTTGCACCACTTAATTTTAAGCATTGCTCAACAGATCTGTGATTAAATCCTTAACCTGTGATTAAAATCCATTAAACTGTGATTAAAACTTTAAACTGTGATTAATTCATGGATTAAACTTTGTTGTGTGTCCGCCATCTTGGTTTTGCGCTGTAAATAAACAGCAGCAGTCGTGAGCATCATTAGCATTACTATTTCATTCATATTTGAGAATGTTTAAATTATAGTGCCTGCAGCTAAAATATATATAATAATAAAAGTCGTCTCGCTCGCTAAAAAAAACAACAGACGTATGGTCACTCCGTGGTACGTGGTAGGTTTATAGATCTGTTCCGTCGATCACATACACCACCACTTCCTCCGATAGTTTCCCAAACAACAACAAACATGTAGAGGTATGCTGCCATGTTGTTTTCAATTAAACCTCCTCTCCTGCTGGTTTAGAATTAATCCCTTATTGATACTTAAATCAAAGTTTAAAGTAGTGGTGCAACAGGATTGACATTAATCCAGGTTTACTGTGAAAATTAAAACCAAGATTAAAAAAACAAAACCAAGATTAAAAGGATGGTTTAAAACTAAACCGGATTAGTGAAAACTAGGTTTAAAGTTTGGTGCAACTGGATTAATAGATAAACCTTGATTTAAACCAGATTAAGGCTTAATCTTTCTTGGTGCAAATGGCCCTAGGTCTGCTATTTATTTATTTTTCGTGAAAATGTGGCCCAAATGTTTGTATATATATTCTTTCAAAGCGAACGTTTTTAACTCATATCTTTGCTTCTGGGGGGGTCCCTGGAACAACATATTTTCAGATGGGGGTCGCCGGCCAAATATATTTTTGGGGGTCCTCATGTTTGAGAACGAATGACATAGAAACATAGAAACGTTTTTCAGAAAACTGTCAGGATTTAGAAGGCATTTGTAGACTAACCCTAAATGGGTTAAGGAAGTAATTACATTTTTATTATTTATGGACTTTTGATATAAAAACACATAAACATGAGAATCTTCCCGGGCATACCTGACAATGGATGCCAAAAAAATTGGAAGATTCTCATACATTTAGACCATAACGGTGGTCATCATATTATGATGACCACCGTTATGGTCTAAACGTGTGTGTCATTTCACCACAACTTTGAACATGTACCACTGTACCTCTCTACAATAGATGTACTGTATGTTTTGACAGAATATGCCAGATGTATGGAGGATGGAGATGACTGCAGATGCTGCTGGAGGGCTCGTCCGAGGATGAACTAGAAGGAGGGCGGCTCTATCTATCCATAGGTTTCAAATTTGACCCTGGCCATCACTTATACAACTGATGACATCAAGTAGAAGACGGCAAGTAGAAGTACCGGTATGTAGGAACCAAGCTTGTTTTATATTTTCTTTCTTTCTTTCTTTTCTGCTGCTGCTTGCTGTTATTGTGGGACCCAACGACTGGGTGGCTGATGTCCAGTTACCGTTTCTGGCCATGGAATTGAAGGCTGAAGTGAATACTGTGTGTATGTTGAGTTGTATCTGCCGTTGAAGGTAGTGAGTTCAGTTCTAACAGGGAACACATGTTCACTTGGAATTGAAGGCGATTACGTGGATCTATTCTACAGACAGTGTATCTGTTTATGTGATGCTACAGTATGTCTGTTTTGCTTATGAGTTGTGTGACAGGATGGCTGTATTGGTTCATGACTGGCTTGGTGGCAAAACGTACATATACTGTAAAGTCCTGGACTGTATTGTGTCTCGTCCTCTAGTCTAGATGGCGCTGTGTTATTACTTTTAAACTCAACCAGACATAAAAGTGGTCACATCAAGAAAATGTTCAAATGGTTTAAGTCTTAGAAATGGGGAAAATGATAAACAAAATAATGAAATGCTATTATCATGGCAATGAATGAATGGATGAAATATCCTCCTGCAGGCGGGCCGTCTGTTGGCTACAGTTCTTGCCACATTCAGTATTTGTATTTGAAGGCCAACCAGCTTGGATGTGTGTGATTATATCGTACTTTTTTCACTCCATACATCATCAGGCGTCAAAGTGTGAAACATGTTAAAAATACTGGCCTGCTGAGATAAGGGAGGCACTGTAGGGTTTAACAGTGCTCTGTGAATAATATTTATGTAGAAAACATTGAATGCAGTAGGTTGAACTTTTTATTTGCATAGGTCTATATAATTGCTGCTATAGAATATACCAGTAAGAGGCTCTGAGGGCGAAGGGTGAGGTCGCGCTGAAACAACAGGTCTGGAAATCCCCATATATGGACCTTTTTTTAATATTGCCGTTTTCGTAAAATGTGTGCTAATTAGTAAGGCCATGCAGGGCCTCGGGCCAGCCCTGTTAGGGCCCAGTTAGGGCACAGGTAGGGCCTCAGGCCAGCCCTGTTAGGGCCCAGTTAGGGCACAGGTAGGGCCTCGGGCCAGTCCTGTTAGGGCCCAGTTAGGGCACAGGTAGGGTCGGGCCTTGGTTTTCGGGCCTGTTGAGAACTCTAGTTTTCTGTGTATGTCTCATACAACCTAACGTGTCCAAGAACCAAAAACATCACGGATATTTAGCATCTGTTGGCCGTGGGTCTGAGAGAAGAAATTCTGTGTTTTCAGGAGATCGTATGCATCAGCTTCCCCGATTGGCCAACCCAAACCGTCGGCTTAACTGATTGGCCGAGCTTCCCTGTATAGCAGTACGAATGGAAGACTTGCATAGCAGTTTGAATGGAAGACTTGCCAGGGCTCGAAAGGGCGACCGTTTTGATCGCAAATGCACCTGTAATTTGATCTGTGCGATCTGAAAATATATCTGGGAGCATCTGGTGTATTATTTAATAGAATATGACTTGATCAAAGCATTTCATCAACATGTATCTCTAAAGTATAGTATGTCCCAAGGACATTTACAGTTAAAGTTGCGCCGTGTAGATATGAAAATCAAAAAGGAATTATCATCTTATGTTAACTGCTACTTAACATTGACTATGAAGGTGGCGTGTATTAACCTGGGGCAGCAAGGGAGGTTCGAGGTTCACACCAAGCTTTCAACCATTCATGCATTTGGATTCATTAGAATAAACAGATTCAATTCTGTTTCAGTACACGACTACTCTGTCTGCCTGTATGTAAATATGCACATGAAAAAACATCAGTATTATTTGCATATTTAGCAGTCATCTCAAGATTCTGTACAGCAGAATTGTATCAATAAATATGTACATATATAGCTACAGACTGCTCAGTTATGTCAACAGATTCACATCTTATTATAATATAAGCTGATGTGATGGTAATAACAGATACGCTTGTGTACAATGGAAATTCATTTGCACATTGACATTTATAGTCTGGTAAACAAATGACTGATTAGGCAGATTAGGTTCCTATGATATTCCTTTGGCAATGTATTCAGTGAACTTTTGAAGATAGAGTGCTGTGATTTTTGTATTTGTTCCAGCTTTTCATGTGTTTATGAGGTGACAGTACTTCATTAGACCTCTTGGTGTGGTTATGTGCAATGATGTCTTCCCTTTGCATTTAGGGTTTCTTCCTGGGGGCTGAAACCTTGACAGTCAAACATAGGCTACCAAATAAACCAGTAAGACGCGCAAACGCGGGAAGCGAACGCAGCTTGTACATATTTGGGTTTTGGACGTATAGCTGCTTTGGGGACTCCTTATAATTGCGAACGCAGTGAGCACTTACTATGACACCTAGCAGATCATGTCTGTCTGTCTGTCCGTGTGTCTGTCCCGCTATCCAAATATGGAGTGTGTTGCATCAGCAATCACTCAGCTCCATATATGGGCACAAAAGGGGCCAGGTCCACTCAGCTCCATATATGGGCACAAAAGGGGCACCATATAAGGAGTCCCCAAAGCAGCTATACGTCCAAAACCCAAATATGTACGAGCTGCGTTCGCTTCCCGCGTTTGCGTGTCTTACTCGTGGTTATGGCTGAGTCATGGTGACACAAATCACTCAGCTCCATATATGGGCACAAAAGCGGGACAGACACACAGACACACAGACATGATCTGCTAGGTCTCATAGTAAGTGCTCACTGCGTTCGCAATCACTGCGTTCGCAATAAACAGTGAAATCATGACATCACAATATCACCCCCTCCCCTAACCCCTCCCCCTTTATCATAGAACCATAGCCGTGGGTGCGGCTTCAGTTCAGGTAGATCACCACCCATCAACACCCACCACCAGGCAAACCAGGCATACTTAATAAACTGGTGGCCGTGTCCATATAAAAACAAAATTTTAACAAATACTGCACACTTTTTAAGTGATGCAATCAGTTCAAGGATCAGCAATGTCCTTCCCTATGTATGTATACCTGTATGTATGTATGTATTTGGACGGCCCCCCGCTGTCCAGTTGCTAGTCGCGTTAGATTTAACACTGTCTGAACTCAACTCACTTACTACTCTGACGGCTAACGGTCAGGATGACCCTGTTTTTCGTGCAATTCCATTTGCCACTCTCTCCCTGCATCTCTTCTAATGCTCTTCACACCTCTCCCACCCGCGGCGGGGGGTTGACGACTTGCCATTGTCTTCTAAATGTCACATTCCAACTCAAGGCAGCGTTTCAACTCGACAGGACAACTCGACTTATTCTTTTCTTTTTCATTTCAGTTTACCAAAATATAATTATAGTGACGGTGTGAGCGCAGCGCGAGGTAATTAACGCCAACTGCCTGCAAATTATTTGGTCTTTGATTGTGTGATTAACGGATAGAGAGAGAGAGAGAGAGAGAGAGATATGTGCGTGGAGATCAGTTCCACTGGTTGCTTGCAGAAAAGTTTACAGACAAAGAAGGACGGACAGAACTGTTATCTTTTGACTGACAAAGAGCTGGCGATATTTATATCCAAGAATAGGCTGTGGAACAATCCACAGCAGCAGGCGTGCCCTCCCGAAGTTCCGAACCATCAGGATAATTTATTTATTTTTATCATCACCACCAGACATTGTTATTTCTGCAAACCGCATATAACAAATATAACCTCTAAAACAACAATATAGTCTACATGTTGATGTTGTGAGGCTTTTCAGAGTAAAATCTGCCCATCTGCTTGGCACTCTAGCGCCTGTATTTTTGACGAACTTAAAAAAAAAGAAAAGAATATCTCAAATTAATATGCTGATGTCGACTTTGGGGGCTTCAGCCGAGGGAGAAGCATAATACATAATTTAAAGTGCCACTGCCATGCCGACAATGAGCGTTTATGTAAACCCAAAGTGAGATAATATGTGAGAAAAAAAAACCTGAATGCTAATTCACTTCGCTAAGAATATGAAGACAACCATTTGCATACTGAGCCACTGCATCAAAGGGTTCGAGTGGCAACAGAGGAGGTATTAAATGGAAATGCCATTTTGATGCTAAGATAAACTTCGTGGAGAGTGTAGATAATGTGTATCCCCTTGTTCCCCAGTGAAGAAAATGTGACTCAGGATGAGGTCTCCGTTGCTCTTTACTTGGGGTGAACATAATAGTAATGCCACTGAGATAGTGAGATACTGTACCATTCGTAATTACTTACTTTTAAGGAGCACGAGTGGTGTAAAAGAGCCAATTCATGCAAAATGACCCTTTGGTTCACAAGCACTCACACAGGCCTTTGTCGCTCAGTCCCTACGGGCTTCTGTCCAGAGCCTACTGAACCAAAACCATGAAGCCCTATAAAGGCCGTGGGTTAATTGTGTGTAACAGGTGCGTCTTGTTATGCTAATGGAATATATCCACCTCCACACATCTAATTAGCAGCATTCACAGTACTATATTATGTGTAAGCACTTTGCTACACCGTGTTGCGGTTTATCTAGCCTCACGAGCCAGTCTCTTTTGTCTCTTTCACTTCGCTCAACACAGCCTGGCCGATGCCTTGACATTATATAGGCATAAATGAAGGAGGCATAGGTTGAGTTGTCCTGATAGGCACAGAATCGTAAATCATGTTTCAGTGTGAGCGTTTGCCCCAACTGCCACTCAAAGTGGTTCCTGGCCAATCACAGCATCTCCTTTGGTATAGGTTTTGGGATGACGCAGACAAGAGGGAGTGGCACTCAGAGACAGGCAGATCGATGAACCAATAGGGAGTCACTGATGTTTGTTTATCTAAAAGAGTAGACTCTCAAAAGATAGTTTTGACCAAGAAAGCATTATTGCTTTGATGATATGATATATTGTTTTCCTTCCCCCTTGAACATTTTAGAAACTTTAAGAGTTAAATAGCTCACTTAAAACTGTTCCCACAGTGCTTTGCCTATCTTTATTCAATTCACAGGCTTTCCTGAAATAAAAAGGAAAAAAACAGATCGCTGTCATCTGCAAATGGCTGCAATGTGAATTAGTTTGTTTATCTAAAAGAGTAGACTCTCAAAATATTGTTTTGACCCAGAAAGCATTATTATTTTGATGATAAATAGTTTTCCTTCCACTTGAACATTTTAGAAACTTCCATACTAGTTAAAGAGCTCACTTATAGTACATTTCCCACAGTCCCTTGCCTATGTTTATTCCATTCACAGGCTTTCCTGAAATGAAAAGAAAAAACAGATCACTGTCATCTGCAAATGACTTGTGAATTCCTATGCATTACGTGCTCATTTCCCTAACAAGTTGAAAACCCATTTGTGTGTACAGCTTTAGAATGTTTACTGATACGGCATCCTCCCTTCGCCGTTTCGACTCAAATGAATGAGCAAAACAAATCCATATAGTCACACATGCACACTCACAGGCATCCATCAAGCAAGCCTCATTTACCTTGCTTAACTCACTGAGCCTTCCGACCAAGGTGCCTTTAACTTCCAACTGCGCAGTAACCTGCCACACAGTTTGCCTCGCTCTCTCCGTTACACGTGCCTGTCTCCTAATCTCTGTGCGCGTCTGCGTGTGCATCCTCACGAGGATATTTATTTCTTTAGGCGTCTATCCATATTATGTCACTCTGTGGTGCATGCGTAGTTGAGCAATTTGGTACAACATCTCTGAGGTTTAGCCTGGCATGAGAGCTGCTTTTCCACACGGCTGCTTCTTAATACATTATCACGTCCCCCATCATCCTCCGGTGGGTTCATGGGTCTCCTAATCAATCCAGCCACCTCTGCAGGGGCCCTCAGTGGCATGCAGCGCAGGGAGCCCTAAAGGTGAAGTGTGTAGACTCTCCCGCTGCGAGGAAGACAGTGCAGGAGCCTGGGGGCGAGGACGGTATGTGTTTGATATTGAACGAACACTGCTGAGCTTGAGGTGTGTGTGCGTGTGTGTGTGTGTGTGTGTGTGTGTGTGTGTGTGTGTGCGCGTGCGTGCAAACTCATTTGCCCCTCAATTAGGTAAATCCACCTCAGACAACCAAAGACACGGAGGCTTAGTTTGCTCGGCATATTGCTCTCAAGCACGTAATCGCAAGCATGCTTCCAACGTACACTGCTGTGGAGCGATGACTGCCCTGCGTTGAGAAATGCCAATCAATATTGGCCCTGCATTGTTAGAGGGGGTGCGCAGCACACAGAGTGCAGGCCATAAACCAGTCCCTCCGCTCATTGATGCAGAATGTCTGCAACGTGCTCTTGCCGCAAGGCATGCTGGGAACTAAGCGCCGCAGGAAACATAAAGTCGCAATTTGATTTAGTAGCATTGCCACCTTATTTCACCCTATAGTCCCCTGTCTTTTCCCTGTCATCTCTCAATCTAAGCCCCTAAAGCTGGGAGTGCGGCGGCGACAGGGCGCAATTAGGTGCACAAACGCACACATACGTGCACACAAATCACATGAATTCACAAGCGTTCCATACACCTCAATATATGTGGGTTCTCTGACTGACAGACAGACAGACAGACAGACAGACAGAGCACACACACGCGCTGTAGTCAACCTCTCCGCATAGCCAACGGGAGGTAATCAAAGCCTTGATATGCTCTAACCAGATCCATTAAGGAGCTAATAAAGGCGCTGGATGAGTTAATTAATGACCCCCTGGAACATCATCTGCCTCTACTGCTATTGCTCAGACCGCTGTTTCTGAATTCCTGCCAGCCAAAGCATAACACGAAAAACCACCCACGGCCCTGCACGCGTGATTTAGGAGCGTTCAATCCACTCTGGCATCAGGGAAGGACAAGGGAAGTTATTGAGGCGCTGCTGAAAGGGCGATTAGGTGGAGACACGCTCACGTTGCACGCATGCTCCTGTGTTTGCTGATCTTTTCACTGGTACTGGCCTTTTGAGATGCAAGGCAATTCCGACAAAATGCCTTGCGGATGCAAGAAAAACTAAGTGCTAATGTGTGTGTGGGGGGGTGGGGGGGGGGGGGGGGGGGGGGATCAAGATAGACAATTAATAATGCTTTTCATTCACTCCACCGTTTGGCTGAAGGCTATAGTGGAGACGTCACAGTTGCTTCAGAGAGCAGTCATTCTGCATTTGAGGCCTCTTTATTCAGATAACACCATTAGTCCCATTTTGAAAGGAGCTCTTACTTGCATATTGTTTCACACTGGGCTAATTGGTTTTTTGAACTCAGTGGTGCACTAAAGTACAACTCTTCTGTCTTCAGTAATTAAAATGAGGACAAGGAGCAAATTGGGAGGGTTGATTTTCTTTATTTATTTTTCTTAATTTCCCTTTAACCGCTGCCGTCTTTATGCATAATGTGTGTGTCCTGTTTTGGAAACGGTTGTTACATTCAATATTGAGTAACATGCAAATACTGAGACACTGTATGTCTGTGTTTGGCTCCTGTATTGGGAACCAGGATTTAATCCGATCACTGGGAGAGATGTTGAATGTTCTTGCCTGTGTATCTCGTTTCTTTTTAGAAAAAGCTGCAAAATTTAAAACACAGATTTATTTTCACCATTCTTATTGAGTCTCTTATCATACAGTGCAGGTGTTAAGTGCTTCTAAACAGAACATTCCTATGACTCATGAGCTTGATGTAGGTGAATATTCCATAGCTAATTAGTTATTAACAACACAAACGATTGATTGCACAATGTATTTGCATGTGTCTGCATGTTACAGTAAAGCCCCACAGTTTCCTTATATATCCTCAAATAGCCAGATGCATTAAACACACCAAGTAATCCCGAAGAAAGGAAGGAAGGAAGGAAGGAGAGAGAGAGAGAGAGAGAAACCACCCACTTGCCGTGGTATGTCCTCTGATTGAATTCTTTACTCGGTGCATTTTATGGCTTGCTTTCCTTCAATGTCCCAGGGACAGAAATAAATGAGTTCTTACTTATCGATACATATCTATGAGTTTATACACATGAACGACCCTCAACCTTGAACCCCGCTATCTTATGGACCTGACCTCCCTTAAGCAACACCCTGCTATATTCCCTCGGGGAGATGAAGGTAACTGGCAAGCACAAAGGATGGCTGGCTGGCTGGCTGGCTGGCTGGCTGACTGGTTGGCTGGCTGGCTGGCTGGCTGGCTGGCTGGTTGGCTGGCTGGCTGGCTGGCTGGCTGGCTGGCTGGCTGGCTGGCTGGCTGGCTGGCTGGCTGACTGACTGATGCAAAAAGCAAATGAGGAGGCAGTCGAATGCATTAGAAAATGTATGTACATTAGCATTCTCTCTCTCTCTCCCCTCGTCTCTCGATCCCTGATGACATTTGGGGGATGTGATATGCTGGCTATGCAGTGTGTATTAAATTGTTTACAGGGTCGTTAGCTCTTTGCCATGTCGTGCAGTCTCTGTGCTCCCCCAACGCAATGTGGCGTTTAAGGCCTTCAGAGAAGTGGTTATTGGGCGGGTCAAAAGAAGCCATCTCCCATGTGGCGTGTTACTTGTACCACTATCATCAGCACCACATGGGGCTCGCCGTAAATAAACCCTTAACACGGCATCCTCTTTTATTGGTCTTCACTACGCCGATTCAGCGCAAGCAAAGAGCTCCACATTTCGCTTGTACTAAATAAATACATTCATTAGGCTGGAAATGACTTGGGACAACACAGCATTTTTAACTGCTGCCGTTGTACTTTCGCCCTGATCGTATGTTATCGGTCACTAAGCATGTGGACGTTGCACAGGCTAGTCCAGTGATTATCAACCGTTTTAATTGCATTAGGCCAGTGTTTCTCAAACGTAGCCTTAGGGGTACTTCGGTGTACTCCTAGTGGTAATCAGAATGTTTATAACTTTCATATATTTTCGTCTTTCTGACATTGGTTATGTGTGACATCAGGACATAATGCGGTACTCTATAGGTGGGCCGGGAGTTGAACTATTGACTGATTACCAAGCGGCCTATCTCCCCAAAACCAGCTCAGTGGCCTTGTGGTTATAGTGTCCACCCTGAGACTGGGAGGTCGGGGTTCAAACCTTGCGGATGGGTCATACCAAAGACTCTGAAAAATGTCACCCAGTGTCACCCTGCATGGCACTCAGCATCAAGGG
This sequence comes from Protomyctophum bolini, assembly GCF_963924005.1. NCBI lineage: Eukaryota > Metazoa > Chordata > Actinopteri > Myctophiformes > Myctophidae > Protomyctophum > Protomyctophum bolini. The sequence goes on from NC_137885.1 coordinate 22,728,756, forward strand.
TTGGATTGGGGTAAGTCCCTGCGACATACTAGTGTTAGGTTCAGAGGGTGTACTTGCACATCAAGCTGCCTCATGCTACTCAAACATGAGATAGGCTCCTGCCCTGTGGGCCTCATGGCATGGCAGTCTCCCCACTAAGCTACATGGCCATTCTGATACAAAATAAACATGCACACACACACACGCACGCGCGCATGCATGCACAGTACATTACGGTGCCAGGGAATTGTGTTTCTACAAAGTAATTTAAATGTTCTACCTTTTGTGCAGCCCTGGAGTCGTTTGAAGCAGCCAGCTGCTAATAAACAGTGAAAAGTATTTAACAAATAAACTAATCAGTGGAACGCTGAAAGAGAGCACGGCGTGGTGTGATCGATATTCCACAGACTAGTAAATTTCAAGGTTATCGTGTACAATAAAAATCAAAGAAAAAATAAAAACGCTAGCGTCGGTCCCACAATTAGAAGTTTGGCTCGCCACTGTTCGTCTGGGCTGTTTCTATGCCTGGCACCTTGCTAGAAGTACAATGAACTAGATTGCCTATAGTAAAAGACCCTGGCAGCAATCCTAGCTACGGAGTCGTGAAATGACTCCTGTTGCAAAATATTGTTATGTGGCTGATTGAGGCGTCTGGTCCTTCATTATTGTCTTGCTGATAAGGCACACAGACATCTGGCATTTATCTTTTCAGTTATTTCAGCTCAGTTATCACCATCCCCGCACCGCCCGCTTGCTTGTTTGTTTACTTTTTCCACTGGTTGTTCAAACACGCCTCCTTCCCGCCCTGCACGAGCTCTCAAGAAAGAGTGCCGTTTGAAGGTGTAATGTTGTGACATTGTGCCACGCTCGCTGCGGACAAGTTATGTTTAGGTAATGAAATAAAAGGTTCTTCTATCTCTGGCACAGCAATCTACGCCGTAAAACGTAAGAAGAATGTAAAAATCCACTTCATTGTCACATCACAGGTTTACAGGTGTCATATCTTGGTGTCGATGAAATTCGTTTTTTTTTTTGCACAAGCAACCCCTGCTGTAGCTACTAAAGCACCGGTATACATGCCATGGTGGGATGTGGCATGTCATGACAATTAATCGACTGCACACAATGATTTGTTGAAAATTCCCGCGGGTGCATATTTCTCAAGTTCCATTCAAAAACGTTTTAATCTCCCGAAGCTCTCAACATGATTTGTGTTGTTGGACTATTGAAGCAGCGTGGATGCCCCGTGCCGGGTCCATTATCACGTTTTACTGTCTCATTGGCATGCAGTGCCATGTGATCACCGGCAGTGAGGGTCAGTCCCTCTCCACTTCATGAGTATAAATCAAACCGCTGGAGTGATCGCATCGACATGCATGAAGCCGCACAGGTGTACCAGCAACAGGGCTCTATCTCTCGCCTCTCTCTTGCTCTGTGTCTGTGTGTGTGTGTGTGTGTGTGTGTGTGTGTGTGTGTGTGTGTGTGTGTGTGTGTGTGTGTGTGTGTGTGTGTGTGTGTGTGTGTGTGTGTGTGTGTGTGTGTGTGTGTGTGTGTGTGTGTGTGTGTGTGTCAAAATTATGCACAATAACCATGTTTCTATGAGTGAGTGTCGTTTTTTATGTAAAGAATTGTGGTATTTGCAGCGCAATATTTACGTGCAAGCTTGGCCAGTCATAGCCTGCTACAGCACATTTACCCTGGGAAGAGAGGTAATCAACTATCCATTCAAGTGGAACTAACTCCGAAAGCATTTAACTATACCAACAGGCACGGTATTGAGGATAACAATATACAGGTTGGAATCAAATATTTTGTGTTGGTTTCGGGGGACACACAAATGGAATTGCATTTTCTTTTTACCGTGTAGAAGTGATGAAAAGATTTGTTCCATACTGGTAGGAGAGAATGAGCCGGGCCAAGTGCCAGTCCTCCATATACCAGACCAAACAAGTTGCTCTGTCTCTCTCCATAATACAGTTTTGCCTAGTGGTTTACTAAAAGTGTTTGAAAGCACAGTTTAACTGTACGTATACATACGGTGAAGTATACATTTCACCACCTCTCTCTCTCTCTCTCTCTCTCTCTCTCTCTCTCTCTCTCTCTCTCTCTCTCTCTCTCTCTCTCTCTCTCTCTCTCTCGCACGCACGCACGCACGCACGCACACCACACACACACGTGCAAGCATGTGTATAAGCATGTGTGAGAGAGGTGCATGCACACACACACACACACCACAAGCCCCATGCATGTTTCATCACGTAGGACGTCTCTCACATCCCCCGTTTGCAAATCAGCGTAGCACTTTTTCTAGAAAGGCACACAATGGCACATAATCTTTAATCCGCATTATAAGCTTGCGCTTCTCCGTTGTGTGGTATGACTAGAAGTAAGCCTGATCACAGTAACACAAAGACACACTTTGGAAGGGAAGTTACGTATGTACAACACATTCCCTCCTTTGTGTCTCAAAACCATGATTATGTACAGTACGTGTGTTTTTTTCTCGAAATATGCTGTTTCTGTCTTCTTAAGCAAACAGTGGAATTGACATTCGCACGTGCAGAAACATGCACATGCAGATGGGCGCATGTATTAAAGGCATGCAAGCTTTTAAGCACTTACTTTAGTGTACTGTACATAGGAATGCACTGTACTGTACTGTACTGTACTTGCATGCTTGCACTCAGAGAAACAGATAATCAAACAATGACGCGCACGAGCGTGCACGCACGTGCACACACACACATTCGCATCGGTCGACATGCGTACCGGTATAAAGGGGACACACGCCATGCAACAAGAATGACATATAGGCACACACACACACATTTTTTATTCTCCACATAATTGAAAGCCGGTGAAGGACACAGTTCAAGTTCATGGCATAGCCACAGAATTTACAGTACATGCAACAATACCCACAACTAGCGGCCGCCTGGAGCATCCGAGCAACACATCAATGTATCAAGGACAGAGGCAGCAGCATCTTCTCTAGGTATAACTGACTCAAATCCACATAAACCCTAGCTCCCCTGTTTTTGGGGGCTTTTTTGAGGACATTTGACGAGAATTTCCATTCTACGAGCTCACCACGTGCCGATCCTGTATGCTATTTTCAAAAAGATTTGTATACATTTGAAACTTTAAATTAGACATGCTGCACAATGAGTGCACTTACTTTACTTTACCAAACTTTTACTTGTAACAGAGTATATTTTGCAGTATGATACTTTACTTTATATTGATACTATATTGCAGTATTGGTACTTTTACTTAAGTAATAACTGAGTACTTTTCCCACCACTACTCTTTACTAACCCATACAGTAGACACCGGGAAAGCATATTTTTAATTTTTCCAATGCAGTTTCCGTGGCCAAATATATCAATTTGGTGATCCTTGGCACGACCATTTTAAAAACTACCAAACGAAGCCAGGCTGGAATTATTGTCACCGCACGTAATCCTATATGGGCAGGTCCGGCACCTGTCAGTGTTGGGCAGTGTGTGTGTGTGGGGAGTTATCAGTTGGCATAACGACTAAATTGGGGGAGACACATTTTATAAATAACTACAGTTAAAAAATGTAATAATGCCCTGTTGAACTGAGTTCATAGTGCATTATGACCAGTACTTATAAACTGTATCCTTCAATTTTCTAAACCTTTTTTTCCTATAGCTGTCCGTCAAGGCAGCGATCACTCGACCCTGTAGCTTGACACACTGTAGTCTACAACATCTGAAGGACGCGTTACTCACTAGGGAGTCTGCCCAGCCCAGCTCCTTATATCCAGGCCTCAGGCCTAATTGATACTGTATGAGGCAAGTCACGGCTCATGACTCATGGCTCCTGCCATGGCTCCTGGCTCTGTACTATAGATACTGCTGGAGCTGTGAGCCATGAAGCCACATGGCTTGGCTGCAACAGTATAAATTGGGTTTCAGTCATCTCCAGGCTTAACTATTGCAACTCCCTGCTCGCTGCTCTCCCAGCACACTCACACAGAACCCTCAGAATTATGACCAGAATGCCATGGCACACAACCTTCCAAAATGTTCACGTCCCCTGTCCCCCTCTCTTGGGTTTCCCTTCACTGCCCACACCCACAACACTGGAGACGGCCAGCAAGGCAATCAAAGGCATGTCACCCCCTTCCTTGAGGACATGATGAGCCATCCCAATACCCCTTACCACTCACTTAGATCAACTAACAGGGAGTCTGTCCTAGACTCTTCACTACAGGCTCCCAAGCTGTGGATGACCTCCCTCTCTATGTCACGACTGCAGACACACTCTCCCCATTGTCCTGATGCTAGTAATTATTTGCAGAGAAATGTTGTGATCTAATTCAAACGTGTCTATCTACATCTCTACAGTATCCATCCATGCATGCATGCATGCATGCGTATGCGGTCTAGCCTAACTTGGACTCAGGGGGGTGGACGCCTCTGCCTTGCATAGTCCCCAGTGAATAGGCATTTTGCCCTTCACTGGTAACCCTATCTTGGAGTATTTTTAAATAAATTAAGGTATGGTGGGCTGGGCTTTTTACAAAAAAGCCCCCCTTTTAAATACTACACACATACATACATATCTACATGCATACATTTCAGAAGTTTTAGCAGTTTTTAAGGACCCACTTTTAGGCCAGTGCACCAGAGCAAACTCTTGCCTTTTTTTAAACCCTACCCATTTTAACCAAATACATACATACATATACATACATACATACATACAGTACATACATCCTATTGCTTAATGCTTTGTTTTTTACGTTCATCACTATCCAGAACAGAATCTACAATAATTACATCTGGTGAATTTGGCACGCACATGCATACGCACACGCACACACTTCCAATGTGCACGACTAGCTCTGCATGGAAACTGTCAAAGAGTCCCCGCCTTGGGACTTTCACCTCCGAGTGATGATTGAAAACACACTCAGACAACCAAACGACCTCTGAACGCTTATTGTTTTCTTCCTGATTCATTACAAGCTGTATTCCCTCAATGGGGACGGCGTACGTGGTCTGCGTGCGCGGTCGAAAATGCAAAACAGGCAACATTGAGTCCCCGAGTTGTGGCGCATCACACCCGCGAGAGACATAAAGAGCAAGCATAAATCTTATTAAATATACTCAATAAATACACTCAATCTCTTCTACCAGCGGTGTTGTGCAATCACAGCATGTGCCCTACAGGGCGAGTGTTTGTGTTTCATTAGGATGTGAATGAATGCATTAAGAATAACTGTCATATTGCTCAGCAATACAGTATACAGTGGAATAGTCATTCTAAACAACACAATCCATGCATGAACGTTTAAAAGTCACTTGAATTACCGTAGCAGCCACTTTATATTTGAAATGGCTTTAAAGGGGCGGCCTTTTATAATTGCTCCATCCAGCGATTATATCATCGCTGGATGGAGTTGTCGCGGGATGTCACAGGTAGGTAATAATTATATCAACAGAATCTTGAGACACAGCAGAAGAAGAGAAGCCTCTTATATTGTTTTGTATGTTTGTGCAGGTGTTCTCATCACTGGTGCTCAAACAGGTAGATGGGAAAATACCGCCCATTCAGTACGTGGCCAAGCCTAGCGTGCTTCACTCTGCCTCCCACGCTCTCTCTCCGGCGAGACGCCACAATATATATATATATATATATATACATAACCCCAAAGTAGCTTTGCATGATTGACAGTTCAAAAAACTCCATTGACAGTTCAAGAAAGACAAGTTATTTATCTTTTATACTGGCTCCCTTTGTCAGCAACAGCCAGGCCTATCTCTTTGAGCCCCCTCTCTCAAAGCCCACTTTCTTCTGACTTGCGCGGCCATCGTCCCTTTTTGGATGGATGAAAAGCGTGTAGAGGCAGTCTGAATGTTTAGGTTTTTGCTCACAGGGATTAGTTCATTTGAAACTCTGGTCACGTCTAACAGACATCTGACAGAACATTCTACGTACAGCATAAAATAAGGAAAATAATAATGGGTCCCCTTAAATGATTCAACAGCTCTCTATTCCAGTCACTGTGTACAATATACGAGACTGTTGCCAGGTTTGCCATCACTTATCATCTTGTGATGGGGAAAACTAAATGACTACATCTCTCCACTCCCTAAACTACTTCTGAATATCAAAACAGTCCTTACAATGCCCATTTTATGTAGTGCATTTCACTAGGCTGTGTGCAAATGCAATACACAATGTAAAAGCTCCTTGGACAACGGTGCTGTTTAAATTCACATTATATTTTTGCATTCGTAAGCCAATAATTTGATGACCTGCTCCCTAGACTCCCTATGGAGACACAAAGGAGACTCTTTGTGTCTCCATAGGTGACAGGGTGAGACTTTGAGCTTATAGATCTGCTATTTTTAAGGGGTGCATGTGAAGTGAGGGGCTATTATCATCGTACATCATCAGGATGTAAAATTGACATTGAAAATTCTCCATTCATTGTCAATGGGTATTTAATGTTTGTGTAGGACAAAGTTTGTGAACTAAAAGCTGGATATAGAAGAGACTAGCGCCCCTTAAAAACTTCCTATCACACAAAGATTTGGAAAAACCCCTGTAGTAACTCTGAGGACCCCCTAGGGGTCCCAGACCCTATAATGAAGACCCCTTGCTCTCCAGTGTCCGAGTCCCACCCATCGGACCACTTAACATGCCACGACCCACAGCTTTGAGAATGGCCGTTTTTATCTCATCCTACTGCTTGTGCAGTTGCTGAATAAATTGCAAACCAGTTGAAATTGTGCTCATGGGTTATACAATGAGTGACAACTTATGACTGATTCAAGTCCAACTGAAATGCCTTTCAGTTGATTGCAATCTTTTGTTTTAATTTATCACCGTTTTCAACAACCAGAGGCAACAGTAACGATAATACACCTCCTTTGCACACAAATTGCGATAAAAAAAAATTACAGCATGCTAACAAAGCCCTGGGTATGCAATTGCAGTCAAAACCTGAAACTGTGTAAATACCCCAGCAAATACCCCAGTTACCCCAGTTATCTAACGGTTCTGAGTGGACCGTTACAGGTCTGTAACTCCAGACCCACAGGAACGCACCCAGGGTGCCGGCCCGGTTCTGGCGTGCCACCCCGCATCCGAAATGGTTGAGAAATGACAGTTACCGCGCGGCGGTCCCTCTACTGTACCCTCTACTATACTGTCACTGTACTGTCACTGTACTGGCACACCCGGAAGCATCATATATACAGTTAATATGTAGCGTGTTTGTGTGTGCGTTAGGTTGCGCACAGGTGGTGAAAAACAACCATGTTGTTTTCGTGCTCATACCCAGCCAGCTACCCAGCCACCCACACACATAGCTCCGTAAGGGAGTGGTTGCACCACTCCAAAAATTGAGAACCCCTGCTATAAAGTGATGTTGAACACACTGATATATAGCATGATATACGGTATGTCCAAATATTGCCATCATCTTTGCCTCTGTGCTCTGTGAATGAGGAACTGAAATATAGCAGTTCCCTTTACTGCCACTGCACAGTGAAAAAAGGTTTCAGAATAACACCTTTGGCACGATAACAAAGCAGACTCTGCCAATAAAGAGTCTTGTGGTGTGATTTATTTTCTGCCTATTGTTCCTTTCCACCCGTGGCATTACTGTAGCCGATATTGTACTGTAGCCTTAGCCTACTGTATATTGTGTCAACTTATTAAAATAAGTCTCAATCTAGCATTTCACTTTCCACAAATTGCACACATGGACTAGGTCGCTATACTATGGCTCAGTTGTTGTGGAATGGTGTACACACTGGTGTGTGCCAATGCACTTGGGATAGTGTGACAAGTACACATTATTATTGCAATACAACTCTACAAAAGGTTCTGAATAATTTTTCAGAAAAAGTGTCTATAATAGTACTTTGTGTGCACTCCCATTTCCCAATGGATATTGAGTTCCCAATACAGAATACTTTCCCATACACAAGCAAACACGTTTTGGCCCCCGAAAACCGATATATATATATATATATATATATATATTTGTGTTTTGTGTTTTTTTGCAGTACTTTGTAAGTTATTCAATTTGTGTGATGTTTGGACTAAATCTGTATGTAATAACATTGGCCTCCTGATTGGCCAATGTTATAGCGGTTCTGCTCTATCCTCAATGGGAGTGTATAGTGTATACTGTAAGTGCACAGTTTCATGTCGAACGTGGACGGTGCAGGAGACTGGCTGTACACAGACAGACACACACACGCAAACGTGTACGCAGACGGACGGACATGGGTGAAAACATAGTATCAGCCTGTAGGAGACAAATACCTGTGTACTACAGTATACTGCATGTGTGGACATAGCTGTAGTCTAATACCACAGTATGCTGTCATTGCGACGTTGCTCTTGCAAGTGACAACCCTTCATGTAACAATTGTATTGTGTTCCACTGCTGGCTTGCATTGTTATTGCAACGAATGTTTGGTTCCACACTTTTCTCTCAAGTTATTATGCGGTGCAGCAGAGCTCTCAGGCTCCTAGCTACAGATGATCTTTTATTCTATTCACAGCTGTGTGAATATTAGTTACCGCTGCGCTAGCCTCGGCTGCCGCCATTGTTGTTTGGCTGCTGCAGTCGCTGAGAACACGATCGTCCCCCTCGCCTCCAGGGTTGACTGACTTTTTGAAAAAAGTTAACGCTGGTAGTACTTGAGTTTGTGCCAAACCTTGTCCTTTGTTTGAAGGCTGAGCCTAATCAGTACAGTCTCTTCTGCAGCTATAGCCGTGGTGGTGACTCCTGCTGCAGGAGATGAATGAGGCCCCTGGTGAGACCCCCACTCCAATAAATGACTTCTTAAGACAGCCTTCAACCTTCATACTGAAACCCCACAGCATTTCATTCTCTCTCTCTCTCTCTCTCTCTCTCTCTCTCGTCGTGTCATGACAACTGAGGCTCTTGTCCTTGCAACAGCCACCCTCGCCAAGTGTGGATGGATGATCAACAACGCTCAGACCCCGAAGGGGCACAAAAACGATAACGTCAAAGAATCTCATCGCTCACCCCCTCGCGTGAGGCCTCGGCGTCACCATGACTGTATCGCAGTGGGTGTTCTCTTGGGCTCGATGCCCTAGCTAACACGTTGGGAAGTGGTGACAACAGATGCCTTCCTCTCAATGCCAAGCTGAGTAGCGGCAGGGTCGCAAAGGTGCCCCCGTCGAGTGTGTGGGAAACGTTAAGAGCACACTGTGTGCTACGATTTGGACTATTATCTACAATCACCGTGGCGCTGGTGCTTTCCCGTAATGATCGGACAACACTCTAGCTTGTGGTCATGGTGATTTCATAAAACCACCTACTTTAAACAGCCACTCTAAAGCACATGCAGTGGTTGTAAATGTGGTGGCCTCTGTGGAATGTGTCCGGCGGTCAGCGAAAAATCCTTTGAAATTGCAGCGAATTACTTGAAGCTGAAATCCGTAACATTTATGTCCGACCTACATGTTGCTTTATTCAGATAGAGAGTGAAGAGAGAGAGAGAGAGAGAGAGAGAGAGAGAGAGAGAATTGGAAATGTGGACTGAGACACACAGCAAAATGCTCTGTCCGTCCAGGGAGTTGAACTGAGGCCACACTGTAGAACAGTGGTTCTCAAAGTGGGGGCCGTGACGCTAGTCCAGGGCGCTGCACAACACTTGGTATTTGGAATTGATCAATATCACTTGATCATTTGGACGACTTGTATTAAAGGAGAGTTCCGCCCAACTCGTTTTCTTACCATAATATGATGATGATAATCCATGGATCATTGGAAAATTAGCAAAACAAATACATAAATAATACATAATGTTCCTCAGCGTTTTACCCGCACGACCAGTCAAGCGCTAGATCTCAATTGCGCGAAAAGGTTATGGGGAATAACTTCATGGAGTGTTGTGGCTCTATCGCTTCCTGCTTACGCTGCACCCAGTTTGACCGGTTGGAGACCGCCTGCCTTTCTTAAAGGCGCAGTGCCCTGTATAATAACTTTTTATTTTTCGCCACTAACAGGGGTTCATAATACACACATTATCATCAGAATCAGTAAAAAAATAACGCGTTGTGTGGAACTCTCCTTTAATAGTCACAGATCAGGCATCTCTGCCTGAAGAAGGTCTTTGACCAAAACGTTGCCAATAAAGTTCGTATTGCAAGTGCAGACGGTGTGCGGGTCTTTGTGCACTATGTGCATTTTTCTGAAATACAAGGAGCTCAATAAAAAAATCCCTGCAACCCCGTGGTACCATATCAGCGCTTCTCACGAAAAGGAAAGCAGCTACTGAGTGCCCCAGAAGTGATTGTTACTACGGGTTCACCAAAACACCTGGTGGCTCTTCAGCTTAGGGCTGAAAAGCGTGGCGTGTGAGAGGTGAGCTTGACATTAAACGTGGCGGGGAACGAGTTGCCTGAACCCTCTATACTTGGAGATGGATCACCAAACCTCCTCGACAAAAGCAGCCAATTCTACAACCTCACAACGTGCTTGTAGCTTGTACTGTAGATTTTTGGTCCCAGAATATAGGGATTATGGTGTTCAAGTGGTTAAATGTCAAGTATGACGTTATTTTCAATCTGTCGTAATGGAAACTATACTGTTACGTTTTCCTCGTGACACATACTGTATCTTAGGGGGGCGAGACTTTCACATTTTCATAATATTACATCATTGTATGGTTCTATAAAGTAACAATTAATTCAGGCGTCCCTTGAATGAAAAATGTACTGTATTTACATGGGTGAGCTGAGACAAAACTGCGAACCACTGGTGTATAGTGTATGCAGTATACACCCTAACCATATCTACGTCGCCTCAGAAGAAAGACCAAATGTATATACAGTACAGCTCAGCAATGAGGCAGTCCCCACTTGGACAGGACAGGGGAGATATTGCGCCTATGATCTTCAGGCAGTGCTTGATATTTGGCTGTACGTGGTTTCCTCAGCAAACGTTTTTTTGATTCTTGTAGCTTGGGGTCACTTAAGAATAAGCCAAGACTGGGCCCAATGATATCCCTTGGGCATTTTTAGTCATTAACCCCTTAATGCCCTAAACACAAAAAATCCACCAAAAAGAGTTTTATGGTATTTCATGCAAAATACTTTTGTCTAAATGCATCAAATTTGCTTTCTACAGTGTTTATGAAAGTGGATATGCACAATGTATACAATGTATTGTGCATACAATACAAGGGGTTAATAACTAAAAATGCCCAAGGGATATCACTGGGCACCCTCTTGAATTCTTAAGAGGTGACCCCAAGCTACAAGAATCAGTTGGGGAAAAAACTTTTACTAACGAAACCACGTTCACCCCCACGGCTCCCGGACTACTACTTGTGAACGAGAATAAGGTACCCGATAGCAGGTTTTACATGTATTATTGGTGCAAGAGTACATAGACCACCTCCAACCATTGCAGATGGCCTAGGCATATTGTATTAACGCACGCACGCACACTTAGTTTGTGGTGTTGTCTTATAGTTCTGATCCCGGGCAATCTATTGAATTTCAGTATAATAATACAATTATTTAAAACATTTAACAAGATCGGTTCTTGACTCATAATGACCGCAACCAATCGCAAGAGCATGAGATATCTGTGGCCACAAGGAGCATTTGCAGCATTTGGTTCCACCACATACTGCATGTCATGTAAGAATCCAAGAATCAATTTAATCCTTTTCCGGCAGTATAATAATAGAGTGGCGCCTGTGTCTGAGTTAGCGCTCTCTAAAGAGCTCGTGTGATGTCTCATTGAACATTGTTAGATAGCACTTTCCAAAACTTATCTACCATTTCAAATGGAGGATTCACAAGAGACAGAAGTAATAATTAAACCACTTTAAATATTGAGTGTGAAGTTGTATCCAGTTTAATGGTGCTAATGTTATGGTACATTGCCACTGGTAATGTAAGAATTTAATATAAATAATTAGTGCCTTCTTAATAATTTATTAACTCATGCCATTGACTTAGTCAGACTGAGATACTGTGGCAGCTGCTGAAAAGAAAAAGAAAGAAGTCTGAAGCCATTTCCATGGCCTTCATTTTGTGTGAAGGATAATCAATTAAGGTTGGGGGATATAAAACAACACAAGTGAATCATACAAAGCAATTCTGGTGTGTGGGAGGACGGTGGTGTGGACAAGGTCCCATGACAATCCCTACCGTGAGCACTGAAATACCAGGCACGTTGTGAGACCCAGATATACTGTACCAGTGTACCTACTACAGTATTCCATTTTATTCAAAAGACAAACTACTGTAAATCTAAATGTATGCCCCATGCAGTAAGGAATTTAAAGCATAATGAAATGTGTTATGTCCGTGTGTTGGCTCGTACAGTACTCAATGCTCTAATGTACTCACATTTACGCAGGGTCGTATTGTATATTGTTTCGCATTGCCCGACCCCCCCCCCCCCCCCCCTGTGGAGATGGTACAGGGGTATACTTAATGTGACTGCAGAGAGCAACAGAACTTCAGCATGCTTTGTGCAAGTGTTTCTGGCTAGTGGATCCGGTGATTAGTCAAGTGGAATGAATGAATAAATATTAATGAATCATTCTTCAGTTTGCTAAGTAAAGTACCGAACCTCCAGTGATGTGTACCGGTCGCAATTTGAGCCTCCCTCTTGTGAATTTGCGTCAGACAGCTTGGCTTGCCATATAAATCATATTAAGACCACCCCTTGCACACCCACACAGCCACTTGAGAGGTGTTATATTGTAATGACCGATGGATTCGTGATGCAAGGAATATTTTGGGGTGCAGGCCTGTAGCTAACCGGCCACCGGCTAACCTGTTAGTGCACCGACCACGTACTTGAATATAAATTAGAGATATGTAATCTCTGATTTTATGCTAGGCGGAGACCTCTGTTGCATATCATTACACACCCACTCTGCCCTTAATTTCCTATATCTACAGTAGCCAGTCCAATCTAAGCAAAAATATGCATTTTATTTAGCTAGCTGATGTAATATAAAGGGGTCATTTACGGATAGCCTATGGCGCCCGTGATCTTAACCATATCAATACAACATGGTAAATAGATAGTATATCTGCTATTTTCGGAAGATGTTATTAACCCATTCTGACCGGGAACCCAATTTGGTGTTTAGCATCATGTTATGCTTTAGCTATTGAAAAACAGCAAATCTACAAGCTCATAGCGCGCCACCGAGTGGCGCGCTATGAGCTTGTAGGTCTGCTATTTTTGAAAAATCGAAGAAGGACTGACATTTTTAGAATCTGATCTCAGGTCAGAATGGGTTAATCAGACCAGTGTGTGTCCTAGTGGAAACCTCGTATGAATCTGATCTCAGGTCAGAATGGGTTAATCAACCTATAGAGGGCAGAGACAAGAACGCCCTGCCACAGCGTTATCAAGCCATGATTGACTGTCTCACACAGCCATTGACTGGAATTTGATACGGTGAAGCTAAATTGAAACGCTGTTCGAAGGACTGTGGTGTCGTTGCACTGCGTGGGTCAAGTGTGATCAGATGGATGCACTTGCACATGTCAGAGATATAAAGTGTTGCAGACTAAAGATACCGGAAGTTTCCTGGCAAAAAGCACAAAGCAGGCTGCAAATCCCATACAAGTTATGAGAAAGAGGCCTCATTTTTCTCCATCTATCGGACCTTACTGTAATTGTACCCGTTTGGAGAGATTTGACCCTATACCTTTTACCATATCTTGCATTACATCATGTCTAGTCTCTTGAGACGGACTTGTTGGCTCGCACAACTTTCAAACGCTTCCGCCATACAGTCTGTGTTCAGTACTGTACGTTGGAAGCGCTGAAGTACTTTAACCACTTAAATCCTATGGAATCAGAATCATCTTTATTGTCACATCACAGTTTTACAAGTAAAACAGTTGGTGAAATAAATGTTGTGCATCTGAGCACACGTGACACGACAACCTTTTTTTTTGCCTTTGTCATACAAAGGTCCCTTTTTATTATGATTAATGAGTTTTTCAGGTTTACGGCCTGAAACGGGAACAGTACATCACGATACGGACGGAAGAGCCCTTGTATGAAAGAGTGTACGGATTCATGAATTAATAAGTGACTCATCCACTCTGACATTGGGGTGTATTGTGCTGAAGAAGGCTGTGTGCCAAAGTGTGTTTTCTGCATGTTCCCCTTACGAAACAAAAGTACCTGAAGGACATTACATTAATTCTTGTGACTCACCCATATACTGTAAAAAAAATATGGACAAACCGTTCTCCGGGTCTGATATGGACGTAAGATGAAGCCTGTCGGTCCTTGAATTGTAAGTCGCCATCTTTCTAGATCCGTTTGGGCCCAGCTGGCCATTGGCTGGCTTAATAAATGGGACCATCATTTTCCAGAAAGAATATTATGACATGAGAAATGAGACTTTAAACTATAGTGACTGGAAGCAGAAAGTATTAATGTTTATTAAGGTAATAAAGTCTAGGTGAAGTTGGGCCCAAATACATGGACCTCTATGGAGCTTTTTGGGCCCAATGACAGGGCCACAATCAATCAATCAATCAATTGCATGCTTACTTGTGTGTGTATACCGCTATCAATGAGAAACTTTGTTGATACTTTGTTTTCTTTTGTTTGCTCTTATGTTTTTTTATTCATGATACGGTGATAATTCATTGATATAGTCAAAATAAGCTTCGGCTTCAGCCTATATGCCTTTTCAGGCATCAGTTATCATGTTGCCTTTATTCTTTAACTCTTTGTAAGCATGTTCCTTTTATTTTCTTACTCCAAAGAAAGTTACTCCAAAAATCTATTAACAAACATGGCCCAATGCAGTATGCTTGTGACTGAGAGAGCTCTGTGCTCAAAAGGCCTAGACTCCCTTTACGTACAAAATAGGGCTGTCAAAATGAGTGAGTTAACTGAGTTAATTACATTGTGAAATTAATCCGATTAAATATATTTTATCCACTCTGCACTATCTAGCCCTATCTGGATGGCACTAACCAACATATGTCGGTTATTGCCATAAAAGGCTGCACAATTTAATTTACATGAAATCACATAGCACGATAACGGGATGAGAGACAGACACCATCCTGCCAAATGTAAACATACATACATACATACCGTACTGTATGTAATTTGTCTTTCCATTCCCACTAGAATATACAGAAAAACATGGCAAACATGGCAACGGGCGAGGAGGTAAACAGAAAACTTGTTATGCATGAAAAACATTAATTTAATTAGAAGCCAAATTAAGAGATTAATTCCTTTTCAGTTGTATAAGAACAACATAAAAAGTGTGCTGCATGTTTTTAAACACTTGTTTTAAATTACATTCACACTCAGTCTTGTCGTTTGCGAGTCATTTGTATTAATTTGTTCCATAAATGCAATTAGGGTGGTTTAACAGTAAGGCCCCTTTTCCACCGGTTGGTTCCCAGTGGGAACCGGTTCAGTTCTTTTTGGTTCTTCCATGAGCCAGAGCTCCAAAATTGAAACGTTAATTATGAATTGAGTGGGCAAAACCATACCTATATTAGATTGTTATCACCATTAAACGTCCCCCTTACATTTTTTAATATGCAAATTAGGCATTATGTAGGAAAATATGCAAAATAATCTAAATTTTGAAAAAGTTACTACTGTGGAAGGGTTATCATGTATTAATTTACTTGTATTGATCCTATAAACTATTTAATATAGGGTATAGTTTGACAACCAATTTTGGAGCTCTGGCTCATGGACTAAAAACCAAAAAGAACTGAACCGGTTCTCATTGGGAACCAACCGGTGGAAAATGGGTCTAAGTGTCGCACCACTGTAGAATGTGGCGATGCCTCAGTTATGTTGTTGAGATTCATGACTTACATTGCAGCTGTGTTACTGTATATTGCAATGATGCTCTGCAAAGCATTACTCACAGGCCAGCTATGTAGTGAGAATGGAGCCATACTGTACATACAGCCATTGTAATCCCAGGCTGTCAGCCATCGATCAGACATACCGGTAACCAATTATTGAAGGTCACTTATTCAGAACGGTTCTGTATTCACTGGCAGCGTTGCCCATGATGCGGAATGGTTCATGGAAAATACAGCGCGCCATCTCACTTTTTCGATCATCTCGATGGCCACTCTACCCACCAGTGCAGCTGTGCCTCGCAGAATGAAATCACCATTGTTTCACAATAATGTACACTAGTATGTACTTGCTGACTGCTGTTCCCCCAGGGCTATTAGGTCTGCTATCGTATTTCCCTCTACACCAAGGGTTCAAAACCTTTGTATCAGGACTCCATTTGACTTTTATATTTTATTTTAAGTTGGAAATCGTTTGGCAACCCAGCACTTGATTTAGAGTGTAATTACAAAGTTAATATGAAAGATATTTAAAATAAAGCACATAAAATAGGGACATTTGTTAGAAAATGCACACATAATGCTACAGTAGTGATTCTTTTTTGTCTCATCAACGTAATTTAAAAGCTGGAGAAATGCATTTCTGTAGACATGTGTTAAAGAAACCGTACAGTATAGTGTATATCTGTTGCCAGCCCAGAACCATAATGATAAAACAAGAAAGAAAGAACATGCATTTACAGGCTATTCTTTTCATGACACACTCAATAGAAAGGATACATAATTCTTTCTTTCAGATGTCAAGGTGCGACCCCACCCTCACCTTCTCGCTACCCCACTTGGGGTCCTGGCCCATGGTTCGAGAGCCTCTGCTCTACGCCAAATCTATCACGCTATTTTCACCCCAATATGTTTGCCCTCCAGAATAGAGAACGCTATAGTGGTTAACTTGATTTAAAATACCCGAAGCAGCCGGAGTTACCAGTGCTATAAATAAGGCATGAGTCTTTAGTGTAAGTGGTGTTCTGTGCAATGTCAGCCAATACCCCATTTGCCTTAAGTCATTAGGACCTGATGCCGGTTCCAAAAATCAGTTTTCTGACAAAATGGTGCTGCTGTACCGGTGGGGCTCAAACCTTTTCATGTCATGGGCCCCCACAATGAATGTATTTGGCCGCCGACCCCCATCTCAAAGAGTGTGTGTGTGAGTGTGTGTGTGTGTGTGTGTGTGTGTGTGTGTGTGTGTGTGTGTGTGTGTGTGTGTGTGTGTGTGTGTGTGCGGCGGTGCACAGTGCACACACATACATACAGTACGTGGCGCGAAATGACGCACTTTGAGCTTGCATATCCGCTGTGTTCGAATAGACACCGTATAAAAGTGGTTAAAATGATTGTGACGCTATTAACTCCTACGCTAAAATGACGCTCTCCCGGTTTTAATGGGTTAATATATTTTCCTCTGATATTTCAGTGTCATTAGTAGCAGCCTCTGTAATAATAAGCCATGTGATAAAGCCCCCCAGCCCCCCATTCTAGTGTGCAAAGTGGCGTCGGAGGGTGTTGTGCAGGTGGGTGGGCTCGCTGGGCGGGGAGGGGCAGGGGGTGTTCTGCGTCTGAACTGATCAGAAACACAATTATGCCGTGCTCACTCATAATAAACCTCAGTTAAGTGGGCCGGAGAATTCATTTATTTATATTAACTCCGTCGCCATTCGACACTAATGGATGCCTTTCATTAATGACTGAAGGATCTCGCCCAGCGTTGGCGTTCTCCTACTGGGAGTAATGCATTTGTTTTTATATTTAAATGAAATCAAAATAGAACAATTGATGAATGAAAACTTTTAGGGAGATTGTATTGAGTGATTTGGACAATACTGCCAAGAACCAGATTGCATGAGTAGAGGGCAAAAAAAAGAAAAACAGTCTTTCACTTTAGCCCAAATCCATCCGTCCGTCTGTCTGTCTGTCTCTGTCTGTCTGTCTGTCTGTCTGTCTGTCTGTCTCTCTCTCTCTCTCTCTCTTTCTCTTTCTCTCTCACTCTTTTAATCATGTTCTGCTCTCTTGCAGTCCGTCTAATTGAAGAAAATCAAATCATTTTTCTTTCCATTGATTTTTCTATTCCTCCTCCCCCTGCTTGATTTTAACAACCTAAAAATAGTCTCGCTCTTTGTTCTGCATTCAATACATTTCTTAGTAATGGGCAGTAGTTTGTAAAATTGAAAATGCTGCGTGTGTGTGTGTGTGTGTGTGTGTGTGTGTGTGTGTGTGTGTGTGTGTGTGTGTGTGTGTGTGTGTGTGTGTGTGTGTGTGTGTGTGTGTGTGTGTGCGCGTGTGCGTGTGCGCGCGAGTGTCATGGCCATTGGCCTCTGTCACCGGTCCATCTCTCCCTTGGCCTGTTGCTACAGACAGATGTTGCATTATCTCAGTCTGCCACTGTAATCGCCGACCACCCACCCACTCACCCCCCCCCCCCCCCCCCCCCCACACACACACACACACACACACACACAGCCGCCCTGGTTGCCCCTTACCAGGCGCTAATCTCCGATTTGAATTAAAACATAATTGGGAATCATGAATCATTAATCTTCTCATGGACAGCGCAGGCACTGCCCTGTCAACTTGATGCACTGCCTCCCTTGTCTATTTATTAACCACATGAACCCCGGCATGCCCATTCTGGGCATGGCGTAGCAGGCGGACTTTTAAAGAACATAGCCGATCTACAAGCTCACAAAGCTAATTGTCACCTTGTGCAATCCTATACAGCCTGGGGTGGCACCTGTCAGCAGGGAGTGTGGGGCGGGAAGAGTAGAGCGAAGGCTCTATGTCCTCCCGGTGGGGGATCCTCACACAAGTCGGTAGGATACAACAGCAGTGGCAAAACACATATGAGTGTCGGGAGGAAAATAAATGGCATAATGACATTTGGGGTATACAATGCAAGAAACAGGGAAACATATTTTTCTTAGTTTATTTATTTAGAGATTTGGTGTATAGGCCCTAAAGGGAAAAAATAATATGGTGCCAAGAATAGAGCCCTGGGGAACTCAGTCAACGAAGTATACGGCTAAGGTGGGCTTTTTTCAGCTATGGACCCCACCCTAGCACAGTGTCAAAGTCGTACGATTTGTCACACGTTACCGCAGTGACATTTGTTCTCCGCATTTGACCCATCTCTTGGAGCGCTGAGCTGCAGCCAAGGAGTGGTGAGCTGCATCCGTGCCGCGCTCGGGAAGTGGTTCTCAGAGTGCGATCCAGGGAACCCCCTCTGCGTTCCTTGAGGGGCTTCCAAATTGACACTTAAATCTTTATAACTGAGAGTGCACAGATCGAACCAAATTGGTCCCTTGTGGGAGCATTTGCTTCCATTTGTTCACTCTCGAAGTTATGGGGGGGGGGCGGTCCTTTTGACATGAAAAAGTTTAGTACAGCGCACGGTGGAGAGTGGGAGGGCTTCCGTGCCATGTTCAACGTCTTATTTAGCAGCGATTCCCGTGCCCACGGGCATCGGCTACTCCGGCACTGGCTCTTAGAGCGGCACGCACGCAGCTGTCTCCACTTATGTGATCAAACGCTGTAATGCTTTTTACATGAGGGATATGCAAGTCTGGAGATGTGCATGTATATATACACTATGCATGTCATGCGGGGATCACATGTGTTGTGCTAATGAAGTTGTGTTTACGGGAGCTGTATTATGCATAAGTGCGATTGAACTCCGGATGAGCTGAAAGAAACTGATTAGGCCTCGCTGTGCTACTTTGACATAATGTTTTTGTCTCAATTTATTATATATATATATTTTTTTTAAACGGCCATTAACCCATTAAGACCTGGTGCCGATTCTACAAATGTCTTCTCACTCAGCACTCAGCAGTGCTCAAACATTTTCATGTGAAGGACCCCCAAAATTTGGCCACGGGCCCCAATCTGAAATTGTTTGTATCAGGGACCCTCCCCACCTTTGTCTTAAATAAACACTTTCAAGATTTTTCAATTAAAACAATTCAATAAATAACAGATAAGATAACAGATTTTTAAAGAACCACTGTTCAAATTCCTAAGAGTTTTCTGAAATATATAAATTATGCTTTCACAGTTTTTTTTTTAGGTTAGGTTTAGCAGTACTGACGAACCCCAATGCAGTATTGAGTTACCATGCAAAGGGGGCACATATGTGTTTGTGTGTTCTACGATGTATAACTGTACACAGTACGTTTTGGACACAATTTTGCAGATTTAGTGAGGATTGCATTTACAAAATTGTCCTCTGTTGTTGCATTTTTTGAAACGCATGCATGTTCACAGCATTGAAAGTGATCAAAGAAGTAAGAAACCTTTTTTGTGACAGCAGAGAATAGGCATGACGTGTGATTTATGACCGTAAGAGCCACACAATCCATTCAATCAATTTCAAATCTCTCTCTATTCATTATTTTTCTTTTTGACTTGACCTTTATTCATCCAGGCAGATCACTTAAGAACTAAGTGTTACTTACAAGGACGGCATGCCATTATTGCGCTACACCATTACCACTGTCTTGGAATCAGGAGAGATTTTCTTTTCTTCAGCAGCAGCAAAATGAAATAACCTTGCACAAGACTACTTCTCCAGATGCTGTAATGTCTTCACCCTGGCTGTGCATTAGTACTCATAGAAACCCAAGTATAGACAATAATGTGGGTGGTCCCTGGCTGCACTGAATTCTATGCAAATAGCTAATTCACGTGCCCCACGGTTAAATCGGGCCAGACTTTGCACTATGAATTATTTTACAGCTGTCATGTTGCATTATTTTGAAACATAGGAAGGATCACTGGTGCCCTGCAGATGGATTTGTTGTTTGTTGTGTGTGCATACCGTACATTTCTGACATCCAAACACTTTCTACGGCTTCACACACCTCCAGGGTCGTGCAATGTTTAATTTGCATACTAGACAAAGCTGTAATTTATAGTGAAATGCGTGAATAAAACAAAAAAAACAACACAGTGTAGATTGAGATCTCTCGTCTCTTGTTTTCTCCCTTCTCTCTTAGCCATTTTCAACCTGAGGTGATGATGAAGGCTGCTCTAGCTTTACCTACTGTACGCTAGCTGTGACGTCGCTGTCTGTGCCGCCCTGTTTGTCTAAAATACTGCAGAAGTAGGTGAAGGATTCGACTACCTGAATTGGTTTGTCGCCTACTGCAATTGGATTATTGCCTTGGTCAGTGTGTTAATTGACATTATGTTGGCTATCCGCTGTACGGCAGAGTATATCTATCGTTTGAGTGGTTGAAATGTCTTCTCTCCGTTTTTATGCGAGAGCTTCTGAGATGTCAGATTAGATAAAATGTGATGGAACCACACATTTTACAGTGTTAGATTGAGATCTCTCGCCCTGTATTATGTTCTTGTCTTTCGCGCGCGCGCGCGCATGTGTGTGTGTGTGTGTGTGTGCGTGTGCGTGCGCGTGTGCGTGCGTTCGATTGTCTGTTTCTCTGAGTGCAAGCATGTGCCTGGGAGGGCCTCTGATGATGAATTCTATGTATTTGATTCAGTATACTGACTCACATGCCCTCCAGTTAAAACCCATCCCGACTTCACTAGATCAACTAGGGCCACATACTGTACAGTACGTCGTCGTTCATGCTTGCAAATGGTGTGCTGGCAATGCACTGCATGAGGCTGTGCACAGTGCACCCATATAACAAGATCTCTTCCAGGTTTGTGTGTGTGTGTGTGCCTGCGTGCATGAATGTGTGTTTGCCTGTTTTTGTAGTATTACTCTTGTGCATGTGCGCATTGATGGGTTGCAAAATTCAAATTACATTCAGTTAAATTAACCACTATGATAGCTCTACAAAGCTCTTTTTTAAATTGTCACTGAAATCATGTTAAACCTGTTGCGCCATGCGTGTTGTTTTTAGTTGTTGACCCTGCATTGTATTTTTTGTGTAAAAAATGCATACACGTGAATATAATGTATATTTGTCATATCTGTCAAAAGGATAAAACTTGAACTTGCGAGCTTAATTCAATAATTGTCCTTTGAGTGCACTCAGTGTGCGAGTTGTATTGTTCTGTTTGTACTGTTTACTCTAGTGACCCCATCTGGATTCTTTTGTCTTTTGTCAGGACAATGTTGGACCCTTTTCAAGTAAGCATTTGGATGAATGTATTTGGTGATGCATGAGCGAAGAATTGACTATATAATACAATCGCTATGTATTATGATAATTCAATGAGTCACCATCCATAAAGATGTAAAAGTCTAGTGGAAATCTGGAAACCACAGGCACTATAATCCTTCACTGTCAGTGGAAAAGCTTAGATTAGAATCCTTAAGAGAGACAGCTATAGTCTGTCCTAAGGACATAACTGCCCAGTATCACAGGCACAACATGCAAATTATGTCTCTCAAAAAAGCTGGGGAACAGGGGCTATATATCTTTTTTAAATACTGGGGTAATTTGGTCCCAGAACATATACTATACACATTTCATTTAAATTTTCAATTAAAATTATTATGTTGTATGTTACCATTATTATTTTTCTGTGCCAATACAATTGCTACAGTATAGTACTCTTCCATGATATACACATTTTCCGCCATAATCTGAAAACTCACCTCTTGAGACTCAACCTTAGCATGTACTACCACTTGACATAGTTATGACAACCTTGCAGACTTACTTTGGTCATTTGTTCTCCTGTTTTCTGTAAAATAAATAGACAGCAGGTTATAATATTTAGACAGGTTCTAGGTTTCTTCCCTACCTGGAATCCTATAGTTTCAATGTAGATATTATTATTATTTTTATTTCACTATGGGATAAGCCCCTTCCCAACTCGTTTTGAGTGGAGTCCTCATGATTTGTTTGATAGTATATTGATTAGACTGATGCTAGGTTCTTGGGCCACTTCACCCCGTTTGCAACCCGATCTTATTTGAATGATATTTAGAACACAAGAAACACTTTCTTAGGGTTTTTATGTGTGTAATATATGTTTTCAGATATTTTAGTCATGACGCCATGTTCATGACCAAGATTTGACATGAAAATGTGGTCTCACTTCCTTCCTGGACTACAAAAATGTCCCTTTAAGTGCAATTAGTGTTATTGGTATTACATGCTTATTTCCACCGGAATGTTTCTTTTCTCACCAAAAAAACTATCTTCCCCAACTGTAACTGTAATGTCATGCATGGGATAGGGGCACTGGGGTTCTCGTGGTTAAAGTTCTCGTGGATTTTCATGAAAACTTGTTTGAAATGATCAGGTAATCCTAATTCATACTGTGTGAGCCAAGCTGTGGCTCATGGATCACAGCTCTGTACTACACAGCTGGCCTCACACAGTATAATTTAGGTTTAAATTAGGATTTAGAGGACAAGAATTTCATGTTCCTAGCAACTAGAGCAGTGCCTTGGATCCAAAGATAAAACATGTTTGAGGCAGGATACTCTCTCAAGGCTGTCGATTTTATTTATTTATTTAATATCTCTCAACCTTTCTTCAGAATGAAGATGAAGAGATTTCAAGAGAGGTCAAGAGATTTCAATGTTAATAAAATAAAATAAAAGATAAAAAAAGTGCATCAAGCCTTATATTGGAATGATCAGTAGGCTGCCTTTTAAACTAGGCTGCAGCGTGTACAGTACATGTAATAGCTCAGATGGCACAGAAGTACACGAGTGTGAATGAGTCATTAGCGCCATCAAAAGCATGCCACTTCATTGAATTAGGCTCGCCACTCACCTCTGGAAAAGGCGACAGCCGCGGCACAGTAAACTTTGGCTTAGAGAACCCATCGCCTGCACAGCTATGTCATCAGGTACGCTGCATGCCTGCCCACGCAGCGACCTTACACCTGCTCCTGAGCTTATACGCTTATCTCACAAAGCCTAATAATCCATTACGCTCTTAGAATCCATCCACTGTTTAATGCTCTCTATAGTCTAAAATGCCATTTAATGGATGGTGGGTCAACTGCAAATCAAAACGGCTACACGTTTAAGAAGGGCAGCAGAAAGATATGGTCCGGTTCGGCCCAGTTATTTTAAGTAGATCTTTTGCGATCAATACGCCGACTTGACTCGAAAGAGCGTGAGAGATAAGAGCGATGGAGTGAAAGAACAAAGCACAGACTGTACAGTGATGAAGAAGGAAAGATGCAGTTTGCAGAAAAAGAACACATTTTAATTACAGTGGCATCTAAGAAAGTGAAGCGACACTCCAACTCACTACCAGAAGTAATGGGGGCAACTTTACTTTCAATGTTGTTCAGTTTGAAATAGATTTCTGCAGATTCCAACTAAAAGGGGCTTCAGGTCCAAACACCCAGAAAAGCCCATCGTCGTGTCTCACTCTCGAGATGGGTTTTAGAGCAACTTATTTATTGATTGACTTCTTTTTTGTACTTTTTATTTACTGTACTTATTTTGCTTGTTTTTTTTCACTCATAGTTTTCGAGCTAAGTGGAAGAGTGCTTTGCCAAGGCTGTAGCCATGGCTCGGTGGGTTCAAATTGATTGTGCTGAAAAAAGCCAGAGGAATGTTGAGTGGATTTCCATTTTACTGCAATGTACTTCACAAGCCTGTGACCCCATGTGGGCTTGTGATCCTGAAAGGCTTCGCATTTCAGTCTAAAATGTCACTGTATAAAATAGGGACTTCCTCTGATCTTCCATGTTGGAACTTTGGAGAGAGCCAAGGTTGGAATCACTGGAGACATTCTGTGTGACCATGGAGACTGACTGATTTCAGACGGACTACCACATTACGGATGCTTTTTACATGTACTTACATGCAGTTATCAACCCCTAGGACAGCCATGATCCTTGCATGCTTCTCAGAAGAGACTTGTTTATGATCTTGTGGAAATAACATGCATAACTATTTGATAAATATCTGTAATCTTTTATGTATAAATCTTATCTACTTATAACTGTTCATGAGAAAAGCATGACTATGCTTGACAACAGGGCTTGAACATTATCTGTAAATAAATGTCTTGTTTTGCAGGACAGTAACGAAGTGTACTTGCGTACCGTATAATACGTTGTTGGAGTAATTTGTACTTTATGATTGATGATTACTGCATTGGATACGGATATTGTACTTTTGAAAAGTACTTAAGCCCTATTTAAAATATAGTAAAAGAATAGCCAATCTAGAAGCTCACATGTTCGTGATGTGACATGGTGTGAGCTTGTATGTCTGCTTTTTTTGCTTGCAGATTGGCTATTTTCCCTGTTTCAAACATATTGACAGAGCAACATTCACTTAGTAGTGTCGAAGTATAGATTTATTGGGGGTTTGCCTACTTTGGAAAACTGAGTGACAATTGGGATTCACAGTAGAAGCTCACTGGTATGACTTGACACATGCAGTGGTGGAACGTAATGCAGTACACCATTCTTTTTTAACTTTAGTGGACTATCCCATTTTCACTAGTTTTACTTCTACTCCACTACATCTCAGAGACAAATATTGTACACTATAATTACTATTGTTATTACATATAACGTATATTAACCAACCTATACATTGCGGCCATTTGAAAATAGCCAATCTACAAGCTCACAATGCGTCCCATTGGGGGCCGGCAGCCCGGCACATTGTGCGCTTATATATCGGATAATTTGATACATATTGAACTTGTGAAACGGAACATATGAACATATGCATAATGGGTACATTTTGAAAACCAATACTTTTGTACTTTTACTCAAGTCAATTCTGAATTCCGGACTTTTACATATTCGTAACAGCATGATTGTACTTTGCAGCATTGATACTTTTAGTAGAACATGTGAGTGCTTTTTCTACCACTGCACACATGCATACACAGTGACACGGTCAAATGCCAGCCACGTGTGTGGCGCTGGGAGGACCGTTCAATAAGACGTGACGTCCTACGGTGTCATTAGTTGTGGACAGGCTATCAGAGATGGCACCTCACCAACATGGAAGAAGGTCACATGACTGGCCGACTCGCGGGCGATTTGTCATCCCAGAGGCACCGGTGTGGGTCAAAGGTTGGCCAGCCAATCTGCACCGTCCCGCGCAGCCCGCGTGCACGTGACTGCGTACCGCGGGTGTCAAGGCCTTTGCAGACCGGGGGATATTTATTAGTGTGATTTATTCACATGTCAGTAATATTTTTCCAGCGCCACCTTGGTAATTAGCGCCACAGTGGTGTATGGTATGAAGTTATTCGATATAGTCTTTTACATAACCGGGGAGCGACAGGCCCAAAAGCTCAACGGTTAAGGATTAACCTGTGATGTCATGACATACTTTTTATTTGTGGTTTTTCTATTAATTTGGTCATTAAGGTCCACAGAATGAGAGGTTATGTCATTTTTGTATACCACACCATGGACAACCAATATTAGGCAACGACAGAACCATAGAACAACAATTATGTTGCTCCCGCAAACTCAAGCTCAAAGAATCTGTCAATGTTCCACTGGCTCCTCCAGTGCACACCATAATCTCTTCGGCAACAATAACCGTTCTGCAAGCACACGTGACACGTGTCAGATATTTTCACTGAACGTAAATCTAAATAGGGACACTATAGTGTCCATGCGGTTACATTAAATCACGCAACGTGACTCACTCCTCTGCCGTCTCAGTAGTGCGTCGTGAAGTACACGACGTGTCGCCACTCTTACAGAGTGGACTGAATCTTTCATGTGGCCCGTTAACACGGCTTTCCCATCAGGGGCATTGCTGCTCCGACAAGCATCTGACACATGGCCATGCACCCGCTGAACACAAGCAGATGACAATGGCTTTGCAGAGGGTTTTGCTTTAACCCATTCTGACCTGAGATCAGATTCTAAAAATGTCTATTACATCCTGACAGTTTCATTATTAACCCATGCTGACCTGAGATCAGATTCTAAAAATGTCTTAAATCCTGACAGTTTAAAAAAATAGCAGACCTACAAGCTCGTAGCGCGCCACTCGGTGGCGCGCTATGAGCTTGTAGATCTGCTATTTTTCAATGGCACCATTCTACGCACAGAAGAATGGTGGTTCTTTAACGCATTTTGACCTGAGATCATATTCTAAAAATGTGTTAAATCCTGACAGTTTAAAAAAATAGCAGACCTACAAGCTCGTAGCACGCCACTCGGTGGCGCGCTATGAGCTTGTAGATCTGCTTTTTTTCAATAGCTAAAGCATAGAATAATGCTAACACCAAAATGGGTTCCCGCCCAAAATGGGTTAAGCCAGTGAGCTACCTGACGAGACGATGAACTCCCGGCGGCGGCGGCGGCAGCGACCGGCTGCACCGGAATGCTGTTAACGTCGAGCAAAAGCAATGAGTCATGCATGACAAACGGCGAGGTTTCGTGAATTTTTAAATGTGCAAATTCTTTCCAAATGTCACAAACCGGGTGGGAGTGGTATTCCTTATATCCATGATAATTATTGCTTCAAGTCCCTTAGCATCTTGTGTGTGACTCGTATAACTTTGATTATACCTGGAAGAAAAATTGTATTAAATGTGGAAAGCCCTAACCAGGTACTGAAGTTCAGCTCCCCCTTGCTTCCAGGTAATTCATTTTTCTTTGCATACAAAATGCGCTCCTCCGAGTGAAATATCAGTCACTTCTCAGCTCTTTCCCCAAGTATTGCTTTTATTTCCTTCTCGTAGGAATAGTTTATACATGATAATTAGAATTTGCCAGGGCTCTCTGACTCTAATTTTACCATGTCAATGAGATGGTACGGAGCGCCTTCTCGAATTTATGGAAGGTGACAAAATGGAAGGCAAAGCTGGCTATAAAATGTCAAAACAAAGGCGTTTACGATGGCAGTAAACGATACCTTAAACAGGTATGAGACTGGTACAGTAGCAAGTTGCTGGGGTTTTGCTGCAGTGGCCTGGGTTGCAGCAGTATAGTGGACAGTAAAAAAGTACTATGTCCACTACTGTACCCAAGTAAATATACTTGGTGACAGTAGTGGACATAGTACTTTTTATATGTGAATATCTGTAGTGTGTGTGTGTGTGTGTGTGTGTGTGTGCGTGTGTGCGTGTGCGTGCGTGCGTGCATACAGATACACAGCTTCGTAATGGAGCGGGGCTCGTAGTGTAGTGTACTCTGTGCCACTTTACTCTGTGCTGTACTGTACTGGCCACTTTGGGTGTTGCAGCTTTCCATGCTCGGACATACAGACAGACGGACGGACATACAGTAGCTCCGTAATGGAGCGGCGGCACCGCTCAAGAATGTCTGAGTTTCTTTCACATTTTCTTGGAAATGTATACATTCCAATATATAGGAATCTTAAAGCAGTACTATATATAACTTCTTCTACCCCGGATTTGAACCCGGTTTCCGGAGCGCCGAAGTCCTGATGTCACTCGCTTATCCCCTGTTTCCAAGGGGTTCGCAGAAGTTTTTTTCTCTATGGGGAATTATGGGTCATCTTATTATTGTCGGGGAGGTGTCTCTGTATCATTCACTTATAATATAATACACATACCGTAACAATAAATGACTGACTGTCGTCAACTAATTTGGCACCACTAACATTTGGTCAGTTGGTCAGTTGATTCTTCATATCCATATGGGATAATTTGTTTATTTTTCAAACGCAGTTCTTATATGAGGCAATCTAAAATCTTAAATGTGGATTATAATGCAAATAAGAAAGTACACTGACCTGCGTCCTCTAGTGATATTGACGTCAGACTTCGGTGCTCTATAGAGCCTGCCTGCTTGCTCAAGGGATGAATTGAATATAGACAATCAGGTCAAAATGATTTTGTGTCAGATCCCGTGTCTAGGTGAGACGTGACCTTCGACACGATCAAATACAACCACCCCAATTGTATAAGTTATATTGTATTAACATACTCTACCATACACATTGGACAACATTACATTTTACTTGTACTTGTACTACTCAAGTACCTTAAATCAAGTATACATTTGACTGAGAAGCTTTCACTTTTAGATGAGTAATATTTGAACTCAGATTCTGGAGTTGCAGGGGGTCAAGGGGTTGGACACATTGTGTACTTTAGCACTCTGTTGGCTCCTCATCCTCTCCAGTGCAACACGTTGAGTTCATTGTGTTGGTCAAGGACAGTATGGTACAGTGCGTAGGAGGTACCGCATGTATAATTATTATCCCACAGGATACAAACACAAGGTCAACAAAGAGCTTTTGGATGCCAAACCTCGTCCGGACCGTGGCCCACATGCATTTTCAGAACGTGTTTGTTTATTTATTTTTAATGTTTTTTTTCTTTTGTGGCTTTCTCCTTTATTTTATATATTTTTATGGAGGGACAGACCGTAGGCTGTTTTTCCTATTATTTTGAGGCCCACTTGCAATACCCTCACTGGTATAGCAAATTGCACTATAGTCTTTAAAGTAGTTTGGGACTTCACATTGGACCCCCACTGACCTTAGATGGCACGCAGTTCTTTGTTCCCAGATGCTCTTTAAAACTCGCCCTGGCACAGGGTGTGATGAAGCCTCGATCTGCATTGCAGTGCTTTTAAAAAGAGAGGAGACAGACCTTTTAAAAGAGAGGAGACAGTCCTTTGAAAAAGAGAGGAGACAGAGTGTATAGCCTATTTTCATTGATCCCAACTAAAGGCTGAAGACAAAAGGTGCCCTGGCATTTCTCATTGTTGCTCTTTGTGAACTTGCCTTTGGATTTATTTAACCCTTAATAGCTTGATCTCCTGCACAGCAAAGCACTTTCCTGTTAATTAGCTTGACGCAGCAATTTGAGATCCATGATCCAGGTTTTGTTTTTTTAAAGCTATGATGAACTTTGGTAGAACCTTGGTTTGTATACAGTAGGTACCTGCCATGATAAACTGTAAGTTCAATTCATGGCAATGGGAAAGGGAATCAATACTATACATGGTTTCTTAGTCTCGCGTTGCCAGACTGTTGCCTCTCGCAATTTTCAAATGCTTCTTCCCCACTTCCGTTTCGTCTTGACAGTGGCTCAAATTTATTTTAATATAAATATAAATCATTTAAGCATATATACAGTATCTTGCTTCTTAGCAGAAATGTATATAAAAATAAATATATATTTTTTTATGAATGGAAATGACAGAGTGGAGTGCTCTCCCCAGGTTGGCAGAGGGAGAGTAGCACCCAGGATTACTGCTTAGGCAATTGGCACCGGGTGAAAACTAAATGGGTTACAAAAACCGTGGGATAAATGGAGTAGAAAAAGTAGATGACTCAAAATCAAATCTTATCCTATTTGTCATCCTATTTGTATAACATGTT
This sequence comes from Protomyctophum bolini, assembly GCF_963924005.1. Lineage (NCBI taxonomy): Eukaryota > Metazoa > Chordata > Actinopteri > Myctophiformes > Myctophidae > Protomyctophum > Protomyctophum bolini. The sequence goes on from NC_137885.1 coordinate 22,758,883, forward strand.
GATCACTAAGGCAAAGATATGGCTTTCCCCCAGATGCTATTTTGGCGGTATCAAGTCCCACCGCTCAACCCACAGTGACCAATTTATAGCTTCTCTTGGACCCCCAGACAAGCATACTGCGTCTGCCCTTGCTCTCTCTGACATCAATCTGACCTCTGTCATAGCACTGAAGCAACCTGGTACAGGTCTGCAGTTCATTTCAGCCTGGGTCAACCCACCGACAAGGCTGCTACGACCCGCCCCGTCTGTCCTATCACATCCTCCATAATTCATCCAGGGTGCTGCTCTTTAACCATCACATTATGCAAATGTTGTCCCTCTCGTGTGCTGCCCCCGCTGATTAGATTGTCCCATCGGTGTCCACTTCGGATGTCTGAAAGTGGCATCTGAATCTAAAACGCTGCCACTCCCTATAGTGTCTCCAGGCCATCGTTTAGAACCGCATGCTTCTCAACGTGTGGTCCGGGGACCCCCAGGGGTCCTTGAGTCATATAGGAACCAAATGGACCCATAAGGGCCCGTAACTGTGAGGTTACATACACAATCTGGTTCAATTTAACACTGAGAATTTCCCAGTGGAAATTGGGGTCCCAGTCCCAGATATAACACACAATGTCAAATTGTGGGGCCTCTAAATCAAAAAGGTAGATCATCACTGCATGGTTTAGACCTATCTATCCTATCCTGCTCAAGGTCTGTGCATTGTTCTCTCTCTCTCTCTCTCTCTCTCTCTCTCTCTCTCTCTCGCTGACAAAGATGAGGGGAAACTGGCCAGTGTGAACACACTGTTCTGGCACGATCAAATTGGTCTCGCTCTGTGCACACGCCTAAATGTATGCAAAATAGAAAGACAAAAGGGAGACAAAGGCAGTGAACAAGGGAAATCTGATGTGTTCAAAAGTTTCTTGGTGAGATTTTGTCATTCATTTAAAAATATTTTTCCACTTCAAACCTTATTCTGTTCAACTAGAAATAATATTATATATCTATGTCTGCCAGTAGGCTACTTACCTACACCAAACATCTTTGCTGAAAAATAGCTGATCTACAGCTATAGTGTTTACCTCTACACCAATCATATCTTTGAAAATGGCTGATCTACAAGCTCACTAGAGCTCAACAGCTGATCTACAAGCTGTGTGTGAGTTTTTATCATTTAGTTTTGATCATTTAGTCATTTATTTTAGTTGAATGTTTGTCCCGGCATAGGGATGCTAGGCTTCATGTGTTTAAATAGCCCGTCATTTCATCGTTTGAGGGTTAGTGTTTAGATTTAGGCTTTGTATGATTTTAGTCTAACATGAATTAAAGTCCTGTTTGAATGTAATAAGCTCTGGTCTACCCTCCCGCTAGCATCTCTGTGTAAAAAAATAGATAAGAAATCTATTTCTCACTCTCTTTTGATTCCGGTCCGAGGCACAATCGATACGAGGTGACATAACCGAGCGGCCACATTTCCATTTTTTGATTTTTAACCCATTCTGACCTGAGATCAGATTCATACAAGGTTTCCCACTGGACACACACTGGTCTGATTAACCCATTCTGACCTGAGATCAGATTCTAAAAATGTCAGTCGTTCTTCGATTTTTCAAAAAATAGCAGACCTACAAGCTCGTAGCGCGCCACTCGGTGGCGCGCTATGAGCTTGTAGATCTGCTATTTTTCAATAGCTAAAGCATAACATGTTGCTAACACCAAAACGGGTTCCCGTTCAGAATGGGTTAAGCGGTGTTTGACACTTGCTCTACCATAGCAAAGGTTAAGATGAGTGATGGCATGCGTCAGTCAATTGTATGAATAAATATTTACCGTTTAAGGTAAATATGATTATTTATTGATTGCCCTGCTCCTCTTGTTGAAAGTTAGTTAATGATCGTATATGCCTGCATACAGTATGTATGCCTGCATATCGAGGAAGACTGTGTGCGCGCACGTTTGAGAGCGCGTGCGTGTGCGTAATAACATGTGTGCCAATAATGAACAATGTGCAGTATGATTACTTTTGAAACATAGTCGTGACGTGCTCATTTGCATCCATTATTCCATTTGAAGCCCCCCGTCCATGGACCACCATTTCATGGACCTTATTTTCAGGTACGTGAGTGCCCTGTAATAACTGCCAATCAAGGCCTTTTATCCAGCGCCATTGTGGAACCAGCCGGGCTGCAAATTGCACACATTGTGATTCAGAGACGAATACACAATGAGAGAAAGCTGCCAGAGCAGCGGGCGTTTTTTTAGAATTATGGGCTGCATGGTGTGATCTTAACCCACTGTGGCTGTCATTTCATTTTAGAATTCATTGAATATGTACACACTTGGTTCACATAATTGATCCTTTTTGCATAGTCTATCTAGTATAGCAACTATATCTTTTTGACCTGCTCACAGTAGTGATTTACGCTGAATAAAGAAACATACTGTGGCGTCTCGGTCAGGGACCTGATCCAGAAAAGTAAAATAATAAAATAACCTCTACATATGATCTAACCAATGCAGTTAGCATTTAATCACAAGCTATTATTAATACCTTCGTCGATTCAATGTTTATAAATCCTACAGATACAACAACTTTATCTTTCAAATGATTACATTTTTCCGACCTTACTTTTGTATAGGGCATTCATTTATAAAACAACACAAACAGTGGAAATATTGACATACAAGCTTTATGCCCGACGGCAACCAAGCTTGATGCTATCCTTATATAACCGTAATTAGACTCTCATCATATTCTTAACAAGGTTGACCCTGAACATCACAGGTTATCTTGTCATATTGGCCTGTGAAGTTCTGCTCATATTAACCCATCCATTCTAGCAAAGAATATATCGCTATATAGATAGTAAGAAAAAACAAGTGCATGGAAAGTACAGCCCAAGGCCATGATAAAACCATCTAACATATACATGAAGAAAAGCGTGTGTGTGTGTGTGTGTGTGTGTGTGTGTGTGTGTGTGTGTGTGTGTGTGTGTGTGTGTGTGTGTGTGTGTGTGTGTGTGTGTGTGTGTGTGTGTGTGTGTGTGTGTGTGTGTGTGTGTGTGTGTGTGTGTGTGTGTGTGTGTGTATCTCTATGTGCTAGCCCCCCTGCTCCCCCTCACTTGCACAGTTCATCTGCAGGGGCACTTTTTCCAAAATAACAAACTGAACAGTTTATTTGCGTTTATTTAACTGCGCATGAGTGTGTTGCCACATCTTCACTCTTACTGTGCATGATGCATGGTTGCTTTACTGCCCATGCGTGGTTGCGTTACACCATCATTTGTTGCCTATCGAATTTTCCCGCAGGCCTCCGGACGCTACAAGCATCATAATAACACTGATTCACAGCGACTAGCAGCCGTATGTTTTTGGATGCCTACATCTCTACATTGCTCCATTTCACCTAAAAAAAAAACCCCACAGACTCTCCTGTACATGACCGCGATGAAGTGAATGACTGCACACACATTGCTTCTGTGTGTCTTGCAACGGGTCACGGACCTGTGCGTGTGTGTGTGTGTGTGTGTGTGTGCGCGCGCGCGTTTTTTTATTTATTGTGATACAAATATTTTGATCCAAGCCGGAACACAATAAATGGATTGTTCATTATAAAAGATGGCCCACTAATCTTTTGAGATTTTCAAGTGCCCTTATCCATAAAAGGTTAAAAACCATTGAATTATATAATGAATTCACTTTATTTTTTTTCTCCCATCTGCATTTTGCAGAGCAGAGTGAAATCTTTGTTACTGGCATTCATTCCTGTCACACATTTCTCACCTCCAGATTTATGAATACTTTTGTGAATATGGATTTCATCAGCGCCCCTTGCTCATTGAGCCTCACGGAGGCCAATTGATTTGTGGCGCGGTGTCTGTAATGACAGAGCAGAAGATGAAGTCGCATTACCGCCGTCGTCCACGATAATTTGTCATTGGAATAGTGCCATTAACAAAATTCGGACAGGTATCAGTCACCTGCCCATGGCGTTTTCATCTTCCCCGAGACAGTAGTGTGTCTATGTCTACCTTGGCCGTGATGTATTACAGGGATTAAGAAGAAGTTCTTGAGATGCATAAGAAAGGATTTTCTTTTGTCCTCAAGGCTGACTTGTTAAGTGACTGACGTCAGCACACCGTGACGACAGGGGGATGTTTTCATCTTTCAGGAGCATATTACAAGACGAATGTCTGCATTTGTGCAACCGATAAAATGTCTGTTACTGGAGGCAGACTAAACCTGATCTGGTTTCTGTTGATCTGTTGTCAATATTGTTATGAATTACAGAATTACCGTGGAGTATGGAATGAAATAAAGGCAGCTATAGACTAACCTGACTCCGCCAGCTGGTGGCAGCAGTGGGTTCCTCCTCCTGCTCCCATCTGGTCTCTCTCTGGCAGAGACGATGTACTCCGAACAAAATCTGAGACTGGTGACGTATTGTAGCTGTGCCACAGCGCAAATGTAAACGCAAGCTAACAAGACTATACAACTCAAAATGATTACGGAGATATCAGTGGGCATTTCTTAATGGGTGAACATTCTGCGAAAATAGTTTTTGCATAATTTGCGGTTTCATCTTGCAGCGTACTGTGAGCTTGTAGAACAGCTATTTTGGTATCTGAAGTTTGTAGTGATTAAAGTATGAAATGCATACCCTGCAGGATTACACAGCGTGCCCATAGCTTGTACATCTGCTATTTTTTGAAAAATCACACCCGTGTGAAGTGAGGGGCGCTCTTATCAACATACGTCATCATACAGTACATCATCTCATTCTGTCCAATCACAATTTGCGTCCTCACTTTTGTCTTTAATGTTTGTTTACACACTTTTGTCTTCAATGTTTGTATTGTGTTTGCACAGACCCACAAAGCTGGACATTGGAGGGGCAAGCAACCCTCAAAAATCTTGAATACAGATTTAGAAGGCATTTGTAGAATTGGCCTCAGGTCTTAATGGGTTAATACGGGAGGGAGAAAAGGCGAGATTGTGTGTGTGTGAGAGAGAGAGAGAGAGAGAGAGAGACAGATAGAGAGACAGAGAGAGAGAGAGTCCGTGTGTGCGCTCGCTGTCAGAGTCAGTAAGGCGCCATCAAAACAATCGGGTTGGTATCAGTCACCTGCCCATGTAGCGTATTCATCTCAGCCGTGACCCAGATCGTCCATCTACAGCACATGTACTCTACTGTAAGTGTGTGTGCGTGCGCGTGTGACACACCAGACTGATGTACTGTTTTTAACTGATACACCTAGCTCCAGCTGCTCGCGAGGCAATTTCAAGGGAAATCGTTCATCCCTGAGGCGGCCAGATTTTGCTCGACTTACCTTCTATCATCTTAAAAAAAGAGAGAGAGAAAAAAATCCTATTCCCTCTAGGGGTGTCTTGCGTTTAAACTGTGTGCCTGCGTGTTTAGAGAGATTAGTTTGGACAAGGCTGTGCTTAATGTCTGCACAGGTGCTCAATTTGGAATCAAAAAGGAAGAGATGTCCCACAGTTTAAACGATATCTGGTGCAATATGTCCCACTAGCTGGAGGGTGGGCTGTGGATAATGAGGGCCTTTAGACACCCAGGACTCGGGAACAGTTTCATGTTGAAATGTTGGGAATGATGAAATGTTTTGTAAATGTTTCCCGTACCTCTGAAGGCCCCTCAGGGGTTGAATAGTTGAACGAACCTGAACCCCGGAGTTCCTATTCTGGGCGTGTAGGCTAAACACTTTGGAAACGAGATGAACGTTTGGCGAGAATAGCTGATCTGATTTTCAGCGAGACAGTTTCATATCGATAAAGTACATTTATTGACAACAGTTGGATTTTAAATGATGGAACATTCCATCAATGGCAACCGATTAGTTAACTTTTGAGACCTTTATTTACCGTAAATAGCTAAAACAGCAAAGCGTCAATTGCGGGTCGCTACTTTTGTGTGACAAAAGTAGGCCATTAATACACAAAACCATATTTAGGCTACAAGGTTTCTGCCCGACAGCAATCATAATATTTTTTTCATTATTAGCCCTGATAGCTTTCATAATGGTAGCGCCGCCAAGGGAGACCATGCAGCAGCACTGGTGGCCAGTACCTGGCAAGCGGTGATGTATAATTACAGTCTGCGGGTATACCCAAATGGCCCTGCAGTGCACCGTACACTGCGTGTCGTTTTTCTTTTACCACCGAAGCACGACCACAGACTGTGTGATTGTGTAATTGTTGCGGTGAAAAGGCCCTTTGTCTGTCTACCCGCGCAGTTCGTTGAAACGGTCTGCGTTGACAAAGCCGGAGACACACGCAGTTTCCCAGTGGCGCTCATCATCATCATCATGTCTTCTGACGAGACACTTGTTTTAGTTTTAGTTTAGTTTTTTCTTTTGGGGGGGGGGGGGGGGTAGACAGACCACACAGAAACTCGCAGGGCTTATAAACTCGTTAAGACCTGAGGCCACTTATTTTACTTTTACACTTAAAAAAATTAACTGAGAGACTCTTGTCTCTTATAATATGAAATGAAATTGCCTGTAAATGATTTTATATAATGGCAATAAAGTAGTAACTTTTTCCCAACCCCCATCTTATCTTGTGCCAGGGACACCCCTAGAAGAGACGATTTGTCATCCAAAAAATATATAATTTAAAAACATAATATTAATAATAATAGCAGATGTACAAGCTAGCAGCACGGAACACATTTGGAACCACGGTTCTAAATCCTAAGAGTTTCTGAAAAGCGTATCTTGCTATCGTGTCTGAATACCACAGGTTTAGCGCCACTGGATCAATGCGACTAACAAAGGCAGGTTGTGTCAGCTCTGTACCGCGTTTAACGATACGATGAAACCTCAGCAAAAAAACAACAACAAAATGACCATATGGGCACAACGGGAGAAACGTTTGTGCATTTTTAACGAGCTTCGCAGCATTATTAGGTGGTGTATGTACTGTACCAGGATTTCCTTAATGAGACAGCTGAGGATATTACGAGAGAACATTTGTTTTGCTTATTATTTGATTTTTTCCCTTTTTTTATAATTTTTATCCCACAATTTTGCAACCCAGTTTTTTTCACCCAGTGCCAATTATCTAATGTAATCCTGGGCTCTACACTTCCTCTGCCAACCTGGGGGGGCAGCGGACTGACCTCATGTCTCCTTCTATGCATGAGGAGTCCAATCTGCTTCTTTTCACCTGACAGGGGGGAATTTCCCCGGCCTGGCCAGGGGGAGGTAGTTTTAGAGACCAGGATTACTGCATGTTTTTGTGAGGGTACCTACCCTAGGGGACACGGGGAGAACATGCAAACTCCACACAGAAAGGCCCTTTTGTCAACCCCACCTCGGGTATGGGCACTGATGCGGGAATCGAACCCAGGACCTTCTAGCTGTCTTATTATTTGATTATTTGTGTGTGTGTGTGCCCGTGTGTGTGTGTGTGTGTGGGAGGGGGGAGGGTGAGTAGGTGGGTTCTGGACAAATGGAGTCGGTAATGATGGAAGTTGGAGATCCATGCTATTCAATACCTGTGTACCCGTGTAAATGGTAAATGGTGCATTTATATAGCGCCTTTATCCAAGGCGCTTTACATAGATTGTGCACCAATTCACCCATTTGCACACACATTCACACACCGATGACTACTACTAATAATAATAATAATATGAAAACAATAATACATAACCTGTGTTACAATGGATCCAATATAGATATTATTTAGTCACAAGCTCTAGTTAATACTTTTCGTTGGATCAATATCCTTGACACAAACACTGTTCATGGGTCTGCCATGACAATAGTCACACCCCAGGGGCGCCGCAGGCCAGGCACACAAACTGACAAACTTCGGGAGAGAACGCCTTTTCATGCACTTTTCATGGCTACGGACAATAAAACGAATTAGTGTAGCATATTGTTACCCCATATACACATCATACGCTTAATATTATGTAGTCTATATCATGTGGAACTCCAGACGGCCTGAGCAAGGCTATGAGACACCCCTCTTCTTCTTCCCTCTGTTGAGACAAACAGGCCTGCTCTGTATAGGCAACATGTCTTTGTACCATGACACAAATACACACCTGTATTGCATCCACATCACAATGTTATGTTATGCCATGGAGTTCACAAACTTCACGTTGCATGAGCAATGAGTTGTTGTTTAGACATAAGGGTTGTCAGGGTTGTTTTGAAGACGTGTTGTGAGTGTTCAGTGTTCAATAGTGCGAGACACGGAAACAACAAGTCAAAGAGGTCAGACGGTTCCCAGACAGAGTTAGATCAATGGGTATCTTTCTGCCATTGTCGGGAGTTCTTTTATACTATTGAAATGGCATGTAGGCGAGATATTGTTGACTAATGACTACACATGCTCTCTCTCACACACACACACACACGCACGCACGCACGCACGCACGCACACACATTCACTCACTCACGTTCACACACACACTCACATGCACACACACTCACTCATTCACATGCACACACACGCACATGGTTCACGTGCATTTAGTGCATGTGATTAGACACCCCGTATATACAGTAAGCACCTCGTTTTATCCGGACTTCACTTCTCAGCGAACATATTTCCTGATTGGTCATGATTTGGTACTACATGACCTACATGGTTCTACATTAGAACTAAAGGACACGCCTGGACCCTCTTTTTTTAATAACTTGCCTGGTATATACCCACTATTATCAACACTCAAAGCTAATTAGTGCAGCAGTCTGCGGAGGAAGGAGGAAAATGACACAAAACCAAGCAAATTAAATCTACACCACACAGCCTACTACGATGAGTGAGTGTTTGTGACACGATGCGCTGCGGCCGCAGATCTGCCCTTTATGCAACGGACCCACCGTACCGTACGTTCGTTATATAAACGGAACGAACGCTAAGCTTAGCTTGTTGCTAACGCGACCCTCTCTCTCTCTCTCCCCCTCTCTCCCACCCCCTTCTCTCTTATTAGTGTATGTACCCCGTTGAAGTTACAAGAGTTAGATGATGATCACTGCAGTGTGGCACTGTTCATATACACTGCTTTGATATTATAGGAAATGGCCTGCCATACTGTATCTTTTATTGTATTATTTGCTTCTGAACTTGTCAGTAGCCTAACTGTAGGCCTAGATACAGATATTTGAATGTGCAATAAATAGCTGGACCACAGTATTGTGGTACTATATGTCTCTGTTGAAGTTATATATTTGTGATCGGATTTGACTGAGGGACTGCCATTGGATGTCATGAAAGCAGGGAATCATTGCTTCAAATTGACATTGGTTGTTAAAGTTAAATTGATGTGTTGATGTATATTGTTATAAAAAAAGGTTTAATATTTCATCAGGGCGTGGGAAATAAGGCAGAATGTTTTGTTTGTGTAAAAAAAAAAAAGAAAAGGGAATATCAACAAAACATATCTGTTTATTGTACACAATGCAATATTGAATGCAATGATATGGTGTGTCCTGTAAGCCCATGTGGGCTGGGCGCCTTTGGTGCATGACACAAAAATAAAGAAATCTATCTGTACATCGTTTAGCATCTTTGTTGCTGTTGCGTACCTTGCAACATGATTGGACTTGACCTCTCTCTCTCTCTCTCTCTCCCTCCCTCCCCCCTCTTCCCCTCCCTCCACAGCTACACTACGTGCACAGCGCCCCCGGTGGCGACTCCAGCTCCGCCAACCCTCCCGTGGCGAGCACGGTGTACGGCTACGTGGGCACGCCCCCCGCCCAGCGCCAGGTGTCCAGCCTGGTGTGGCGTCTCGGCCCCGCCCACTTCCTGGAGGAGGTGCTTCCGGCCGCCAGCGTCCAGGCCGTGTACGAGCTGGGACCGAACTACGTGGGCAGCTTCCAGGCCGTGAGTCACTATAACTAACCTTAACTAACCCTCTACCTGTCCTGTGAGTCACTATAACTAACCCGTTTACCTGCCCTGTGAGTCACTAACTATCCTTAACTAGTAGTAGTAGTAGAGGACTTGGTTTCAATACATGAGCCCAGGGTTCTAACTGATACAAAATGTGACTTATTCATTATGATCGGTTTGAAAAGTGGAAATATAGGCCTGCTTCTTATAACCGCCTCCTTCCAATATCAGAATCGGTTGAGACAAATAAAAGCCCCGGATAATAAATGAGGATTTACGGTAAACGGTTACAACGGGTACTCTTGGCAACTGGTACAAATACAATGAGTATTGAATAACAGGATGGCCACTGTTCTAGTATATTTTGAATTGAAAAAGCAATTGCTAGAACACTCGCCAAGAATGTAGTGAATAGTAGCAGCCCTGCTCTGCACTCTTTGCTCTTAGCCCAGGCGTGCTCTTTCTTTGTAGTCATCCTCTCCGTGGGCTCTGTATTCACCAAGGCCCACTGCTCAGTCAAGAGAACGCTGCGCTGTTCAAACACATGCGAGGCACTTCTACAAGGACACCTTCTCCCTTTCTCACTTGCCCACGGCTCTTGTCATTGTCTGTAATTTTTTCATGTATTTTTCCTACTGTCTTCGTTGAGCTAAGCTCGGAATCCAGGCGGTGGTCCAGGTTTGGCGTCTTACGGCACTGGGTGTGGCGCCAGGCGCACAAACATTGTCAGTACTTTAAGTTATGACAATGTAGCCTATACCGTACTTGCAGCCTTTTTTCATTTGATTTGAAAACTAATCTCATTATACAAACTCAGATTTGTTTTCATACACATTTGATATAGAGACATTCACTTGAAACCTATTATAGCCTTCCTATTCTGTGCCGAACATTCTGAAAATAGTTAATATATTAGCTCACAAAACGTCTCAAAGCGACACATATTGTGAGTTTGTAGATTGGCTATTTTCACAGACAAGATTTTTTGTTGAGGGAAAACAGGTGCTGTCCTAGATCCTGGTCAACTATGTTTATTGGAATGAAGAGTTTAAATGAGGAGGCAATGAGTTGGAATTTAGGTGAACACACAGTGCTAAAAGAAAGAGGAAAGCAAACTGTAACTGGTGGCGTGCACATGTTTGTGTAAGCGGGATAATGTAGCGTGTGCTCATTTGTTCATGACTGACTTGCTCCCAGTGCATTGTAAGTGATACATCCTGCTCGGGTTTAAGAAAGAGATGGGTCTGACGGGAGGGTCAGAGGTTCAAACCCCAACTATAATGACCACCCTGGTACTTTAATGTTGACCATATTTTCCCCTCCGGCTCACTGATGCAAAGAATATTTGATCCTTTTTAACCCATCTCTCTCATGGGATCAAGCACAAGCCCCTCCACCCTTATGTTTTTTGTTTTCATTCTGTTCTTCAAATAAAACCTCCCAACAGAAAAGCCAACCAAAGAGCTCAGTCCCATTAGACACATATGGAGATCAGGATATATCACTTATAATGCACTGGGAACAAGTCAATCATGAACAAATAAGAACCCGGCATTGCGTTGTGAGCTTGTAGATGAGGCTAACCAACTTCAGAGTTAAATGAACACACTCCACAGCATAAATGTGTTTCGGACTGAACTCCTTCGAACAGAGATTTCTTGCGCCTGCACCTGCTCCTTTCAGCGTCTCCGCCTCATCAGCTCATATTCTCTTGGTGTCCGTGAGCGGCATGTCCAGCTAGAGCCGTATGTTGTAATGTACAGTAGGCTAATGCTTTGCTGCGTATAGAAACCAGGGGTGGGACGACATGGGTACCTCACGATACGATATCTGTGGCGATATTAGGCAATCACAATATTTGATATATTGGCACACCCCTGGTCCCCTACCCAACACTGTAGCCTACTAGTACTAGTACTAACTAATCAATATGATATTGGGAGGACGATACAATATATATATATCGTGATATATCGCAATATAGATATATCGTCCCACCTCTAATAGAAACCAACGACTGCCCATCCGAATGCTTTTAATGCACCACCAAACCCCATTAATCTGATCGCACACCTTGTTTTTTTATTGTACAGGATTGAAAGGGTCTATACTCTCCCTACATCCCTGCGTTTATTGTTTGTTTTTTGGTCCTCCAGACCAGTTCACTCCATCTGCAACCCTCAGTAGCGTTATCAATTCCTGTTGTCAATAAAGTTCTAGTTACAAGGTCACATGATACTTTCCCATGAATGAACTCTCTGGAGGGAGAGAGAGAGAGAGAGAGAAACTGATCTACTCGCTGACTGTGTGGAGTGGCTCTGTATCCGGACATCCATCATAGCTAGGCTATTTCCTGTGTGTGTGTGTGTGTGTGTGTGTGTGTGTGTGTGTGTGTGTGTGTGTGTGTGTGTGTGTGTGTGTGCGCGTGCACGAGTGAGCACGCGTGTGCGTGCGCACTTGTATTAATATACTTTTAGAACCAATTGTCCGTTCCCCCAAAACAGTTGTGTTTAATGTGTGTGTGTGTGTGTGTGTGTGTGTGTGTGTGTGTGTGTGTGTGTGTGTGTTGTGTGTGTGTGTGCACGACTGTGCGTGCGTGTATTGATATGTGGTATATGGCCTTTTGCACTCTTATCTCACCCCCACATCGTATCACGGGCCAATGCGCATCAGAGAGTGTAATTGCACTCCAGTGTCACCCCCCCCCCCCTCCATACCCCCCCACTCGCTCCCAGCTCCACCCAAGCGGAAGGGAGCAGAAGGGAGGACGTGGGAAAAAATGGTGGCAGTTACATTTTTATGATGATATCACACCTGCGTTTGACATCTGCGTAATGGCACTGTCCGGGTTGAGAGAGGGGGGTGGACTTGGAGGGAGAGAGGTACCGGCTGACACAGTAACAGATATTTTATTATTTTATGGAGAGATTCCCATAGAGAGAGAGAGAGAGAGAGAGACCAATTCAGAGAGTCAGTGATGGGGAGAGAGTGAGGTGTGTGTGGAAGTCAAGTGATTAGAGAGAGAGAGGGGGGGGGGGGTGCTTGCAGTGCAGGCGAGCACCGGGTGAGAGTTGTAAGACGGAGATAACATCCTCCCACTTTGCGGTGTGATTGGCAGATACATGACAGCACTCGGCCATCTTGTCTTCTTCACGATCAAATAAAAGTCTCTAGAGATGGAGCAGCCATAGGACCTCAGAGCCATCGCTCTGCTGTCATCGTCCGAATGTATGTTTATGGTCCCACGGCACAATAATTATTGTTGGTTGCCATCATGAGATTATACTGTTTTCAGTGAAGGAAGAAGTACTCAACATCTGTTATTTAAGTACAGATGTGCCGTTTGAGAACTTCACATGCCATTGACTATTCAGTAGATTGTCAGTGCATTGTCAGAAACAGAACATTGTGACAAAGGGGGGCATCTGCCAAGGTGTTCATATGTTAATTCTATTCAGATTCCCTGAATAGATATACAGTACAGTAGTTCCTCTGCTGGACACTTCTTTTCTGTAGCAAAGCAGTAGAATTATTATTATTTTTATCCCACAATTTTGTATCCCATTTTTCACCCCTGTGTCAATTATCTAATGCGATCCTGGGCTCTACACACCCTCCGCCACCCTGGGGGGGGGGCAGCTGACTGACCTTATGCTTCCTTCTATGCATGAGGAGTCCAAGCTGCTGCTTTTCACCTGCCAGGGGGGAGTTTACGTAGTGGTTGGACGTGGCAGTTTAGAGACCATGCAGGATTACTGCATGTTTTTTGTGATGGTACCTACCCTAGGGGACACGGGGAGAACATGCAAACTCCACACAGAAAGGCCCTTTCGCCAACACCACCTCGGGTATGGGTAGCCTACTGATGAGGAGGAGGAGGGAACACACCGCCAGCACCCATAGTGTCCCCAGCGGGAATCGAACCCAGGACCTCCTAGCTGTGAGGCGACAGCACTACCGACTGTGCCATCAGCTATTTTCAAATTAATCAAGAGACCCATGTCCTACTTCTAGGTAGTCTCCTGAAGTAATCCCACTTCACACAGGTACAGGAAATCAATTGAAGTTGAGCAAGCCTCTACATCTGTCTTTGCTAAAACCACAATGTGTGGTTCAGCACGTTTCATGTTTCCAGGGCCCTTTCCCATTTATTTTTCTCCTTGTGAAGGCTTCAGCTGTGTCTGTACTTGGGACTAATTTGGTCCTTGGTGATTCTCCAGGATGTTCTGGACTGTGCAGCGATATCAGTCATGGCCCAGATCTTATGTCCTCATGAATAACACTCTTGACAGATGGGGGACAAGACAACCGTCCTGTTGCTCCGCATGGCAAGGGATGTGTCACCTATGGAGGTGCCAAAATACATTTGTGATCTCGTGCTACATCGTGGAAGCTGATTCAGACCTCTCAGGCCGTCTGGGGGCACGCCACTGTATGTCCTATCCCCAGGGTCAGAATTAACACATGAAGACCGGGAGAGCATCTGTGTCATTTTAGACTTTATACACTTTAACCAGTATGCTTCGGCTTTTCTTTTTTTTTTTTTTTTCTTTTTTTAAGTGGAACATTTTAACCCACATTTGAGTTGGGTGCTGTTGGAAAATTACATGTCATTTTGGGGGTCCTTGACACGAAAAAGCACCGATACGTTTTTCTGAAACTTGTTAGGAATTAGAAGGGATTTGCAGAAGCAGCGTTCAGTTCAGTTTTTTGAAGCACCACATATCTGGAACAAACTCCCAGAAAACTGCAGGTTCCCTACAAACACTCACGTCTTTGAAATGACAGATGGAGAGCTTTCTGTTTTGCCGGGGCTTTTTTATTACTGAGGATTTTGATTATTTCCTTTGTTTATTTTTATCTGCGTGAAATTCTAATAATTTGGCTATTCTTATTTTCTGTTCTCGACTCTTTAATAACTATTGTAATTGTATTCAGATAATCCTTTTTTATAATGCGGTTCTTACCACTCTTCATGTTTTATGTAGAACTTTGAATCGCCTTTGTTGTTGAAATGTGCTCTCGCACTGTGTGTGTGTGTGTGTGTGTGTGTGTGTGTGTGTGTGTGGCAGAGGCAGATAGAGAAATGGTGACAGCGGTGAAACATATAGACATCAAAAGAGAGGCAGCACATGTTTCCGTACACATCTGTATGCAGCCTTCATACATCTGCTGTAGGTATGGCGATAGGTGAGATAGACAGAGCGAGGGGGAGCACAAGAGAAAGAGAGAGGGTACATGCATCTTTGTAGCGTTTGCAGGTTTGTGTCTAATGTTAATATTCATGAAGTGTGTGTGTGTGTGTGTGTGCGCCACATTGTGCATGTAGTACGCATGCATAATGCCATGGCGTGTGGCCGTGCTGTTCTGTGGCAGACACTGTGTAAACGCGTGATGGATGTTTGTTCAGGTGCTCTCTCCACTCAGAGGAAGGATGCACCTCTCCACCTGTCTGCAATGCAATTAGTTTAAATAATGGTGCCACATAAATCCACCCAGCTGGGAAAGCCCCCATCACCACCAACACCCCCCACCCCACTGCCCTTGTCACCCACTGAAATATAGCCAAATTCTCCTGGATATGGAGGTGCACGGAGGAGTGTGCGTGTGTGTGTGTGCATGCGTGCGTGCAATACTTGTGAGGGCCAAATGTCCCCAAATGCGTAGTAGAATTTGAGGAATAGACATTTGCGAGGACTATTTTCAAGGTCCTCGCAAGGTGTGTGTGTGGTGTGTGTGTGTGTGTCTGCATGTGAGTGCTCGGTTGTCGGTCCACGCTTAAAAGCGAGGCGTCGTGCAACTCAATTCATTACCTCATTCATTTGTGCACTTTGAACCGGGTGATAAAATGGCTGGCGCCTGAAGCGCTCAGCGTCATACAGTACGTCACCTTCAAAGTCTCCTCTCTCACAGCGGCAGAAGGATGGGCGGATCGGCAGACGGAGAGGTGCAAAACGTACTCGGCATTTAACAGACGCTCTCCTTTCCAGAGTGACTTACAATAAGCAAGTTAAAGACATTACGGATTACAGTTAAACCAAGATCCTAGCATCTGTCTAAACAAGTGGTCCAGGGACCACCAGTGGCCCTTGGAGGGGTTACAGGTGGTCCCCAGCTAAATGATGGAGAGTTTGTAACCAAATGGACCTTATAGATCTCCAACTCTTGAGAGCATCTGCATTTACTAGTTACGGAAGGGTTAGCTCAATTTGTGACCAATCTGCACAATAAATCCATTCTTTACAACTGGGTTCATAAAGGTGTATCACCTCGAAAACAGCCATAGCCTTTTCCAAATGTGATGACTCATCACATTTGTGTTGATGGCTATGGCTGTTTTAGCCCCCAAGGAGTATTTTTCATGCAAAACAATGTTTGCAATGGATTCAGAATCATGAAAAAAAAAACTAGTTTGACCCGTCACATGCTACTTAAAGCAGAATGACATATTGTTAATGTGCCTCCATATAGGTTGATAATGTACCCTAACTTTCAGCAGCTGTCACACAGTTTCCCAAGGAGGTTGGGTTGGAACAAATTGAGAGGTGATAGTAGACACCTTTATGAACAAACTGTTCAAACTGTGTTAAAAGAACGAAAATCACATAAATAAAAAAAACGACTTTATTTCGACCATTTCGACCATTTCATTCTGGCGAGTTGAGGCACTTTTTGTTGGAGTCTGTCACATTTGTGAATAAAAATAAATTAAACATTTATTTTGCAGATTGGTCACACCTTTGGCTAAATATACTTAATTTACAGAAAGTCTACACAATTACAGAATGTAGAAGAATTGTTATTTTGAACAACGTTTGTCTGTTATCTCTCCTATAGTACAGTACCACATCAATACAGAATGGAATTGTGTACAAACAAAACAACAAAATATATAAGTTTTGGGTCTGAGAGGCTAAATCTCATCAAATGGTGGTCCGTGACTCAATGCAGAATAAATAATGGACCTTGATATGAAAACCACTGTTCTAAAGCATATCATATCAACATAACAAACTGTACATTGAAACTACCAGGTATACCAGGTAAATAACATTTTTAACATACCCGGGGTATGTCATGTGTTATGTGTTATTGTCTGATTATGTTTCATGTGTGTGCGAACGCGCGCGCACACACACACACACACACACACACACACACACACACACACACACACACACACACACACACACACACACACACACACACACAGTACAATAGTGTCCATGCACTTATGATTAAAATATCCCACTTTAACAGAGAGAGAGAGAGAGATATGGAGGAGGGGGTGGAAGGAAAGAGTGAGTTGGCCGGTTGCCGTAGCAACTAGCAGAGCAGGGCTCCGCTGGTCTCATACATATTGGTCCCTGTGTGTGTGTGTGTGTGTGTGTGTGTGTGTGTGTGTGTGTGTGTGTGTGTGTGTGTGTGTGTGTGTGTGTGTGTGTGTGTGTGTGTGTGTGTGTGAGAGAGAGAGAGAGAGTGATAAAGTGACAAAGGTAGAAGAAGAGTGATGAAAAAGAGAAAGGTAGAAAGATACATAAAGGAAGTTGGATAAGGAGAGATGAAGGGAAACATGGCAAGGACAGAGAGGGGCCTGTAGATGTAGAAGGTTGGAGAGACAACGTCATAAACGTTACTCAATAAATAGAAAAGGGACACCATATATGGGCACAGAAGGGACACAGACGGGCGGCGGTGGCTCAGGCGTAGAGTGACCGGATGGTAGCCGCCAGGTTGCCAGTTCGAACCCGGGCTCCCCCAGAGTTAGTGTCGAAGTGTCCTTGAGCAAGACACTGAACCCCTAACTGCTCCTGATGTGCTGGTTGGTGCTTTGCATGGTTTCTGCCACCATCGGTGTGTGAATGTGTGTGTGAATGGGTGAGTGTAATGCACAATCTAAGCGCCTTGGATAAAGGCGCTGTGTAAATGCACCATTTACCATTTACGGGATTCCCCAAAACTATGACTCAGACTTATTGTTTCTATCGGCGCTGCAACATAGGTGTAGGTGTGAGGGCCACGCAGCGGCCCAAACTCTAAGATGTGAGGGCCACGCAGCGGCCCAAACTCTAAGATGTGAGGGCCACGCAGCGCCCTGAAACTCTAGTATAATCATGTACTTGCATACAGTATAATATGACACACACACTCAGAGCTGGCTGGGCATGATTCTGCATGTTCCAGAATGCATGGCACGTCGCTATTATGAAATGTGTGTTGTCATATAGCTTCAGGAGCCCCGACTGGCTTAGCTGGACGGTATGAGCCTGTCACAGGTTAATGCCCGCACACAGTGCAAACGCATGCACACATATGGCTGCTTAAGCCGTGAACAGAAACATAACCTGTGGACACACTGGCACAAACATAGACATGGGCACAGACACGCACATGCGCACGCACACACACACACACACACACACGCGCACACACACATACACACACACACACAGAGTCACACACACACACACACACACACACACACACACACACTAATTAGGGGGTTTGGTGCGGTGCAATGATATTATAGATGTGCAGAGAGACACCTTGCTACTATATTTAGCTGCAGACAGAGGCTCAGACAACAAGGCAATATCCCAGCTACAGTGTTCAGTGTGTCATGAGGGAAGGGGGCTTCACCTGCACGCACGCACAAACACACACACAGACACACACACACACACACACACACGTACAAACACACTGTACACAGATGCTTTTTTCAGTGTGTGTGTGTGTGTGTGTGTGTGTGTGTGTGTCTCCTGTCATATCAACACAGTGGAATCCCAATTCGCCAGCTGAAAGTCCTAGGTATATTGTTCATTCTTTTAGGGCATTATTTTCTTATTGTCCTGCTCATGTTGTTTCTTTTCCAATTAATGGAAAGGAGATAATGGCCATCTTTATGTATGTGTTGTATTGACAGTCTCAGCCTAATTCTATGCTGTCACGTCCATGAAATGGATGACATTTGTGGACAGAGAGAGAGAGATAGAGGACAGCCATATCACATTGAAGGCTGTGTACGCCTATTGCAGCCATGTGTGTGCGTACCTGTTTGTACGCCTATTGCAACCATGTGACTGTCTGTGTGTGTGTGTGTCTGTTTGCGTATTTCAGCACATTTCTCTCCATTTGTTTTCTTCCGCATTTGTCTGTTGTGTACTTTTATTAGTGCCGTCCTAGTGTTTCCTGTTTTACTTACTTAGCTATTGCACCTGTCTTGTCTCGCCAGTCCTGACACAATTGACACAATGTGTCTAATTTAACACATCCCTTGCAATTTGGACTCTTGCCTCATCATCTGCAATTAGGTCCTATATTCACTTTTGCCTCACACCCAGACAAGCGCACATACAAGCGTACAGTATGCGTCTTCTGCTCATGTAAGAGAAGGGGTTCCGCCACACATCAAGCAATAAACCGCAGGTGCGGTACATCTCAGGAGCAGGACACATCAGTAGACAGAGGGAATGTGGTGCTCCTCACTAGTGTATCGACTACTTAACTGGGGACACCCTCAAAGGACCCTGTGGTCCCCCTGGAACCCTATAGGCTGAGAGCAAGTATTTAGTACTTTATTGCAGTCTTTCTAGTTTCTACCCAAACCTGTTGCACACGAGTGGGCCTGGGTTGGAAACACAAACACTTAACCGCGTGGATCCGTCTGAGGCCGGCACATGGGATGTGATGAGCTGACAGCCGTTGCTCTGACTGAAATGCCCGAGCTGTTTCAGCAGCAGCAAATTGTTTCTGACAAACGTTGTTTGGAACACGCAGAGATTGAACTGTGTTGAATTTGTCAGACTGCTGTATTTATTTCCCCTATGAAAAATACAAACAAACACTGCTATAGAGGGCATACTATTTTATGGTTCAGATAAGATTTGACAATCAAATCATGTGGATCTCAGGATCCACAGTATGTAGGACAACTAGGCATGATGTTGCTTCAATGTGGATGTTGGAATGTACTGTACTGTATGTGGCTAACCTGTGACTCCAGTGGTAGTTGAGGTCCTATAGTCCTATAGTAGGTCCTATTAGTAGTACTAAGTGATAGCCTACAGGCAAGAGTGGACAAGAAATGTGTCTGTGATCGGTCCAGTAGTTGGCAAGATTAGAGACAGACAGACAGTCCTGCAGAGCAGGAGCAGTGGTTCTCACAGTGGGGCCCGGGTTCCCATAGGGGCCCTTGAGGGCATTACAGGGGTCCCCAGCAAAATGAGGAACAGTTTAACCACTTTTAACCACTCTGGCTATACGAAAATAATCCACTGTATAAGGTCACAGTGTTTCGTAATGCGCCGCAATGGGAGGTTGTAGAGCTGATCTTTTCTTGGAAAAATCTTTGCAAAATCTTTGCAAATGGGTAGCCTCGGGAGCCAAATACATATCAATTTGAGGTTCCTTGACACGAAAACAATCAAGAACCACTGAGCTGAGAAGGACAAGGAAAGTCAACGGTGATGGAAACCGTGTTATGGCAAAAAAAATAAAAATAGAAAATAAAATAAAAACAGAGCGGTAAGAAAAAGTGAGTGGCAGGAGGTCTTGCAGATTTACCATCAAAGTGAATGAAAATGCAAATAAGGGCACAAACAGGGGGCTGGTGATCCATCAGAAAATGTTATGGCAAAGTGTCATTTTCCGTGTGAGCCTTCAAGGCATGGTGCATCATCAATCACGCACCCTGGTGCGCGAGGTGCCAGGAAATTTGTGTCATGCCTTCGGTGCTTTAGATTGCCGCGACTGTAACAGCTGGAGAATGCAGGACACGTTGGGTATTGTACACATTACAGTGTCATGGCTGTCACTATGCTGTGCCCTTAGGGTGTGACACTATAGGTTCATAATGTGAGCTGCATGTCAAAAGCTGTGCAGGGAACCCTGTGTTGACATTATTATAGGCAAACCCTTTAAAATGGTTTATTTTTATTTTTTTCTCAAACGTTTTCATGCCAGGGACCCCCATTGGAAAGATTTGCCAAAATGTATTGAAAATAGCTAAATAGGAGGGGCACGGTGGCACAGTTGGTAGTGCTGTCGCCTCACAGCTAGAAGGTCCTGGGTCCGATTCCCGCTGGGGACGCTGTGGGCACTGGCGGCGTGTTCCCTCCTCCGCGTCATCAGTGCCCATACCCGAGGGGGGGGGTTGGCGAAAGGGCCTTTCTGTGTGGAGTTTGCATGTTCTCCCCGTGTCCCCTAGGGTAGATACCCTCACAAAAACATGCAGTAATCCTGGTCTCTAAAACTACCTCCCCCTGGCCAGCCGGGGCGCCTGATGGAGGGGAAAGGAACTAGTCGGAATAACGTGTCCCTTCCACGCGCTACGTCCGGCCGGGGAAATTCCCCTCTGTCAGGTGAAAAGAAGCAGCTTGGACTCCTCATGCATAGAAGGAGGCATGAGGTCAGTCCGCTGCCCCCCCAGGTTGGCAGAGGAAGTGTAGCACCCAGGATTACATTAGATAATTGGCACTGGGTGAAAAGAAAACTGGGTTACAAAATCGTGGGGAAAAAAAAAAAAAAAAAAAAAAAAAAGCTAAATAGCTATAATCAAGTTTAAACAGTGCCTCATTTAGCTTGGAACCCCCTGGAATGCCCTCAAGGATCGTTGGCTGTCCCCTATACGCACTACACATTGAGAACCTGATGATTATTTTGGATATAAGTTCAGTAAAGTTTAGATGGCGAATAGGAAGAAATAATCATGATTGGGTATAATGGTTATCTTTCACAGCAACAGCAGTGAGAAGATCTACAAGGTACAAGAATCAATAGCCAAACCAAGATACATACGAATAAAAGCTAAGATAAAATGAAATATGAATGCATCTATCATCCATCAATTATGAGTACTGTACATTATGAGGTGGCATATGCATGCTCAATTATGCACTGCATTTGAATATTATATAAAAACTATCAATTAATATAAGATATTATGGATATGTATCCAGTCAGTATGCATGTACAGTATAGTCTATCAACAGTATATGAGTGAATATACTGTAAGTATACACTACTCCACTACTCCTCAGAGGGATTCTGAACTGCCCACAGCCCTCCTATGAGACACAGACCGAGTAGATTTTATTTATTTATTATTAGTATTTTTCATCATGTTCATTAGTGAGGAAGATAGGTTGAAAAGTGGTGAAGTCGGTCCTTTTAAGTAAAAATGTACTTTTTTACACCACTGGAAACTGGCAATATATGGGCCACCATATCGTTGGTTCTTTCTTTTTTTTTCACTTAATTTTTATTGAAGGAAGAATATAACAAAAACTCAACTAACAAGACAATACGGGAAAGAAAAAGAAAAGAAAAAGGACAAAAAGTAAAAGAAAAAGGCTGCATTTTTCATATTACAATAAACATTAAATTAAATTCTATTGCAATATCGCTAGGCTGAGAGAAGAGATTCCACTTTTCCCATTTTTTATAGAATTTATCCTCTTGTAGTCTCAGTATGAATGTTAGTTTTTACATAGAATACAGTTCCTCAATAATGTCCATCCATTGATCTTTCGTTGGTGGGTCCTGTTGGTACCAGCGTCGTGTGATTGCTTTTTTACTTGATGCTAAGAGGATCTTGATTAAATATTTATCATGTGTTAGAAACTCTTCATGGATATTTCCCAACAGTAGAAAAGAAACAGACAGAGGTATCTCAAAACACAGAATGGACTCCAAGGTGAAGTGAATATCCTGCCAGTCATATCGTTGGTTCTTAAGGCCTTATGCGGCTCATGTGTACACTCTGAGAGAATTACTGTGGTATAGCTGGCTATACTGGCACAAAGCACTGTCCAGTTCATTTCATGGTGAGTGGAGGGGAGAGGTGGGGGGATGAGTCTGTGGCTGAATGTGCTTCTCATCCTTACTAGCTCAGCCCTGATGCAGTAAAGCCCGCAGCTGACACTTCACCAAAAACACATTCCCTCCCAAAATTATTTGCAAACACCACTCATTCCAGGGTCTTATAGTACAGCACGCAATTGTGACACACAGGGAAGTTCATGTTCCCGAGCTTATTTAACCATTTGAATGGCCCCTTTTACCATCTATACTACACCGAATCGCTTTGCTGAAATATCCCATCGACAGATCGACCGAAATTGTCAAAATGTTCACCTATTCTAACATGCCCAGAATAGGAATGCTAGGGTCCGTGCAGTTGAATTGCTACATGTTCATCATAATCATTGTCGCCTACAGGCGCATCAGCGTTACTGACAATAAAAAGGTGGAGGGGAAAAAAGTTAAATGATACTTGTTACATAAAAGTGTCGAGGCGCTGTACAACTCTATTCAACATTTGTAATTGGCTGCGATAGGACGCCACACTCCTCCTGCACTCTAACACACTAGACTCATTTAGTTATTCATTTGTATGGGAAACACCCCGTGAGCTATCGATGTCATTATTACGCACGTCATTCATCATCTCTACACACAGCGAGATGAGCACCCATTCCTTTGTCGACCTATTCCGCCCAGGGACTAGGGAGGCGCTCCTTGGACACGTCCAACTATTGAAATTCAGGTCTTCGGAGCGCCTTTCTTCACCGGCAAACCAGTCTCTGTTTTAAAACTGTCTGTTAAAATGCATCCAACAGTTTCATTCAGTTCATGACAAGGATCCTCACAATTATATGTATTTGGCCACCGAATCCCATCTCAAAATATGTTGTTCCACTAAGCAAAGATTTGTGTTAAAAATGTTCCCTTTAAAAATATTTGTTTTCAAAGAATTGCACAAATGTTCACAATTTTTTCAAAAATACAAGTCTACAAGTTCATAGCTTGTATATCTGCTATTTTTGAATAGCCAAAGTATAAAATGAAACGTCTGTAGTATCCCTCATCTCGCAGGAAACCGCTCGTGCCTGCTCCGGGAATGTGTTTAATAATACATGTTGATACAGGTGTGTGAGTCGTGGCCTCAATCTGTATTACACTATATTCCCCCGATGCATTGCAAAAGTGACATCTCATTTATAAGACATTACGTTAAAGCCACGACGACTTGGAAGATGGGGCATGCTTCTGCCGTCCTCTCAAAATAAATAAATAAATCGGTAAACCTCATGTGACCTACGTACGTAGCTTATATAGCTTATATGTCGTCTCTGTTGGGCAGAAACTTTGCGTCTGTGTGTTCAACGTTTCATGGTCGTAGACTCGTATGACAAGTGTCGAGTAAAATAGTAAAAAAAAATACGGATGCAGTACGTTGTTCAGTCATTGGTCCGACAAATGACAACCCACCTCATCTCCTAACCTAACCATAACCGCAAGCACGGGAGCAGACGCTAGTCCAACATGCGGACGCATGTCGGACTAATGCCCTGTCTGAATTACATGCGGTTCCCAAAAAATACAGTATCGGATCTACAATTACATTACACGTCGCAGGTTATTTTTCTCCATTCCCCTGAAAAGTAACATAATGTGGTTTCCACCTGACAGTGACAATATACATTAATAGTTAGCATTCCATATCCCAACCTTGCTCCATACCTTCTCACACACACACACACACACACGCACGCAAGCATGCGCGACGCACCTTCACTGGCCCTCCGGTGCAATTTCCACCTCTGCCTCAGAGGTCGTGACCCCGCCTCTCCCGGTGGATGACACTTTGGAGTTATAAAGACAAAATCACAACCTCCCTCCACCCACGGACGATCCGCTGCCACGGTTTGAATATTAGTCATCTGACCTCAAACAAAATGACGATTGCTCCCGGCTGCTGAGTAAACAAGTAATACCCCGCCATTCAAACAGGCCGTGATACCTTTTGACTTGAAACCCATCTCTTTGGTGATTGCCCGATGCAAATGCCATTCGTCCTGTCATGGTTTCCATTACACTGTGCAAAGATTGGTAGGCTTGTGGGAATGGGAAATGGCACTTTAATCATTCATGACACTCATGTCTACGTTAGATATGCCCCTAAGTGCTTGCATGCTCGTTCTCTCTCTCTTGGTCTGTCTGTCTCTCTCTCTCTCTCTCCCCCTCCCTTGTCATTTTCTGGGTCAAGTTACTTTTAAAAAGTAGCTAGTTGTAGTTATTGTTAATGCTCTCAAAAAGTTACTAAATTATAAATGTATTAATTATACATTTACTTTAATATTATTATGTTTTGTGTTGTTCTGTGGCACAGTTCTGGAACCCACAAGGGAAAAGGAAGAGAGGCAGACCACGAAACACCTGGCGCCGTGATCTGGATGCAGATGTGGAGAGATCTGGCCACACATGGGGACAGCTGGAGAAGATGGCCCAGGACCGTGATGTCTGGAGAGCTCAGCACAGTAAGAGATAAAACAACTCCCTATAATTGTCACAATTATATTGTGAAATGTAGCGGAACAATACAACACAAAAGACCACAATACTTTTCTATCTCCACAAAGTCTTAATTCAATTCTGAAAGACCCCTTCAATATTTTACTCACTCAGAACTAAACGAACACTCCAGGTTTCTCTCTGCACATCTCTTTTCAACATCTATTACCCCCCTCGACCCACCATCTCCCAACAGTAGTACCCTGCCCTTGCCCTTAAGTTACCTCCCAGAGGAGAAAAATGATTCCTGTCCTCTCTTTGCTTAATTGCTGAAACTAATGCGAAGGCCATTTTAATGCAAGTGTCGAAGAGGCTAATCTGTAATGCACGATTCACGACGAATAGTTAATCTCGTGTCTTTTTAAAGATGTACGGTGCATTCAGGCTAAAGTAAACTTGGAAGTTATTTTCTGCCTGGTACAGGTGAAGTGTCATAATGCTGAATATAAGTACATTCAACCTATATCAATCACAAATTTCCTTTGTTGACCGGGTTCCCCCAAGGATCTATAATTGGTCCCATGGTCCCTTTAGATCACTGTATCAAAACGTCCCTTATCGGACCCGTAAGGGTCCATTTGGTTAAACTGAGGACTTTACAGTGTCAATTTGAGTCGAAGAGATTTTTTTTAAAGCTATCAAATGGCGTTCATGGTCTTGTCATTAGAGACTAATGCATATTATTATCCTTGAAATGATGTATTGGCTAGTTTTGTCGAATGTTCACCTACGTTTGCCTTTTTGCCCAGAAGTGGGTCAGTTTTACTTTGTCACTATACACCTTGCAGCCACACCTATGCTGCCCTGCAAAGCCAAAGTGCAGTAACAGGGTTTAAACAGTGTTTAAACTCGCCAAGCAAATGCAGTAAGTTATATCGGTATACTGTACGTGGGTAGTAGTACTGTATGGATGTTCAGCTGTTTATAGCGTGAGGCTCTCTCTCAAGCAGTGAATCAAAGCAGATCGCATCTACACATTGGGAATGGAACCTTGTAGATAGCGTACCACATGCTGCTTTTCTGCACCCCCTCTGTTAACACAAGGCTTTGGAAGAAGATAGACAAACACACACACACCTCCACCTAACTCTCTCTCTATCTCTTTCTCTCTCCCCCTCTTATCCGCATCTCTCTCTCTTATTATAGCGTTGTTTGACGATTCTCCCATCTCCGCCTTTTTTTTCCCTCTGCCTGGACTTTGTTTTGTTTTCCTGTTGACACGGGGAAGGCATTTCCATTAGCGAGCTTTATCTCCTGGCGTCAGGAAGCGGCGGTGCCACAACCAGTGGGCCATAATTGAGATCACCGTAGGGGCTGGGAAGCCGAGATACACCGCTGAACGAGAATGTGATTGTAATTGTTAAGTGTTAAATGAATCTTAAGTGCTCATGTGGATTCAATGCAGTTCGCAGAGCGCTGCATTGTGTGACCTCCACAGGTAAACAGAGTACACCACTGCCACGACAGACGGTGCATTTAATGTACTCTCGCCCTGACTCAGGAGGACCTCATACAGGCTACGGTTTCCTTAACCACTTAAACCCATTAAGACCGATGCTACCAATGCCTTATGAAATCAGTAAATGCCTTCTAAATATAGTAGTACACTTAATCGTGCCACGGACGCGGATCTGAAAATGTTTTGTGCCAGACGGGGACCCCCACATTTTCCAAAATGTTCAAAAGATAGCGGATGCACAAGCTTGCAGTGTGGCACGAGGTCACGCGCTGGAGTCGGTCTTCTAGAACGAGAGTGCCGTTGCAGTATCGTGTTCTCCCAGTTCATCTGGAGTGGCCTCTCATAGCAGAAGACTGATCAATAATTAAGTAGAAGAGTAAACACTGTGTGTACAGCCACTCTCTAGGGGGATTCCCGTTGTTGAGCTGCAGTTTTAAGTTTGGCTTGGCTTCTGTGTGTGTGTGTGTGTGTGTGTGTGTGTGTGTGTGTGTGTGTGTGTGTGTGTGTGTGTGTGTGTGTGTGTGTGTGTGTGTGTGTGTGTGTGTGTGTGTGTGTGTGTGTGTGTGTGTGTGTGTGTGTGTGTGTGTGTGTGCATTCGTTTTGATACAGTGATATAAACGGACCAAGTATATGTGTTAGAGCAGCAATTCCCAACCTGGTGGGCTGTGAGGATATTGCAAGTGGGCCCCCAAATAATTGGCAAAACACTAAAATTGTATTGATAATATCACATAAACCTGCTCATCCCCTGGATTGTGGGGCATCTGCGAAATGGCTCTGTATGTCGTTTACGGTGGCAGTAACATTAGCGTTTTCTCGCTAAAAAGAGGGAGAGAGAAAGAGAGAAGAGAGACGTAGGTCTGTTAGGTGTGTGTGTGTGTGTGTGTGTGTGTGTGTGTGTGTGTTTGTCTATCTTGTTCCAAATCACATTCTCCATATGAGTGAAACCGCCGGGATCATTTGTTTATTTTTGGAAGATTTTTGGAAGACGTGATTTTTGGAAGAAGTTCTTATTTGACGCAATATTTAAAAAATATATATCTATGGGTATTCAGAATGGGGGATAAAACCACTACCCAGGTAGGATGTGTAAATGACGTCAGCCATGGCACCCTAGGGCCATGACACCGTCACTGGTGTGGACATGGCGGGGGCGGACACTGCCAAGAATGACACATTGGTGACTAAATTGGTGGCTGCTGAAGAGTGTCAAGTGCTGCAGTGAGTTTCTTTTATGTAGGCCTATTTTCTTGGAGAGTTCTGAAGGGTCAATCTAATGGACCCTTCTAATCTTATATAGAAGGGTTACCCTAAAGGTGTCAGTGGCTCAGGGGTAGAGTGGCCGGATGGCAACCGCAAGGTTCCCAGTTCGATCCCGGGCTAGTGTCGAAGACTTCGAAGTCTCCTTGAGCAAGACTCTGAACCCCTATTTGCACCCGATGTGCAGGTTGGTGACTTGCATGATTTCCTCAGCAGTCTGAAGTTTGTGGTGTTGTACTGTACTTGTGCTGTACGTACTGTACTGTATGTACTGTACTGTACAAGCTCTTCTCCCTGGCCTGTGTGTGTATGTGTGTGTCTCTGTGCGTTAGGCTGCGCAACAGTGACACTTGGTGGTGAACCAACTCTATAATACTATTTCCGTGCTGGGACAGACCCAGAGACAGACCCAACCAGCCAGGGACAATCATTGCTGGCCATTGGAGTACTGCACCCTATGGTTGCGCCACTCAAACTCTTAAACTGTGGACTTTTAAACAAGCTTACAGTAAAGTTGTACCATGTGCGTCGACCACAACACATTTTGAGACAGGGAGAGCTGCCTTCCTGTCAGTACAGTAGTTTCACATGACACACTTCTGTCCAGAGCAATAAAATCTCCATTTGCAGATGGGAGTTGAGTTGAACTTGGAACCAGAATATTTGGTATTTATGCCAAATATATCGATACGATATACAATATTGCAGTTAAAATTCATTCATATTCTATATTGTAATTGTTGCGACATTGAAAACTAAACATTATTAAAAAAACTTTCTTAATTTTTTCTTCTCTTAATTTTACTCGCTATTGAGTTTCCACACTTTGATATTCTAATTGTAGCAACAATGAAAACTGTAGCATGGATGGGATGTTGCTGGCTTTAGAAG
>NC_137885.1:22790204-23030204 GCF_963924005.1 Protomyctophum bolini
TAAAGAAGCAGGGTATATTTAGGTTTCTCTCTAGTTTTTAATCAAAGATTCCCGACGCCATCCCCGATGGAATCAGTACACAATTGTCGTTTATCTAGCTTGTGGTGATTAAACGGACGTTTGGTGACTCCTGGCTTGCAAGGCTTTTTCTTTTCCTTTCATTGCTTTTGCCAAGGTTCAACAAGGTTCCTCCCCCCGTCACGCATTAAGGGCCATTGCAGCCATCTCAGGGGTTCATGCTGTCATGCTGTGCCACGGCCGGGGTGAACCCTTATGATGGCGACTAGGCCCGTAATTGGGATGGCATGCAAAGAAAGACGGCCTCCGGTTCTGACTCATTAACACTATGAAGGGGAGTATGCCATGGACATTGCACACCGCAACCTTCAGTCTCAAACAATCGCCTTTGCCAGGAAGAAATTGCTGATGTATCTGACAAGCTGGCCCCGGGCCTTGTCCGTGCGTTGAATATCGCTGTATCGTTGCGAGTGTGTGTGAGAGTGCGCTTATAGCGCTCGTGCATATCAAATGTGCGTGTGCATTATATGTCTCCATGTATTCGCATTTATCTTCTTGTATGCATTTATGCTACATATCTACACATGTTTGACACGCACGTTCGCATGAATGCATGCACACACATGCATGCACACACACACACACACGCGCGTGGCCGCGCGCACACGCACACAAACATCAGCAGGCTGGCCCATTGGGTTCACATTGATGTCACATGAGAACCATATACATACAGTATGTAAATACTTATTTTTTCACAGGCTATTGTACTGTAATCATTAGCCTGCCAGCAGCAAGGATAGTGCAGCATCCCATGTGTCTGTCTGTATGTCTGTGATGTTCAGATATTCTTCATATCAAACTTGGGGGGAAATTATCACGTGGAAACATTGTATTTCCGACACTGTTGTATAACCAAAACTGAAATGTAAAAGATTGTTCATGTTCCAATGGATCCAATATAGTTTATTATTTATTCGGATCCCCGAATAAAGTATGGTGCCCCAGTATGAGGCGGGACATAGCGAAAAAAAAATCTAATACTGAGAGGGACAAGACAAATAGCCACCCAGTTATATTTGTATCGCTACGCGAGGCTAGTTCTGCCCAGCAGTTACAAAGTGTGTGTGTGCGTGTGTGCGTGCGTGCGTGCCAGGACCTGGTCAATTAAGTATGGGAGGCAACGGGCTCTCTGCCCTGGGGGAGTTTAGCAGCTAACTAGCAGGGTACTGCCAATAGGAGACAAATTGGCTGCTCCACCATAGGATTCCTGATCATGCCCAGGTGCAGCCAGTGTTTGCTCATTAAGTCCTGCTTACCTGGGGGGCGGTGAGCCCGCCGTGGCGACCACGACATCTGGGAAATTTAAAACATAAACACCACCACCCTTTCGGGTGGGTTAGTATAGAGCAGCTGGTTCTCAAACATTTTGCATGCCAAAGCCCCCCAAATGGATATGGATTTGACAGCGGAAACCCCGTTGGAAAAGATTCTGTGCCAGGGATACCCACAAGAGAAGATTTGTCAAGATTTGTCAAAAGAAAATGTAAGTGGCTGAAAATGAAGGCGTAAGTGTTTAAACTGTTAAAACCTCATTTTGCTGGGGACCCATTGGAGCCCTCTCAAGGACCACTGTGGGTTGGCAGACACCCACTTTTGAGAAGTACTGATGTCGCAAACACAATTGGGCATTATATATTTCCATGGGTGGGAAGCCAGCAGCGCACAGGGTTGGAGGGGTACTCTGTTCCTTGTGCGTCCCCGTGGAACTCCTCTCTGTCGGGTGAAAAGAAGTGGCTGCTTGACTCCATGTGTGTCTGACATTGTCACGGACAACGGCAATGCCAACTAAGTGCTTTACATGCCCATCAAGAGTGCACGCTTGCTGGACAGTCTGTATGGACACAAACGGCAACGCCAGACTATAAACCTTAATAATAATACTATCATCTCTCTCACGTGACACCGTGCTCTGGATCCTAAAAGAGTCAAAATGGGATTAAAAAATGATATTGCGTGAAAGTAAGCCAAGAACGCGGGAGTTTATCCCCATTGCAATGTGCTAGAACCCTGGGAGATGGATTTCTGAGGGGGATCAAGCGCCACAGCCACCATCAGCTTCCACTAGGCCTTACCGCAGGACTTGATGCACCCAAGCCGTGCTACTCATAATATGCTGACTTGCCGAAGACCGTTATGGAACCCATGTCTTTGTGGTCCAAAGGTGGGAGCTCTACCGACCCGAACAAAGCTTGGAGATATATCACTCACTGTGAAGTTGAATGAATACACGAAAAGCTGTATGCTGTGCATAATGTGTTTCTTCTGACCTCAGGCAAGACCAACTGCCCCGGTCCGTATCCCTGCTGAGCCCGGGTAGTTAGGTTGACCTCACAAACCACAATACACACGCAGTGAGAGAAACTAAAGTTATCCACTGCAAGATTTTAGCTCGGCAAAGTCAAATGGGGAATATGGTGTAGGCCTATGTGTGGGAGAGTTAATTTAGCATGCATGACATGCAAGCCTCATTTGCGTGATACCCACAAATGTTTAGGGAATACGTTTGATGTTGTTATGCAAAACCCACAGCATGATGTAGCCTGCAGATGGTTCTGGCACGTATAGAGAGTGCAATGTAACATTTAAATTGAGCTTTAAATATACATACACGACCTTGTGATCTTTATTAATTTGGACGTAACAAATTCATGCTTTTGTTCCACCGGCCATGCATATTGTAATTTGTATAGTAGTTAATTCAGGTCGGACCAGTCCAGATCTCTAGTGTCAAACTCTTAAATCTTAAATCTTATTTGATTTATTTTATATCTCTCCACTCTTACCTGTGTGTTTCACTCTTACTCTTGGAGAGGGAGAGAGGAAGAGAGAGAGAGAGAGAGAGAGAGAGAGAGAGAGCGCCATATGATTGAGAGGAGTCTCAGGGCTCTATTCTAGTCTAATCTTCTGTTTTCTGTTACTGTACGTGAGAACGCTTTCGCTGAAACAGCTGGTGCTCAGTGAGCTTGTAGATCTGCTATTTCCCTGCGAAAGATTCCCCCCCGCGTTACGGATGCTGGAGGATTAAGGGGTTAACTTCCTCAGCAGGCATGTGGGGCTATAAGCCCCCGCGTCTTAAGAAGTGACACTGGGGACCCCCTGCAGCGAGGCTGGGAGGTGGATGAAGGGGGTCCATCGTGGCACAGCTGATGTAGGAGGGGCTTTGGGACGTGGCTGCCCAGCGGGGTTGAGACCACCCTCCCCTACTCCGAGTCTCCGACACCCCCCCCCCCCCCCCCCCCCCCCCCCCCCGCATCCATACAGCTTAACCCATTTAGGCCTGAAAATACCTATGTTTCTAGGCCTACTGTATAATATCACTCAATATTTCATGTCAAGGACCCCAAAAATGATCTGTAATTGGCCTCTGACCCCCATCTGAAAATATGATGTTCCAGGGACCCTCCAGAAGCAAAGCATTTGAGTTAAAAACGTTATAAATATATTCCAAATTTGAGGCACATTTTCACAATAAAAAAGAAATAGCAGATCTACAAGCTCGTAGCACGCCACTCGGTGGCGCGCTATGAGCTTGTAGATCTTTCTTTCTTTCTTTTTTCAATAGCTAAAGCATAACATGATGGGTTCCCGCCCAAAATGGGTTAAACAGCCTGCACACGTACTGTAAAAAAGGTCACGTCAAGTGTGTGTTTAATTGTGTGTGTGTGTGTGCTAATGCAAATGAGATGCGACGGCTATAAAGCTACAGTATATGCCCACGCCGGTCCTCTGAAGAGGTCAACGGTCGCATCGCTGCAGGTTTTGGAGAAGTCATGGCGGGGGTCAGCGGGTCCACGCAGTGACAGCTCTGTGAGGTCCCGCGGGACCCCCCAGTGCCGTGTTTGCCATGTCGATGCGTTATGTTCCACGGTGAAGTCTAGTTGGTTTAGGGAGTCCCAGTGGGATAAGTATGGATTTGCACCATGGTGGATGTGACATGTATAAAAAAAACCTTGCAGATTGGCTTTTATTTTATATATATATATAAAATATTGTTTGCTTATGGAAAGCTTCCACACCATCAAGGAGTTGTGTAAAGTAACTAAGTACATTTACTCAAGTACTGTAGTACAATGTTGACGTATTACTTTACTGGAGTATTTCCAATGTTCAGTACTTATTAGAGCTGGGACTCGATTAAAAAAATTAATCTAATTAATCAGAGGCTTTGCGATTAATTAATCTAGATTAATCGCATTTTAATCGCATATCATTATTTGACCCGAGAACAGTGAGAAAGCAATTTTTTCAAATGGATTTTGGTATTATGACTTTATGAGTAAAGGAATGAATAGTGAATACATAAACTTCAGCAACAAAACATTGTTTATTTTTCATCAGGTGGTACTTAAACCAAAACCAACAGATCAGTGCCATTTTTGCCATAAAGTGGTCGCAAGTGGTCTACAGTTGACTGCAACCCAGTAAGCCAGGGAGTTTGTTATTTTGTCAGACTTGGACTTAGTCATATTGCCTCTGAAACCAGGCATCAGGTCGAGTGTAGGTTGCGACGTTGAAGAAGACGGAGTAACGTGAACTTCCACGCTAGCAGCAACATGTTTGGCATTGATGTGATATGTGAGGGACGATGTGCTGCGGTGATAGGCAAATTCTTTGTTGCATAATATGCATACAACTGCATTTCTGTCCACGCTTCCATCCGCTCGCTTTTTAAATCTAAATTTCCCACTAAATTTCCCAAGCTGCGCGTTCTTATTTGGGTCTGCATTCATGCTAACGTGTGCCGTTTCAGTTTGTTGTTATCGTCTAGTACTAGCGGAAGTGAATGCTCAGACAGCAATGTTGCTGCTGGGTGCGTCAGCATCTTAGGTAAGTGGAAACGTGCGCCCAGTGAGAAACGTTCCGGTTCGGCGGTGTAAACAAAATATGCGATTAAATGCGTTAATTATTTTAACGCGTTAATTTTTCTGTAGTTAATTAATCTAAATTAATCGCAATTAGTCCCGGCCCTAGTACTTATACTTCTACTCTCCACTACAATTACATTGCATTAAGTACATTTTGATGCCAATACTTTTGTACTTTTATTGAGTAAATGTAGAATTCTGGACTCTTCTACATTGCAGTATTGATACAGTACTTTTACTTGAGCATAACATTTGAGTACTTTTTCCACCACTGCCATGATGAGTGTATATGGTATTTAGCGATGACTATTACTTACTGCCTCTCTGCCTCCCGTCTTCCGGACTTCCATTTTCTCTCTGTCGTCATTCTGTCTCTTTCTCTCTCTTCCTCTCTCCCCCGCTGTTAGAATAATCCATCTGATACTAGTGTAGTAGATTATGCGAGGGTGAATTAATCACGCCTCTAAATTGACTCGTCTGAGCTAAAACATGGAGTGGGGCGAAGGGCAGGCGCACTGCTGAGTCTTGATGATGACCCCTATATAAAAACAAATGTCTCTTTTGAACATTGTGCATTGGGATGGACTTGATTGGGTGCTGAGAGCGCACTTTGGGGATACAGCCACTTTTTGAGGTTTCTAACCACAGATATCACTTTGAATTCAACCCGCGGGAGGTGGACATAAATAGCCCCGGATTCTATTTCATGCTCTCGTTCTTTTGTCTTTCGCCAAGTCATCTGTGTAACTAACCAAAAGTGTACTCCCTTAAGTCCCTGACATGGAAAGCCTGGTACAGATTTAAACCCCTCGGAAATGAACAGAAAAGAAAAAGGACCTGTCCTCTAGTAAATAGGCCCACATTTCCATGGCAGGGGAAAATTAGCCTGAGCTGGTCCCCGGCTGCAGAGAGGGGCCTAATTGCTGGTCGGATGCCTTGCTTGAGGGGGGACGCGATGGCATGAAATATGAACCGATGCTCCCAGGGATGCGAACGAGGCGCCCGTGACAGTTGGGAAGATTTATAATTAAGCAGGCAAGAATTAAAGACACAAACACTGGGGGTGTTTGTGCAGAGGCGAGCGCATGCGCCCACACGTTGCTTAGTGTGCGGGTATGAAGATTAATTTGCAGCTGCCCCAGCTGACAGAGCCAAACCGTACAGTCAGGAGCCATTAACCCCTTCCCACGTTCCAGAGTGCACCGGGAGACATGGGAGTGGACGGTGCCCCCCACGGGAGATGCCGCGAAGGTCAAGGGTCGTAAATTCCCGGAATGTTGTCTTCGCAGGCAGTTAAATTTGGCCCGCTGTCCTTCATGCTTTCTGGCTCCATTCACGCTGTGTTGTTGAGGATCCCCCTCGCCACCGCCCTTATACTCTCTGGGCTTTCAGAGACACGGCCCGTGCAATCCAAGCAGTTTATCCCAGTTTAGAAGACAGCCAATCGCATATAAATGACAAATCATTTCTGACATATGTCATATTACGATGGAGATTTTAAAAGGTACAGTGGGTTTTATGACGCGGTACAATTCTCTTAGCCGAAGACAACCGCCTCCTTTAGCTGTAAGGTCACAGCTGTGAGTCCAGCACATTAAAGCTCTGTTGCAAGTGATGCCTTCATGTTTATTACAACCCGCTGAGGGATGGGGTTTAAAATGGCACAATGTCCACCAGTGACATCATCGATGAGGAATCCAAGTTAATAGAAACTGCAGGCTTTCTAGTCCTGAAAAGTTGGAAGCTATCGTTCTCACGATAATAAAAATCTAAAGAATTTTGTAAAAATATTATCTGCCTAACGATGTCACTGGTGGACGGGTTTCAGGACTGCCCACAGTCCTCCTATGAGACACAGACTGAGTAGGGAAAAAAATGTGCCATTTTATCATGATTATTAGTGAGGACCTATTAAGATGGGTAGAAAAGTGGTGAAGTGGTCCTTTAAAAGATCTTTAAATAAATACTTTTTGAAACGTCTATGGTAAAAATGAATGGGGAATTCTCTGCCGGGCCTGTTGTCAGGGGCGGGACTGTGACGCTCTATAACTTGATTGCATGCTGAAAATAGCCGATCTACAAGCTCACAACATGTTACAGCACAGCGTATAGATTGTGCTGTTATTTTCAGAGGTCAACCAGACACAAAATGACTTGTTTCTAGTTCTACTAGTTCTACTGGGTGTCTTCTCCATTTTAGTCTAGACGAAATTGGCAACTTATTTACTCATCATAGCTTAGTTTAGATTTCCGTCAGTGAAAAAAGGTAGTTGACGAACATTAGTTTGTCATAGCTTTAGTCAACAAAATGCTAACACTGGCGCGGTAGCCGCTGTTTGTCAGATTGTGCCAGCAGGGCCCATCGTGTCAGAGGAAGTGAGTCTGGCGGAGAAATGAACGAGATCATTGCGTTGTAAACTCCCAGGCTCGGTGGCTTGGTGCTAGATTTTTTTTTAAATTAAACATTAGCTTGTCATAGCTTGTGTGTGGGGTATTTGTTTCCTTTCATTACTGAATTAATAGCGTAGTTTCAGTGTGTGTGAGGCCATGCTACACACACATGCACAGTGCATGCATTCGCGAGCATGTCGGGCTATAGCTGGTTTGTATACCCAGGCAGGAACGTGTGCATCAACACATGAGGTGGTCTATCTATCCTTTTGCGCGCACGTGTGTGTAAGATTGATGTCATAGTTTGAGAAAAGAGAGAGAAAGAGAAGCAGTGGAGAGTGAGCGAGAGAGAAGGAAGGAATATATATTTTTTGACTCATTATGCAAGTATAATGAAACTACTTCTCCTCAGCTCAGGCATGTAGTTTGCTCTGAGCAAAATGAGCTTTCACATACGTACTTACAAGAACTCAGCCTCAAAAACAAATAAACACAGAGCTCACTAAATGCCAGCTAGAGAACTCATGCTCGTGTTTGGTTCAAGTCTAGCCTACTGCAATTCAAAGACATGCACCGCCACGCACGCACACACACGCACACACACACACACACACACACACACACACACACACACACACACACACACACACACACACAGAGCTCAAAAGCACAGTGCATGTCAACATGACAGTGGACAATGCACCAGTGATCCAATTTCAGTGTCACAATGCCAGGGGAACAACGCCTGTTCCTTCCCATGTCACATCCCAAAGGAACCCATTTTATTTACACACACACACACACACACACACACACACACACACACACACACACACACACACACAGGGAGGGGGGGGGGGGGGGGGGCATCACTGTTTGCAGTGTTCTTCTGGAGTGTTGCCATATCTGCTTATTATGTGACTTTGGGCGTGTTTTTCTGCATGTAAATTAGCTTTTAAAGATTAGTAGTTGTGGGTTGTGGGTGTATTTGGGCCGTGTTTCTGAAGCAGTGGAGTGGAGTTGCTTATTTGTGGTTCTCTCATGTCAAGGACACCCACCCAGATTAATTTCCATTTGTCTGCAGAACCCCATCTGAGAATAAATTGTGCCAGGGATGTGCCAAAAATAAGATTGGTGTTTCAAAGATATTCAAACTTAAAAAAAATGACTCCGTGAAGATTTTGTTGGAAATATCAGATCTACAACCTTGTATAGCGATGTGAGCTTGTATACGCAAATTTGTAATAGCTGATGCATAGGGTGCAAGTCGTAAACGGGTCGCTTCTTTAGGGCTTGTTACGCGTAGACCTAGACACTATAGCCTTCTGCAAAACGCATGCTGCGTATGTGTGTTGCTTCACATGTCATCCATGTCATGCATGCGTGTCTGTGTGTGTCCATGGGTATGAATTTACAATGTCACAGGATGTGGTTCAAAGAGAACGTCAAATAACCCCCCCTCTCACACACACGCACACACGCACGCACACATGCACACACACACACACACACACACACACACACACACACACACACACACACACACACACACACACACACACACACACACGCGCACGCACTCACACACACCCTGATATGAGTAGTGTGGCCTTGTCATATGAAATATTCATGAACCATGCACAAGGAAACGAGTCAGCCACTTTGAAACCTGTGTATATGTGCAAGTAGCTTTCTGCTTACACGTGTGTGTGCGCGTGCGTCGTGCGTGCGTGAGAGAGAGAGCATGGACATCTAGTAAACGTGTGTGTGTGTGTGTGTGTGTGTGTGTGTGCGCGTGCATTTTAATATGGAGGCTGTTTAATATTTTATCCCCTAATGTTGGTGTGTCCTTTTGGATATTAAAAGGCAGAATGCTTATGAGATTAGTAACGTGCAGTAACTGCTTTGGTTTGAGAGCGTTTCCGTGTGTGTCTCTGGGGAACCAGGTATGAGAATATTAAACAGCACAACCCTTTTTACAGGAACGTCTGGGCTGCTTTGTTTAGAGACGTCTGAAAGTGTGCCATTTGAAATGCGTATTATACCGTCAAGTCGGAGGAAAAAAGGATTGAAAAAGATTAAAGAATGCTGCCAAATTAATCTCCCAAGTTATCATATCGTTCCATACCGAATAAGCATTCTAAGACAAAATATCACTATTCAGATTGCAGTGGGACTCAAAGTGTGCGTGCGTGCGTGCGTGCGTGTATGCACGCTCGCATGTGTGGCTAGCTGTTTGCTATAGTGTAATAGCGCATGCATGCCACACAATGTTTGTTCCCACAAACTTTTCAGAGTTTTGACCTAGTTGGTGCCGGCACATTTCAGGCTGGCAAACATGTACTGTATTTCCGAAACGTGTAACTTCTGCATAAACAGCTTCTTGGAATTATTCTCCACATAAGGTCATTTGTTTTGCTAAGCACCATAACTAGATCTATTAGATTAGAACAAAGGCAACACTAGATATGTATATAACACTGTATACTGTATGTGTGAGGAAGTGTGTGTGTGTGTGTGTGTGTGTGTGTGTGTGTGTGTGTGTGTGTGTGTGTGTGTGTGTGTGTGTGTGTGTGTGTGTGTGTGTGTGTGTGCGTGTGCGTGTGCGTGTGCGTGCATGCACTCACCACAGTATGTGTGCGGTCGCTGCTGTGTGTTCTTTTGCGCACTTGCTCTCATGTACCTCTGAGCCTTGAGTGTTATGTCAGCCTTGGTCCAGAAAACATGAAATTTGCATTCTTTAATTAACATCGAAGTTTTCCACGGGTGGTTGTAAATTCCAATTGTAGGGCTGCGCGCATACCGCTCGTTTTGGAACCGCGGAGACAAACAGCCCTTGAGGGGACATTCCCCCCCTCGTCTTTCTCTGTGTGCTAATGAACGCGCTCTGAACAATTGGGTGACATTTGACGTGAACAGAATGAATTGTGTCGGGGAAAAGAAAGTCCTTGTTGTTGCCTGCAGATTTATTTATTTATTTGTCTTTCCTGTTGAAAGATGAAGAAGACAAAAAAGGCCTTGTACCGAATGTGATGAAGAGAAACAACGGCCGGTGGGATTTCTCCAAGCTGCAGAGGGGCGTTAGATGTCAGGTTTAGTTTGTGGCGGGGTGACGCCGCCCTCTGATGTTTTGTTTGCCTCCTAAATAAAGAAAATATAAATATAAATGAAGGAAAGAACAAAAAACTTAGGCAAAAGCAAGGTCAGTATCGTCGAGGCTGCTTCAAGAGCATTGGGTTTGCACAATGTAAATCGCGCTAGCAAGCGACACTTTTTCAAATATGTATTGTTCCATCACAGACGATGGCGGGAGTTGCCTCAGACTATCAACTGAGTTGATAGTCCTCCAAACTTCTTGGAAGAAATTAACTGCATTTCTGGAAATGTAAGATTTATGCAAGGCAAACAGTGTATCACTTATGTTACTCTGAAGTGCTTCTGTTTGCCGTAGATAAAACATTTATTCTTTATGTTTTGGTATCACGTCCTCAAGTGGTTTGGGACAGCGGTAACAGCTAGAACTTTCCTTCAACGAGATAGAGCTTTGCATGTTGCCCTCCTCACCCTGCAAGGGAAAATGCTAACAGTAAGCTTCCCTGCATGACATCCATTAGCTCAAATGGGTGCCCATGCACAATGTCAGAAATGACTCATTGAAATGCATTCAGTGAAACTTCTGAATACTTTGCTTTCATGCCATTCCGTGTTTTTTATTTTATTTTACCATGGTTACTGTCCAAGCTTAATCCGGTTTTAGTGCTTTTTTAAATGGTGCGTTCTGAAATACGATCTGAAATTGTGCATCTGGGGGCCATTCAGACATAGTTCAGACATAGGCTCTATGCGCAGCAGCCTTATTGGCAAGGAATTGGGACACTTCATACATGATGTTACTGTACCAATGATACTAATTAAGGCTCTGTTGCAGTTCACTTCAGCAGTTCCTGTCCAGTAAGCCAACATGCACATATTACCAGCACGCCTGACTCTGTCTGACCAGAATGGAACACAACCTGAATTAGTATCATTGTGAATGAAATATAAATGGCCAAATTCCCCACAATATCATAAAACTATTTTCTCATGAAAAAATAGTGAAAAGCTGGAATTTGTGCGATGGCAGGCTCGCAGTCAAATCTGGTCACGCACACACACACACACACACACACACACACACACACACACACACACACACACACACACACACACACACACACACACACTTGATTTGATTTAAGACCATCCACTGTATTTGCTGCATATCTGATGGCACACAAAACAGAATGGCTTCTAAATAGCTGCTTAGAAAAGACATCTGGATGTCTGACAACATCCAGAATTAAAATTTGGAAATGTTTACTCATGTCGTCCTGCGCAAAGTAGGCTATAGTGTTAGAACCTGCAGGCTCTCCATATACTAAGCCTGTTTGGAACAACAACCGTCGCATAAAAGGAGCAGTTTTCTTGGCATTTGCTCAACACTGACAAGAATCTGCACCCACAAGAGACATTTTTGGTTTCTTTTAAATGTGCCAGACAGTACATCTGAAACATTGTTTTCCTGTGTGAAAGATGGGTTATCGCGGCTACCTTTGGCGAAGCTGCAGGGGTTGATTTGATGGTGCCAACATTTCTGAGCGCTTTTTTCAGTATAAGACTAATAGAAGTGTGTCCACTGCTGCTACCATTCACTCAATCTAGCGCCCTGAACTTATGATAGAAGTGCTGCTTGCGCACTCATTCCAATTTGTTCAGTCTAGTCAAAGTCACCAGGGAATCAGCAAAGCGCAAAAAAACACTCTTCATTTTTGAGGAAGATCAAGTGCAACATATGGATGGTGTCCAAAAACAACCAACATGGTTTCCAGGGTATGGCCAACTTCTTCAGAAACACTCCAATAAGACTGTGGAGAGAAGCAAGCTTGGTGAAGATCCCCATGTTATCTAATTTTAAAGCAAGAACGAAGCAAGAATATAGTGTTTGGCCTTCCGCGCTCCGAAATTCCTTTTGGTCCATGTAAGTCCTGGAGCACTGAAGTGCATGAAGAACCTGAAAGTTTTTTTTTTTTGCACACCTGACACCTGGAAATGATATACGGGACCAAAGCACCAGCAGCTGCACACGGTGTTCAAGACGCTTGACCCTAGTAGCTGGGAAAGCAAGACACAGTCCAAAGACATGTCAACCAAAAGGGTGGCATCATGGAGAAGGTTCTTGATCTTGTGCAGTGTGAGTGCCAATTTGACCAGAGTAGCATGGCAGCTGTCTCCCAGGGAAGAAATATAGCTTTGCCGCTGCAAAGGGATCAGGTCGACAAATATGTGCAAACGAGGATGATTAGGGCAGTAGTTCCAAAAAAAAATCATGTCAAGGACTCCAAAATGCATGTGTATTTGACTGCAGACCCCCATCTGAAAAGTGTTTTTATTGTATTTGTATTTATCCAGGTGACCCCCAGAAGAGAAAGTTTTAATTTATTTGCACCACCATGAGAGTTTGCAAGAATGCGTGGTTCTCCTGCCAGGTTTGCAGGCTCTCTTTGGACTTGGTTACAGTATTTATATTACGCAGGGGTTCACTGTAAAATTCATAGACTTCCATAGGTCAGTACACTTGGTGTGGCCTTTATGCTGGATAATCAGTTACTGTATGGTCACTTTGAGTCTCAATTCCCTTCCTCACTGATTATAGGGCATATGACACCACCTCAGGATCCCCCAGGAGGAAGTTACTAATGTTGCTCTGGAGAGTGCGTGCATGTTAGGGGGCGGTGTCTGCGTGTGTGTGTGTGTGTGTGTGTGTGTGCACGTGCATGTGTGCGTTCGTTTGTGGGAGCGTGTTATAAAATTCAAGTGCCTCGTCCTATTTCTGCCATATAGTGTGGCTGAGGCTTAGACAACAATAAATTGTTCAGTGAATGGCAATAAACCTCCTCCAGTCCTTGTGTGAACTGTCCATGGTGCTGATTTCACATGTCTGGCACCTGAGTTACAACTGTACTTGGGCGGATTATTTCCATGCACACATTTCTTCGCCAAAATGTAGCCAATCTACAAGCGTATAGCTTCACCAGAATGGTGATGCTGTGGTCCTAGTGGTTATAGTTTGCTGTCTAGTGAACATTGTAATACTCGTTTAAAATGTTGGCCTTTCAAATTATTCCAACCATCAATGTTTAATATGAAATACATTTTCATCATAATTCATATCGATTTTATCTCAGCTCCCTGTTTGGCTGTTTACACAAATCTGGTTCATTTGGCTAACTGTCCATTTCTATTCTATTATTTAATAAATATGATCTGATCATGCTGTGGAACAGTGCCTTAAAGGGACACTTCACCCTTTTTGCAAAAAAATATATGTTAATGACGTTTAGAAGCTTTAGATCACTTTCCTGGGGGTCTTTATGTGTGTAATATGTGGTTTTAGATATTTTAGATTGTAGCAGTGAGCCTTTTGTCTCTGATGTCATGGACACTGGGCTCACTTCCTTCCTGGACTACATGTTGTCTCAGTAAGACAGCTCTCCCCCCTATCCACAAGGAGGAGCAGTGCACCAAATAATTATGGGAATTGTAGTCCAGGAAGGTAGTGAGACCAGTGTCCATGACATCAGAGACAACAGGCTCACTGCTACAATCTAAAATATCTAAAACCACATATTACACACATAAATACCCCCAGGAAAGTGATCTAAAGCTTCTAAACGTCATTAACATATATGTTTTTGCAAAAAGGGTGAAGTGTCCCTTTAACACTTTAAAACCGGGAAAGCATCGGTGTCATTTTAGATGTTAGCTA
Source organism: Protomyctophum bolini (assembly GCF_963924005.1). NCBI lineage: Eukaryota > Metazoa > Chordata > Actinopteri > Myctophiformes > Myctophidae > Protomyctophum > Protomyctophum bolini. The sequence continues at coordinate 22,804,347 of NC_137885.1, forward strand.
TGTTGCATGCATTTTCCAACCAGCATTGTTCCAAGTAGGCCAGTGCCCAACGGGCACCGCTGTAGAGGCTCCAACGGGCACCACTCTAGTATTAATTATAATAATCTTTGAATATATATTTTTTAAAGCAAATGTCTTTAACGCAAGCCTACGCTTCTTTGACGTCCCTGGAACCAAATATTTTGAGACGACCACATTTTCTTTTCCTTTTTTTTAACTGTTTCAGTAGAATCGGTCTAGGGTCCAATTGGGTTAGAGCTGCTTGTAAAGTAAAGCAAAACAAAACACCTGCGTCCTGCAGCGCTCCTGGCACCACAGCTGAATGAAAATGAATGTGTCCACCGTATACTGATGACCATGTAGGAAGACACCAGCCCCCCCCCCCCCCCCCACACACACACACACACACACACACACACACACAACACACACATATAACTGCTCAACATGCAATCAGAACCTTGCAGAGTTGTTGGAGGAGGATGATGTCAGAGCCATGCAATATGCAACATGTTTCCAAAACACTCGGTCAGGCATCTTCAGAGAAAGTACATAAACACACACACACACACACACACACACACACACACACACACACACACACACACACACACACACACACACACACACACACACACACACAGCACATCCGTGTAGACACATGCACACCTACACAGCCAAATCTCCAAATCTCAGTATACGACAGGGACTGAATCCAATTTATTATCCGGGCCATGAAGAGAGAGACAGAGCCCAGCAGTCTAAAGAAGAAGAAAAAAAAGAGGGAAAACAATGCACACAAGACAGAATAAAGTTAATAAGTTGAATAGATAAGTGGAGAGAGCTGCTGCTGCTTAATGAGTGAGTGAGGGGAGGGGAGTGAAGCAGTGAGTTGAGTATAGCCTTATGTCCAAATTTAAGTTAATTGTCACACTAATAATTGTGATTAACAAATTAATTGTGTTTTTGGCACAAATAAATTACTGACATTTAATGCTTCTCGAATATTTGATTAACCTACATGAGCAATAGGTTTCGATATACAGTATTTTCAGTCACACTGCCCACCAGGCAGTGTGTGATGTGGTGGTAGCGGCGGTGGTGAGGGGAGTGAAAACGTGAGGAGTTGTGATGTGTTGTGAATGACGCCATGTATGATGTTACCAATATAGTGAACAGAATCTGCTCTGACCTACAGTACAGCGACCAACCTGTTTTTGGTGTTCCTCCTCTTTCTCTCTGTCTCAGTCTGTCTTTGGCCCTAACCCTAACATTTATCTTAACTCTAGCTATGCTATGGATATATTCGTACCCCCCGCCTAATGGACGTTACGCACCCCCCCCCCCCCACCACCACCACCACCCTTTATGACGCAGTTGAGCCGAAAATCAGCTTTTAACATTGGTCCGTTTGCTAAGCAGTCACCTGCAGCACCAGGATCTTTGCACACGCCCCCATAGACCTCCGTTCAAAGTAGGATTTTCAAAGCCTTATAACTCTGGAAATACGAGCACTGTCCATGGTGATCTGCAGTTCGGATGTCATTTGTGATTTTGTACCGCATCCCTACCGACTTTGTTATGGCGAAAGATAAAGAGTGTGGTCTGGAGGCTGGTAAAGAGGAAATTAACATGAGGAAAAATCTAATAATCCGCTGGCAAAAGATATGCCTAAACCTAACCTCAACCCTAACCTCACAAACACTATGGCTAACCCTGACCCTAACCTCACAGAAATGATCCTTTTTGATAATTATTTTTCAGTTTAGGCACAAAGGAATGACAATTAACAACAAAATGAAACAAAACTAGACAAGAAAAAGAAATACAATACACTACCAAACCTTTACAGAAAAGTCTATTAAGCCTAACCTGAAAAGCCTGCCCACCGGGGGGAAACACCAGAAAAACAACTCTGTCGCCATATGTATGTCTGTCTGTTTGTGTTTGTTGTTATAACAACGCAATTGATTTGAAAGTGCTGGTACATGTAAACACATATAGTGCAGAGAGTTCATTTTGCATTATGGTACCTTATCGGTACCACACTCAACGTTTATGTAAGTAAGTCTGGATCTATGCAAAATGGTGGTTTTGAGACAGTTTCAAAGAGCACGCAAAAAAGAAAGAAAGATAAAAAAGAAAAATCAATACAAGTAGCTGCATGCAACAGTTAGCGATGTGTTTTGAATTACAGAAGTGTCTGTCTGAGCACCTGTACCTACAAATTGTTTCAAAAACCTTTCTTCTTCACCCCGGGTACAACGTTTAAAAAGAACGAGATGTCTTGATTCCCGACAAGATATAACTACTAACGTTGTGGAAAAACTAAGCACAAATAAAATAACTCCTTCCTCTCTTGAGGGTCTATTTATATGCTTGCAGTTCACAGGTTTGTGCATAGCTGCGACTGTCTTCTGGCCTGGAATGAGAAAGTGAATGACTTTAACAGCTAGAGAGTGGGCTGATTTAACAAGGAGGAACTGTAGCACAGTCCCCAGACAAGCGTGTTTTGTCAATGCATATTTCATGTTTAGCACTTGGTTGCCCTGGTCAGAGATGAGGCTACAAGACTGGCCCAACCACCTGTGAATGTGGAGTAACAGAGCGTACTGTGTCGACTCTCTACTAACCAAGCCTTGCAGCTGAAAAAACCTGCAGAGTTCAATGAAATGCAGAGAACTGTGTAAAGAAACGGCAAACTGCCATACAACCATCATATTTTGAGGACGCGCGAACGACCATCGGGTCTAATGAACCTCCCACTGGGTTCCCACTAGAAAATATGCAAATGAGAACACAAGAGGTGCAGGTAGTTCAAGTTGCACAGGATGAGATGCAGGGATCTCTGCTTTTAATTCCCTATATGGACAAACAAATGGACAAACCAAACTGATAATTTACTAAACCCAAAGGATTAACCACTTAACCCTGTATTATACATCGTTGTACAAAATAGCGAGCTTTAAGATTGGCTATTTCCACTTCTTTATCATTGTACATTTCTGAAATAATTGTGATATTAATTTGAAGCCATAGTACTGTAAATGTTTGCCCTGAGTAGAGGGGGTTCTTTTACCATCCATTCCAGAGAGAGAGAGAGAGAGAGAGAGAGATGTTCTTACATGGACTACAGTAAACCAGCTACTGTGTTGGTGCTGTTGAGTTTACATTTTATATTTGACTGTATACTGCAACCTCACATCAGCATTGCTGAAATTATGCATCGTTCTAGCTCAGTAAATACATCTTTGACATTTTTAATGAGCTTTCTGTTGTAATCTTTGACACATGGGGCCAATAATGGCAAATACATTCCAGCAAGCAGGTCAATGCTCCTGTGCAGTACATGCACACACATCTGCACACACATAATTATCAGTGCCTTTCAGGGCTCAATGCATAATTCATTTATTCAAGCATCTTTCCAGTATTGCAGCCTTTATTCATGCCATCACGTGTGTTTATTGTTTGCTTTCATTAAGTTCAGAAAATACAGTTTTTTTCTCCATAGGAATGGCAAGACATTTAGCCTATTGCAATGTGTTTATATATTGAATGTCAGATTCAAGGATCAAAGCACAATTAATTTATTATGGATGGAAAAATGTTTCACTGTATTCCGCAGTATGTACTAATTCAAAGGAAAGATTAATTGATGCATTGACACAGACGCACGCACGCACGCATGCACGCACGCACGCACGCACACAGAGAGAGAAAGACATCAGTACAGGGTACAGTCAAACAGAAATGTAATCAGTACAGGGTACAGTCAAACAGAAATGTAATCAGTACAGCGTACAGTCAAACAGAAATGTAATCAGTACAGGGTACAGTCAAACAGGAATGTAATCAGTACAGGGTACATTCAAACAGAAATGTAATCAGTACAGGGTACAGTCAAACAGGAATGTAATCAGTACAGGGTACAGTCAAACAGAAATGTAATCAGTACAGGGTACAGTCAAACAGGAATGTAATCAGTACACGGTACATTCAAACAGAAATGTAATCAGTACATTTAAAGATGATGTGTAACACAGCTCAGTACGAGAGCAACCGCAGGTTCAGACATTTGGTGTCTGAACCGGCAACAATATGTTGCAATGTGAGCTTGTAGAACTGCTATTTAGTTTCTGCACTGTCTTCTGTATAGACTGTAGTGTAGAGAGTAAGTAGACGGAAATTGTGGCATCTTATAATGAGCATTAGTGAGGACCAAAACCCTGCATCCGCATTATCAGGAAAACATGAGCAGAAAATAGCCTATCTACAAGCGCTGCGAAGAGATTTATCATGCAAAAACAGTAAAGACTGGCCAACAAATGATAGGTTAAGTTGTTAAGATAAGGTTTAAAATGGTTGAAGTTCTCCTGTGCGGCCATGCACAATACACATTCAAAAGCAGAGCTGTGTTGGTTTACAGAAAAGCAATGGGCACGAGCTTGCACCTAAGTTGAATGGTGTAGATGTTCAGCAACACCTGATTGTAAACTGAATGGAAATACAGCCCATAGGCCTTCAGGGGTAGAGGAGGCAGGCAAAGCTTTATTTGTTGTGAAAATCATGTCAGACCTGTCTGTCACCGTGTATATACATACACACACACACACACACACACACACACACACACACACACACACACACACACACACACACACACACACACACACACACACACACACACACACACACAAAATAACCAATTTATTTTGGTTACTACAATAGGATACCACTCCAGTCCCTCAGGGTTCCATTTCTAGTGTTTTCGTGCTAGTGTTTGTCATTGTGGGGAAGGCTTTTAAGCTATTTTCAGCGACTGCTGGGCGATGTGCTCGCTTCGGTACTGGCCATACATACAGTATACTGTAACAAGCATGTCTTGAGTGTACAGGGTTTGATCAGGTCAGATCAACATATGGAATGTCAGAACAGGTCAGCTCCATACAGTATATGGAGATCTAAGGGTGGTACTGTAGCAGGGACATTCTCTTGAGTGTACAGTGTTTGATGAGGGACCAGGTAGGCCTTAATATTAGGGCCTGTTGAGAACTGGTTTTTTTCCGGCTGCCGGGCGTGGCTGCACTGATAACTTTGGGGCAGGCCCGTCTAGAGTTTGACATTTGAATGGACAGGTATATACAAAAGGTAGACATCGAAGAGGAATGATGAATGATTATTTCAACTCTGATCAGTGATTTCAAAATGAAGGCGTTGGTGACTACTAATAATGTGGTACGTTTTTTGACGAACCGCTCAAACCCTTTGTCTTAATGAAATGGACCTGAGTTCAGTGAGTTGCAGCTGTACGTGGGCTAAAACAAATCACACCCGTGTGAACTGAGGGGCACTCTTATCATCATACATTATCTCATTCTGCCCAATCACAATTTGCGTCCTCACTTTTCCGTCTTCACTTTTCTGCCCTCACTTGTATCTTCAATATGTACTGTAGGCTACTTTGCTCAGCCAGTCAAATCATCGGTATGGGGTGATTTATCTGCCAATCACAAGCAAATGTTTGTGTTTACACAAACCTGGAAAGCTGGGCATAGGATCTGATCTACAAGCTCACAATGTGTTGCATTGTGACATGTTGTTGTCAGCTTGTAGATCTGCTTGGTGAATGTTACCTCCAGAATAGAGATGCTATGGGGTTCAAAGTGGAGGGAGGGATAGAGTATGTCTGCAATAAGAAATACAATAATTTATTTTGTAAAGTGGAGGTTTACCGGTAAGTTAGCTGCTGTATACCAGTATTGGACCCAAAGGAGTAAGCCTTTAAGCCTGCAGACCTGTAGGTGCAAATTATAGTTTTTTTCTTTTTTACAATGCCTGCCCTGGATGGTGATAGACAAATGCGTTAATAGTTGTTTTCGTGAGCTTTAGTGAATTTGCAAATGGATGATCATCTTGTCAGGTTGTCAAAGCTCATTTGACTCAAAATGGTACTTAAAGTAGACAGGAAGTACAGCCTCAATTATTTGCTGTGTGTGTGTGTGTGTGTGTGTGTGTGTGTGTGTGTGTGTGTGTGTGTGTGTGTGTGTGTGTGTGTGTGTGTGTGTGTGTGTGTGTGTGTGTGTGTGTGTGTGTGTGTGTGTGTGTGTGTGTGTGTGTGTGTGTGTGTGTGTGTGTGTGTGTGTGTGTGTGTGTGTGTGTGTGTGTGTGTGTGTGTGTGTGTGTGTGTGTGTGTGTGTGTGTGTGTGTGTGCGTGCGTGTCTGAGAGAAATGTTGGTGTTGAAATGCCGTAAGGAAGGTTTTATACCGGTATTAGGGGTGTAACAGTAAAACGTTTTTTTTTTTTTAATGGAACCCAGGTCACAATTCCGTGTCACTGCTGACTGTGCATTCCTGTGGGGGGGATTCCAATCCCAGAATCAGCCAGCAGTCACTGACTATAGCTTCATAGGGGATGCACACGCAGACTAGACACACCGACGGACCGACATGCGGAAACAGCGGTCGGACATGCGCTGCTCCCGTGCTTGCGGTTAGGGTTAGGTTAGAGTTTGAGGTCCAAGAGTATGTCTTAAAGTTTAGACATGCTATTGGACCTCAAACTCTAACCTAAGACTCTAAACTAAAGCCTTTACCCGCTTTATAGCCATCGACCATCAATCACTGACCAGTCACAGCTTGGTAAAAGCAGTATAGTGTCAGCCTGCAGTAGTAGTGAGATGAATAGGACTGTATGGAGCACACACGGGAGCTGCTGCAGGTCTGTACAGAGACAAATGTGACAAAATTTGACTGAGGGACTGCCATTGGATTTATTTTTTAATTTTCTGTCATATGAAAGCAGGGAATCATAGCTTCAAATTGACATCATTGATAGTTTGATTGATTCAGTTTTTCTCCTCTGGTGAAAAGCTGGGGTTTGCGCGATGGCAGGCTCTCAGTCAAATCTGGTCACAAATTATTAACGTTACCAACGTTACTCAACCTCTGAATACTGTATTAACAGTTTACCAAAAGTACTGAAGTATAGTCATACAATAGTGCTATTGCTGAGGGCTCGGTTTCCATTGTTTCCAATAGTAATCTTCAATACTATAGGAGCAATACAAGTGTGTTTACAGACTTTTGGCAAGCTATAAGACTTGTCTGTCTGTATGTCGGGATCCAGTTCCAAATTGCAGACTGGTGCTGTATTATATGGCAGTTTTGATCATGCAACACTTTTTGATGGCTGGCTTTTTGATATTAGATTCATCCCCACGTGTTTGTGCTGTATCGGGGGAGAATGAGATCAGTGGAGCTCCCTCTGGTGTTGTGCCCATGGGCGCTTAACTCATTTGAAGTAACTTGACAGGTACATGGCCACTGGTCCCTTGAGTAACTTGAAAACCAGTTTTTGTACTCTGCCCTGAGCCATCCTTAGGGTTAAGCCCAAACCACAGCAATGGGTCAAGACCAGCGAATCCCACATCCTCCCGCAATTAACCAGATACAGAGCTTATAGCTATAGCCTATAGCCTACACTTTAGCAAAATATCATGAATGTCTGATGAGAATGTATAATTTCCCTACTGCGCTGGACAAGCACCGTGGAGTGACTCACACTGTCTCCAACAGACATCATCAGCCACGCTCCCAAAGCGGCAGCATCTGTCAATCATTAGTAGGCTAATCACTCTTTGTGAGAAGTGCATGTGTGGACTGTGGAGTTCCTTTTCTCCACAACGGACTTTTTTGCTTCTAAACTCCTTGTTGCTTTTCCCTGTGTGCGTCACTCAGCAATAACGTGAAACAGAACACAAAGAGTATTTGTTTTTTAACACGCAGCACCTCTATAACACTTTCCCTATATCTGTGACTGGGATCAGCTCCTCACACACATATAACTGCTCTGTGCCTGCTCTATCTCAGCAACTGTTTGGGTAAAATGTATAAAAAATGTCCCCGATCCCAATGGAAATATTGCTGGTTTAGCGATACGGAACGATGGGGGGGGGGGGGGAGAGTTTCATGTCGACCCATTGGTGTGGTTTGGGCTTTAGGTAAGTCCTAGTAGCAGTCTGATTAGTTTGTGTTGAGAGGTCTGTTGTTTTGATTTTAGTGCCTCTGAGGTGCTAGAGTTTTAGTTTAGACATACTATTGGTCCGTCATTAGAACCTACCTCAAACCCTAACCTAACCCTAATCGCAAGCACAGGAGCAGTGCATGTCCGACCGTTGTTTCCGCATGTTGCTCCGTTGGTGTGTCTAATCTGCGTGTGCATCCCGGCTGAGCTAACCCACTTTTAGTGATTTCGAACCTGATCTTCAACACTATTACGGCCCTGATGTGATAAGGCATGTCAGTGATTTATATCACCACAGGGTGGATTAAGGATCACGCCACAAATCAAATAGGTTTGTGACATTGTGAGGTTATGGATGTACTTTTGTGTTCACGCCATGAGATGGTACCCTATAGACGATTCTCTGAGCGGAAACTAGTCCAGTGTAACCAGAAAATAATATTCAGTAAGCATAAATATGTTACATTTAGGTTTTGAGGCCACCGTTTTTTTTAGTTTTTGGTACTATAAGGGGAACTGGAGTGAGCTATTCCGCCACACATTCCTCTCAGAAGAGGTTTTAAAAAGCACCACTATAATCACTGCCAGTGGATTTACAACCACCGCAAGAGATGGGACAGGCTTCCATGTTAACCCATTCTGACCTGAGATCAGATTCATACAAGGTTTCCACTGGACACACACTGGTCTGATTAACCGATTCTGACATGAGATCAGATTCTAAAAATGTCAGTCATTCTTTCGATTTTTCAAAAATAGCAGACCTACAAGCTCGTAGCGCGCCACTCGGTGGCGCGCTATGAGCTTGTAGATCTGCTATTTTTCAATAGCTAAAGCATAACATGATGCTAACACCAAAATGGGTGCCCGGTCAGAATGGGTTAACCATGTCAGAACACAAAACACAATCACACAATGTCGACCGCAAACCCTGTTACACAAAAGTAACAAAAGTAAACGATCTACAACCACACAACACATTGCAATGTGACACCTTGTGATCTTGTAGACCTGGTCATTTTGCAATGTAGATTCGTTTTTTAAGATAAATTGAGTGTTTTAAACCATTTCGACCTGAGGCCTTCTAACAATGCCTTATACCTGTAAATCCTGAAAAACATATACATAAAAAATAAAAACCATGTTGCTATATATAATAGTGCAACAGCTAATGTGACACAGAGGTGTTCCTGGCTTGAAAGGTGTAACAACGTACAGTATGGGCGTTCCAGCTCTAAATGGGGTGTGTCTGGATTTTATATATATTGAACCAATAAAAAGTATTGGGACATACATGATTTCCACCAGACAGAGGACGATATCCAACTTGATCTTTTAGATGAGGTATTGCCAATGCCAGCCTGCTGGCTGTCAGCCTAACATGAACATCTGTCTCTCATTGACGACGACAGCAAGTGTCACAGTAAGTGTCACAGCACTGCCTCCTGACGTCGCAATGCAAGATTTCTGCTCATAAATAAGTCATAAATAGGGCGCGATTGCAGAACATGGCTCACCATGGTCCACTCTGGGGTGACGTGATGGCAGTCGTGGCAGCTCTTGCTAGCTGCGGATGGCCGTCCATCAGAGTAGATGCCTTGGACAAGTCAGCAATGTTGCTCACATTTGCCTGTTTCAAATGATGTATGAGAGAGTAAATGTATATAATTGAAGCAAGGCTCTAAGTCAGTATCTCACCTACTTAGAGCAATCAACAGTCTGATTAAACGTGATAATGTGCACGACAGCATCCGAATGGGGTGTTACATTCTGGGTATGCAATTGTTCCTACACGTTCTCCCTGTCATCATATTAGGGGGTGCCTCGCCTTGCAACACAGTAGTAACCTGCTTGAGCTGATAACATTGTTGCACCATTATTACTTTTGAGTTTAAGCCTCTTGGCGAGTTATGCCTGTGTGTTATGATTGTTATCTAATATGCCCAGTCAGGTCTCCTAAAGAGAAAAATACAGTGGCGGTAACACGACCTCGTTATTGCTGTCGCCTTATTTGCATAGCATTGTGTTGTTGCTGGTTGCAGAGGGTTATACGAGTGTCTATGCCGTTGCTACAAACGAACTTTGATGTGTCAAGCGGTACAAAAGAAGGGCATGACATCGTCCTTATCTTCCCCTCGTCATCATCCCCGATGACGATCTTGAAGCCAAGATAAAGGCAATACTCTTCATCTTCCCTTATCGTGGCCTGAGTCAAAAACTACCTACTACCTAAAGTTAAGCGGGGAAAAAGCTAGGTAATAAAAATGTGATGCTTCTCTCAGGATTTATGCTTATGGATCACATTCACAGTTCAACTGAGGACAGGTTCTGTAGTTTATTATTCTCAAGATGTTTTTTTCAGGATAAAATGGTTAAAGCAAAATTAGGCTTGGCTCCAAAGTGGTTCTTTCGAGGGTCTAATAAAAAAATGGCCGGCAGCGGCCTAGCTGTGCTTTGGTCGTTCAGAGCGTGTTGGATTTGTATGTAATGTCATGTCTCCATTTGATGTGATCCATCTAAAACTCAATTTGCTTTGTACTGGCCGTCATCTCGAGTGCAAACAAGGGAAACAGATGTCTATGGCCAGTGCAAATGATAAATGCAATTACCTTAAAACTCAGAGTGGAGAGCCAAATCCCTCATGGACTTGAAAGTAAAGAGCAGTGAGCACGTGTGTGTGTGTGTGTGTGTGTGTGTGTGTGTGTGTGTGTGTGTGTGTGTGTGTGTGTGTGTGTGTGTGTGCATGCATGCTTACAGTACATGCATGTGTGTGTGTGGGTCTGTGTGAGCCTATTGTAGTATGCATGCTTGCATGTGTGTGTCTATTTGTCTACGTGCTGTTGGTGTGAGTTAGGAGGCACACGTTTGAAAGTGCCATGGGTGTTTTCCTTATGCATTCGTGTACTGTATGCTCTCGCTCGCATGCATGGGTTTCAGGCGTCTCGGGAAATCTATCGGAAGCGCACCTGAGTGTTCTTAATGAGCTGTCGATCGAGGGATCATGCACGTCCTTGCCCGCGGCAGCAGTGCATCGTCGTGCCGGCGCGATCGATATCGACGGGCCAATAAAATACACATTTGTTTTTAAATGCGAATCTTCACTAGAGTCGGCAGAAGGAGGAGGAACAACGTCGGCCCCCATGCGATGTGGCAAATGTTTGTTTATGCTTCTCTCCCCTGAGAGACTAGAATATTATGCATGCACACATATTGTACCCCCAAAACACAAACAAATACACGCATACTCCGAGCCTACGTAGAGGATATGTTCATGTTGTTGTTTTGTTTGTTTTTCTGGGGGGGAGGGTTTAAAGCCGCAACTATTTGAATCATTTAAACCTCATAATCTGTTGATTAGGGTGCCCCATGGGTCTAATATTTGCTCCAGCATTTTTTCTGTCTACACCAAATATTTTCGCTGAAAGTCATCTTGTAAACATCTTGTAAATCTGCTATCACCAAATATTTGCCCAGAATATAGATGGTTTGTTTGGTTAATAATTTTAACATTTTAACCAGTCTGTATGGCACAGTGTGTTAAATGGGAAAACCACTCATTTTCAACTTTTAACTATGTCATTAATATACCTTAGAGTTGTTGTGTGGAAGTAATACAAAAGTTCCCCCCTATAGCCCAGAACTGGAGGTCTAGAACCTGGGGCCATGTGATCAGTGACATCACGAAGCTGAACTCTTTGGCTTGCAAAGTTAAATGAATAAATAAAACTTCTCTCCCTCAGTGACGGCAGTCATGTGGCTCTCAAGGACAAAGCGTGACTGACAGGAGTTAGGCCGTAGGGGTTTTAACACACATCTATTTTTCTTCATCTTGCTGACAAGAGCTCTTTTCTGCATTCAGTATTGGTGTCTAACAAAAAAAAAAAAAAAAACATTGGTGGCTGGAACTGCTTTTGTTTGCTTTGACAGTGCCGAACCGAACGTCAGTGGCAGCATAAGTCAAGGCCTGCCCGGCGCGGCTGCGGATCGTTTGCCAGACGAAAAAGAAACATCTCAGTTTTTCTTTCCACCTCTTCATGTCCTCTGTGTCCATTTAACTCTCCGTCACCCTCGCTTTGTCTCTGCGTATGCTTTTGAAAGACAGGAAAGAATGACTATGTGTACTTACACACTCATACCATTGAAGCATGATAAAGCAAGATGTCTTTGTAGCTTCCGTGCTACTTTTCCTCCAATATATAAACAGCCTTTCTTCACTTTTTGCTACTACAGTACTTCTATCGAGTTTGTCCAAAGTCCACACAAATGGTCACAAATCTCACATAAATCAGTCATGTTATGAAGATGTATCGGTCAGGTTTGTCATATTCCATTCCGATGCATGACTTCCACATTGACTTCCACATTGTGCAGGCCCATGGCGGAGATCTGTGCTCCAAGGAGTGCACTTTTCTAATCAGAGTTTATATGAGGCCAAATAGTACCTGGCATGTGACTCACTCAACATCTATTAACCCATTCTGACCTGAGATCAGATTCATACGAGGTTTCCACTGGGAACACATTGGTCTGATTAACCCATTCTGACCTGAGATCAGATTCTAAAAATGTCAGTCGTTCTTCGATTTTTCAAAAATAGCAGACCTACAAGCTCGTAGCGCGCCACTCGGTGGCGCGCTACGAGCTTGTAGATCTGCTATTTTTCAATAGCTAAAGCATAACATGATGCCGACACCAAAATGGGTTCCCGTTCAGAATGGGTTAATGATTCACGATGTCGAAGAACCGCTATTGTATGGGTCAATTGCGAGAGCCATGTTTCTAATAATTAGAACTGCAAATTAGAAGATGGAACAGGGATACCAGAACAAGAGGAAGGCGCTGGTCCCATGTCACACTGGGTTCCGATTAGGGTTTTATTCCTCAACTCCTATTCTGAGTTGAAGCAGCAGAAATCATCATGTAATTAGAATGTGCTAATTTGTGGCAATGAAGCTTAGCCCCCTGCTTTCACAATGATAATACATATGCTCAGACTCATGTGGAGATTTGCATATATAGAACTGCCCCCCAAGTTCCCCATGCACGACGCACATAACTATTCTTGATCCCCTCCCATATACTGTATATTATACGTATATCCTTCTCCCCCTGCCTCCTGAAGCTTATCAATGAGTTTTGCCACAGCTCCGACAGCCCCATTATGTGGGGAATAGCTTGCCCCGAGGCATAGGAGAGCCTTCTGCTCCTGTTGGGTGGTGCCTAGCCTGCTCTCTACCACTCCAGTTCAACCTCAGAGTGGGCAAAAACTACATGGATGGTCGAAAAGGGAGACTTCAAAGGGCCAGAGATGATTTCCTCAGATCTCCTCTCAGTGCCATGCCATCACACCACGAGGCCAATTCCATTGTCTGGCCAGACTTCACAGACTTTGCCCCGAGTTCCCCACTTATCAGCAGTGATGGGATGGGATGTAACTCGAGTACATTTACTAAGGGAACTGTACTTGACTAAAAAGTGTTAGGTAATTTTACTTTTCTTTACTATTTAGGCCTACGTGTTTCAATACTTTAAGCTTCTCCTGCAACTAGGCCGATTCTAAAAACGCCTTCTATATTCTGATGTAAGTTTTCAGAAAAACAAATATTTATTAAAACATTTACAAAAATATTATTATTGCTATATACTATTATTGCTATATACCCCAAAAGGGTTTCCCGTCCTGAAAGATATAGATACAAAAGGGGGTTCCCGTCCTTAATGTGTATATATTAGCCAATTAAGCCCTAATTACAATTTAAAATAAATAAAAATGAATTTGAAATTCGACTATTTTATATTTTGATGCAAATACTTAAGTGTTTTTACTAACTGCCTGTTTTTACTAACTTACTTAAACAATGAGTAATTTCTACTTTGCAGTGTTGCTACTTTCATAAGAAGCTAAGAATACTTCTTCTTCCGCTGGCCTCTTTATCAGGTAGACACTTATTGCATTTTAAATGCGGAGGAACAGCGTGAGGAGAGCCGCATCTGTCTCGTTGCATAATAATAACTTCCACATCTGAAGTTCTTCAATTATGTGAGCGAGATGAAAGTGCAGCGCCAGTCATAACCGGGTCAGGATTTGGTGTTTGTTTTAATCTGTGCAAAGTGCTAGACGGCTGAGGTCTGCCACAGAGCAGAACATCACACAGCGGGTGTAGGAAAGTTCTGTGCGTCTCAACGTCCTCCTGGTGTACTCTCCAGCTACCGCTAACTGGGTCGGCAGAAAACCAAGTACCTTAACAGAGGGTATGAGTTTTACACAGCCTTTAATTATGCCAGAGGCCGGCCCCTGATATCGAATGCACTATAAAAGCAGTGATCTATAACTCTATAATCAGATTACGCTGTCTAGTAAAAGAGAAACGACAATAAAGGTCATCATTGACAATACATTACCTATACCTGCATAAAGTGCTGTCCAGTAGCCTAACTAGCTATTGTATATGACCATAAACCCGTTTCATATCATGAGTGGCATACAGCTGACATAAAGAATTAAGGCCCTGGTTTGGATCCCTGGACCAGCTGGGAACACGACACTGTACCATACCAGTGTGCATGCCATTGTCTATCCATAACTCTGACCATATATCCAGGGCTGCACGCAACTCTTTTGGAGGAGCACCTGGAGAAGTTACTTGGTGCTCCCAAAATGCAGCGACCCGTCTCGCCGGATGGTAAAAGAGGGATGCATGAATAACTTATAGCAAAACGATATTTATTGGATAAGTGGGGACAAATAGGGGACAGTATGTCGGGACACGGTGTTGTCATGTTGTGCAGCAGCAGTGCCAGTCCGCAATGCTTTGCACTCCGCCCACTCCACTATGTCGAAACTAAAACCTGTACCCGTAAAAAGTCGGTGGCCGGTAACTAGGCTGTGAGAGACGGCATCGCACACGAGCAACTTGCTCCAGCACCCGGAAAACAAACACAAGCACAGCGGCGAATGGGAAGAGTGCAAAGCATCCAAAGCATGCCCTTTTACAACTTTTACTTTTTAGTTCGCTCCACATCTGAAACGGAGAAGCCGAACCAGTATCAGGTTTTCTCAGTAGTAAACTCCTATCCTCCTGTCAACCGCCCTCCTCCCAGCAGTGAGCAGCATGGAATCCTCCCTCGTTTGAGTAAGGACGCCACAATGGCCAGTGCACTTGTGCAAGACGTACTGTGATTGGCCAGTAGTAGCTACTTTGAGTGGCAGTCAGTGGGACATTTTCTCGCCACAGAATTTACTAGTATTCTGGCCATAATACTCATTCTGGGCGGCCCCAGCTGTTGGTACGCAGAAGCGCTTCCCGGCGCTTGATTGACAGCGCATAATTAATTTTGACGACGAATGCGCACTTGGCGCAGCGCTTGTGTGCAGGTCTGCATATATCGTACATTATCGTTTCACTTTGACAAACCGCACAATTATTGACTGACGTAATAGTACTGACTTTGTACCGTACTACGATAAAGGTACTGCAACACACCGACGACTGCACCAGTGTAGTGTGGGTCTTCATTTGTACCTCTCTGATACGAAGTTACATAAGGGCTGCATATCTGCAATCTTTCCCTGCATACACATACAGTACAGTATACAGCAGGCGTGCCATCTTAGTATTGCCGTGTCTTTAAGATGCTGTACTGCGCTGCACGTTGTCCTGATTTTAACCACTTAAACCCTATATACGTCACTGACCCGAGTCCCCCAGGCATCTGTACTTGGGCCCCCTCCTTATTTTTCTCTCTACACCAAATCTCTTTGCTGAATGTTCACCTATTATGACATCCGCACAATAGGGACACTATAGGGTTCATGTGGTTAAACCGCCCGCAAGCATGGTAAACATATCAGCGATTTTCAACAGTCCACTGGATACTATATGTACTCTTGGGTCTAGTTTGGGGTCATGTGTGTGTGTGTGTGTGAGTGTGAGTGTGAGTGTGTGAGTGTGTGTGTGTGTGTGTGTGTGCGCGCGCTTGTGTGTGTTTGTTTCCCGTCCCCATCCTCTGGGATAGTTGAACCTTGGCATGGCGCTTTGCTGAAAAGTTGCTGATTGTTCCGTGCACCGGGTCACGGAGGGAAATCACAGCCGTGGAATTACATTATAGCTTATTTGGAGGCCACAAGGTTTCATGGGTGCCATCCATCAAACGTTCCAGGTGTTTTGGGAAGCACTTTAACGGGTGTTTTCTGCAAACACTGCACAGTAGCATGACTCGAGACCCGGTCATGCACGGTCGCATGGCGGTGTCGCGCACCGATAATGGCCGATCTACTTGTGAGCTCACCTTGCGTCGCGTCCGATGTGCTTAAGCATCATGATCGGCCATTTCCGGTCGGTGCTCGGTCAGTGTAACCGTAGGTATAGTGGAGCAAATAGACCCATATGTATATGCACACGCTCACACTCACGCATGTGTGCATTATCTACAGCCAGATAATCATTACCAGGGTGAAGGGTCAAGCGCTGATGCGATCGATAGTGGTATGTAAATCTTGACAGGCGCGTATGAAAACGAACGCTCATTGAATTTTGACTTTGAATTCATATTAGTGTCTCAAATGACCAACATTTTCTCTCTCTCTTTTCTTCCCGGGCTGGCTGCCTAAAGTATCTTATCTAAAACGACTTACCAAGTTCTTTACTTCCTCATTTTTATTTTCCTTTTTTTTAATGGCATATCGCTTCTGGACGAGTTCCAGTTCCATCTCTGCGGCAGACAGTCTGAAACACCTTCTTCAGAAGAGGGTTCAACAACACGCCATCCGTTTTGGAGATAAAGGACGGCCATGTGATCTGAAAACACTGCTCCACTCGACAAGCCAGAAACCAAAACAAAACCCCAGAGTTCCTGCTCCTGCCGGAGGCAGGGAGAGAATCACATTTTTGCATAATGAAAGTTCTCTCTGGTTTTTTTTGTGACACTGTGCCTTCGCGGAGGAGCGAACTGTACTTCTCTCGCTGTCGGAACTAATGCTTAGTCAACGTTGGCAGCTGTTGCTCCTGACCCCAGCGAACCCAGACAGTTATTATGACTGTCGATGTATTGCACAAAGTTCTTTATCCGACATCGAATCCTCTCAGCCTGTATTTTATTAACACGCCGAATCACAATTGTGCCTCTATCCTCGCCGTGTTATTGAAGCTGTGAAGAGAACAGTGTGTGTGTGTGCGCGTGAGTGTACATGCGCGTGGGTGGTTGTTCGAGCATGCCTAAACAATAGACATTTCTGAGATGTTCGCCCACTAATATTGTATAATCACAAATGATATCTCTCAGTTTTACACCGTGATTGAATTTTGCATGGCTCACACACATTCATCTCCTTTGGCTTACGTGGGGAGGGGAGGACATGCACGGATTCTCATGAACCGAGGCAGCTTATGAATAATAGAGCGTGTCTTGCACTGCACTTCGGCCGCAATCAGCCAGTCGCGCACTTGTGTGTACACCTGTGTGTGTGTGTGTGTGTGTGTGTGACTGTGTGTGTGTATGTGTGTGTGTGTGTGTGTGTGTGTCTGCCTATGTGCACACTAATGACGCTGCGTTGATACATTGGTATGAGTTCCCGCGAAGTGGGCGGCATCATTTCACGCTTCAGACTTTTTTATGCCTTTGCGGATGGTTTTACATCACGTCACACCATGAGGCACCAGTCACAACTATTATCCCCTCCATCTCAATAAAAGTTTCAATTACAGGACGGAGATGGGATCAGACAAATGGGCCGGAGACGTGAAATACTGTATGCTAATCTTCTCTGAGAAGTGTGCGTGCGTGTGTGTGTGTGCGTGCGTGCATGGTACAGTCAGTGTGAGGACAAGTTTCCTGGTCCTCACAAGATAAACATTGAGGTTAGGATTAGAAATTTAAAGGTCAGGTTTAGTTGTTAGGGTTGGAGTTGTGCCAGATTTATCTAGGGGCGTCATGCACCGAAAATAGCCGATCTACTAACTTTGTGAGCTTGAAGATCTGCTATTTTCTCCTTTAGGGTTCCAAAATCGGGGGGAGGAATTAACTAAACAAAAAATAAATGTCATTCATAAATCACTGTCCTAAAATGGGGCGTTGCCGGCCAAAACACATAAATCATTGTATCATAGCTATAGGCTCAGGTAACACTTTCAGGGACCCACATTCTGTGGCGTAGCATCAGTGAGCTAAAAATATATATTGTTTTTGTTGCTGAGTCATCTACTAGTGTAATATGGATTTTTACAACACAAGATAAGAGTGCGGCGGAGGAATGGTTATTAGGCAGGATTATGGACCATTTTCAAATTCTGCGTAAAAAAACCCCAATAAAATGCTAACAGGACAAAAGACTGTCCAAATCATTAAACCCCATTATGGTTTAGCGGGGTCCCTCAAGGCTCTATACTCATTTCTGTTTTCTTATTGTGGGGAAAGATTTTGCTGAAATGAGTCGATCGATATGAGCTTGTCTATCTCTCTATACACCAAATCTTCCCCACAATAAGAATGCTGCCATTAAAGTGCATAAGACAGAGGCTCTCTCTTGCAGTAGCCTACGTACAACAGTGTGTTATGTACTTGTGAATAAGTACACACACACACGCACGCACACACATGCATGCAGGCACACACACACACACACACACACACACACACACACACACTGGGCTGCCATCACACACACACACACACACACACACATGAACCGTTGCCTAACAATACTGACTGCATTGTCGTCGGGATCTCCATATAATGGGCATTCCTGACAGTTGGAGCGGCCAGATCGTATCTTCACTGCATGATCCTATCACACATTGAATACTGTTTCACAAACTGGTCTTGCACACGTGTGACTATAATCTCAAACCCATAGAACAGCTCTACAAGAGTGCGCTCAAGGTGTTTGACATGAAGCCCCGCTCATTATCATCATTGTAACATCCTCCGGAGGCTCATTTTTTTTAGCTTTGATAACTTTAACATTTTCAAACAGGTTGGGGTCATATACAAGACCCTACATGGTCTGTGCCCGCCCCCCCCTAAGTGAATGCATTAAACGAAAGCCCGATAGGGGAATCAGTATCAGAGCAACAACTCGAGGAGACTGCGAAGTGCCGCACCGGCCAACAACATTCGGCCAAAATGTCCTCTCAGTACAGGGTTGTGTAGCATGGAATGGCCTTCCTCTGCGTATAAGGGATTGTGCTACATTTCCCTCTTTTAAATACAATCTGAAAAAAGGGTTGCTTGAAAACCAAAGCTGCAACCATTTATGATTATTTTAGGTGTATTTTTTTTTTCATGCCGTGTTCCCTATGTAATGTCATGTAAATGTAATCCACTGTTTGACTGTCTGTTTTTCCGTTTCCTGTGAGGACTGCGGATGGAAATGAGCAACTGTGCTATATCCGGTGTATTTACGTCCATGTGACGTCCATCAATATGCATTGTCCTGTCCAAATAAACAAGTAAAGTAAAGCATAATCCAGGCACGGAAACCTATGCAGCCATGCGCCATCTCAACTTTATATTATTACACGTGGAATATATACCTTATTCAACATTGACATAATTCAATATGATTACTTCCTTCAGAGAAGATCAGAGCCTAGCATTTCCTTGACAAGTTCTTTAATACCACACATTCCCCCCCGCCCCAGCATGACATTGATGAGTCACTATAGTGATGACTCAGATGGTGCACCATGGGGGGGGGGGGCACTGGCACTGGCCCTGGCCTAGTGTACAGTAGGTCCTGTAGACTTCAGTGGGCGTCTGCAATTAAGTCACTGTTCAGAAAAAATACTTTTCGTATTTGTCACTAAACAGGAAACCCATTGATGCTTAAAGATAGTGCCACCACCCCCCCCCCCCCCCCCCCCCCCTAAAACATGATCATCAGGTATTATTACAATAAAAGGGGCAAGAACTTTTTCCAAAAAGTGTACAGTATTTGTTAAAATCATGCTTTTATGTGGACACGCCCGCCAGTTCATTAAGTGTGCCTGGTTTGCCTGGTGGGTGGTGATGGGTGGTGATCCAATTCAATTCAATTCAAAGGGCTTTATTGGCATGAGAAAACATGCCAATAAATACATTGCCAAAGCAGAAAGAACAATACAACAATACAGCAATACAATCAAAACAAAAATTATGTACATTTGAAGGTCAGAATCTTCAATAGATCAACTTCTATGTACCAAAGATCACTCAATGCAGGTATAGTGCAGGAATATACACAATGATTGGTCTTTAGGGTGGTTGTGTTCCATTTGATATCCTTCTCCTATCACAGCAACTCACAGATCTTGCTGCTGTGTTTACACATTGATGTACTTCAGCCCAGCAGATATGGGAGTTTTTTGTCACTGGTCATGGATATCACACCTGGCCAATCGGGCGCGACAATGGAGGGCGAAAGACGTGACCTCACACTCACAGAGAAATGTCAGCCAATCACCTGCTCTATAATGTTGTTAATTGTGTCCACCCCTTGCAGGAGCCAATCATCTTCTCTGGACACAGGCTGAGCAAGGAGGAAGACTCCATCTGGTTCAGATCGGCAGAACTCGAGGACAACGGGTTCTACACCTGCGTTCTACGGTAAGCGTGCGTGTGTGTGTGTGTGTGCTTATTGCGAATGCAGTGAGCACTTCAATTCAATTCAATTCAAAGGGCTTTATTGGCATGAGAAAACATACGTTTACATTGCCAAAGCAGAAAGAACAAAACAGCAATACAGCAATACAATCAAAATAAAAATGATGTACTTTGAAGGTCAGAATCTTCAATAGATCAACTTCTGTGTACCAAGATAACTCGATGCAGGTATGACAATGATTAGTCTTTAGGGTGGTTGTGTTCCATTTGATATCCTTCTCCTATCACAGCAACTCACAAATCTTGCTGCTGTGTTTGCACATTGTTGTACTTCGCCCAGCAGATATGGGAGTTTTTTGTCATTGGTCATGTTTTCAAAATCTCCGTGTGTGGTTGTAATCTGTGGGAAGTATGTGTCTCTGATGTCTTGGTACAATGGACAGATGGTTAGGAAGTGTAGCTCGGTTTCCACTTCGTTTAGTGTGCAGTGGGTGCATAGTCTGTCTTCTCTCGGGATACAGGTCTGCCTATGACGGCCTTTCTCGATCGCGAGACTGTGCTCACTGAGTCTGTACCACCTGAACTGAAGCCGCACCCACAGCTGTAGTTGTATGATAAAGGGGGAGGGGTTAGGGGAGGGGCTGATAGTGTGGTGTCACTATATTACTGTTTACTTCATTGGCCCGTTTGACTGTCAAGGGTTCAGCCTCCAGGAAGAAACCCTAAATACACCATTGAACATAAAAACAACTCCAGGGTGTCTAATGAAGTACTGTCACCTCATAGACACATGAAAAACTGGAAAAATACAAACATTTTGGCACTCCATCTTTAACTATATAGAATCCTAATACAAGTGGAATCCGCAATGGCTTTTGTTCCCATCAAATATCTCTGTTACCTTCACACATGCCCTTCCGTTCTCATTGTGTGCAAAAAAAAATCCCTTTATCCTCGTTGGCGTCTTTAAAAAAATAATATAATCTTTAATTCCGAGAGGGAATCGTTCAAATTATGCTGGCCAAGGTTATAAGCACATGAGCTCTTTGTGAAGAATGCTCAGACAGTTTTGGATCAGTCTGTGATTTCGCCAGATGAAAATAAACTTTAGTTGGTTACAGAAGGCGAGTATTAATGTAGCTATGCGACAATGAAGGGAAAATGTACGTCATGTGTCATTTACGTCATATTGTGGCGTTTAATATTTGTGTTGGCACCGTTTGTTTTACATCACCTAATCAACATGAGTTAGAATATATTACAATTTACAATTTACAATTTAGGCATTTAGCAATCATCCAGGAGGTCAGAGTTAGTGGGCAGAGTATTTGTGGTACACTTCGCTTGCCCCCAAATGCTAACATCTTTGTAAGCAGGTGGTGGAGTGCCTCTGGTGTCAATAATTGATTTATGATTTATTTATTTATTTGCCCGTTTGTTTTTGGTAGTTTATTCCTTAATTCTAAATTCTAAAGCTGTACTTGTGTCAGTAATTTATGCATCACCCTTTTTATGTCTGCAATATCTCTACATGTCTGGTGGAGATAATTATTACATGGCACACTTTATCTTATGAAGATGGCTAAAGCTACATTCTCTATAGTGCCTCTAACCACTAACAAACAACACCCACTCAGCAATACAACTCTGTAAATATGTTTGTATGTGTGCGTGAATGCCATAGTACTGCAAATATTTATTTACATGTGTTCATGTGTGCGTGCTCTCAAATATGGTGCATGAGCAGGTATGTGTGCGTAGTCCAGGGATACATAGTACATGTGTGTGTGCACACACATGCATTTGGAGTGTGTGTGTGTGTGTGGGTGGAACATCCACGTGTGTGTTCAGACCCAAGATTCGGCACTGAGCATATGAGCATATAAATTATGCAAATTGTGGAGAAAGATCGTATGGTTTGAATGACAGAGTCATGCCACCCCTCGATCTCTGTCCCTTCCTGACCAATGCGTCTTTTGACTCATGTAATCTCTCCAGACGAAATTGCCTTTCTCGTTCCTTTCTCCCCTCTCTCTGTCCTCTTCCATGGGGCAATCTGCCAGCTGTATAGTCGTCCGGCTGCAGCTGGGTTGTCCGCCCTGGCAACAGCGCGGCACAGGCTTTTGAGAAGAATCTTCCATCAGCAAGATGAGGATCTAGGGCATAACGAGCAGACAGTGGCCCCCCGCATTAACACTGACGTTAATGGATCTCAACAGTTCAGGAGTGCCGCCGAGCCCCGTTGGTCTTAATTCAAACGGAGATCAGTGACAGGAGGGAGCTAGAACACAGGGAGAGACAGAACATGAGGGAGAGAGACGAGATGAGGGTCGGAGGTATAGGAAAGGTGTACAGAACATTGAGGCAAGCTGGGCGAAGCGATGTGAATACACAGGATTTCACAATGACTGACTGAGGCCTGGTGTATACGTATTGGCGTGCCAGTAGTGTTGAGCACAGAAAAATGTGTCATGGCACAAAGGGGTTGTGTGATCTTGTAGATTTGATATACAACCAAGTTTACACCAACACCCACAGGACAAATCCTCAACAAAATCAATGACCTAAACAATGCTAATATTGTGGCAGATCAGCAATCTTTTAATTGCCTATGTTTGAATTTATACGTGGCTTTGTGTTTTTCCTATGTGACATATGGGACTCTATTCTTAAGTCATATTTGGGGGGGTGATACAAGAGCAGAATTCCTGCCCTGTGAATAAGCAGTGTGACCAATGGCCATAATCAACTTCTTCCTCATAGAAATTAATAATAACCTTACCATGTTTTATTTTGAATAATGTCTGCTTTGCCAAACCCCATGTGGACAGAAGTCATTACCGCTCTACTTCCTATAAAACTGAACTCATCATTGGCCATTATTTCCATTGCCCGAGGACAAACTGACCACGTGTCATTGCGTCGAGACGGCGGCGAGGGTAATCTCGATAGCCCGCTGCGTTGACTGACAGCGAGGAGATGATCATTAACATATGATCATTAATTTCTCATATCCATCTCTCTCTAAACACCATGCTATTTTTCACGGCCAAAGGCAATCCAATCCCGAGATTGTACTTCAGTCAATAATAATGTATTTTCTTCTTTGGTTCAATACGTTGCTGCCTTTTAGGAAAGTTTAATCATAATAATGTCTTGTTAGCCGTGGCTCCGTAGTGATAGGATGCAGCAAAGTGGGGAGAGTTTAGAGGGGACTCGGGTTGATTTATTTGAGATGCACGCATCTGCTCAGCTGGCAACAAACACTACTGTATTTATTTCACACAAACATTAATTTAGCTGAAGCACGTGCCTCACAAGCAGGGGAACAAAATGAGAATGATGCATGAGTGAGGTGTGTGTGTGTGGGATTAGCTCCTATATGCCGCTCATTCGGCTGCTGATAAAACCATCTGACATGAACCATCGGTGCCTTGGATAATTGCGAGTTTCCATGGCTACATTCGAACGTGGCGGCTCACTCTCGCAGTGGAGTCGGGGTTGTTTTCTTTTTCTTTTCTTTTCTTTTTTTTGGAGGGGGGGGGGGGGGGGTGAGAGATTAGAATAGCACGGGGAAAATAATAATAATAATCCCCACATAGGCACTTTTAACGCTGACAGATGCTACCGACTGCCGAGAACTAATAGTGGGGTCAGAGGTGGAACTGCAAAGCGGGGCCTTTGGGGTCCTTAGGGTGCTTTTTTCCCCCTCTTCTCACTGAGATGTTACCGTGGTAACCCATGGGAAAAATACTGCACCGAAGACCAGGAGGAACATCAAGGAGGAAGGGGGGGGACATTCAGCGTCGCTAAAATACCGTATGACACCGGAGGTTTATGGAGCTATCTTTAAACGCTGCACACACATTGGTGTCATTGCAGTTGCGTTGCGAGCTAATGTTCCCCATTTTGCACGTATCAGCATGTTGTACCCAATTTGCAGTACGTCACGCGCAGATAAAACTGCTGGGTAAAGACCTCACCTCAGATGGTGCAAAAGATTGTGAATGTTTAGAGCCGCTGACCCTGAAGATAGCTCACACTATATGGCATAGCCGTGCACTAAAATGTTATATATACCATACAGACCCTGCAGGCTGGCAACCTAGCATAAGACAAATTGCACTTCATAGCTGTGTACTTTTTACTGTACCGACCCTGCAAACTGGCAACCTAGCATAAAGCCTGACAGGTTTAGATTGAGAAGGCCCGCTTACCTTCCAAGTTTTATCCAGGCAGTAAGTGTTACGACTTTATGTGACATCCACCTCCAAAGTACTGCTTTCACAACATCAGAACAATCTTTTACCTATGCCTTGGGCTACCCATGACCTTTCACCTTGCCTGTAGTGTATACGCACTAGACAGACTCCCTGCTGTTTGTCCGGGTGTTTCCATGCTGCATTCATTCCATCCTTTGTGTTATACGATGCACTCTATATTCAGAGTCAGCCTCTCGGTTAACACAGAGACACATGGACCTGCACTCACATAAACATAAATTCTTTAAAGAAAATAAAAAGCTACATCGTACAGTCCGATAAGGAACATCGTGTTACGAGGAGAAATGGAATTCATAAAAATAAAAGGGATTGCATTTCTTCCTTGTGACTGTGTAGATTGTTTTAGCATCATAAGCCTTGTCATTGACATTCTCCATTTTCCCTGATAATAGCCTATACGCAGGGGTGTTACTAGGTGTTATTGGTTTATTATTCTGGGTTATTCTGGTACACACTGTAGCTAACAATGTCATAGACTTATACATGGACTTCATTTAACTCAAAGCTTAAAATGGAGCATCTTCTAGTTCCTGGTTTGTACAGAAAATTACACTTTTGTTTTAGTCACCTGAGCAAAGGACTTTTTCTTTTTGCAATACCTAACTCATTGATTCTTTATACCTGTCAGTTGTCACAATTTCACTAGTATCGCTTTGTCACAAAAGGGTGCCCCCGCACAAAAGAGAATATATGAGAACGGAGGTAACACAATTTCAAATGAAAGGACAAAATGGAGCATATATCTTGCAGAATGGAGTCGAAACAGAGCAATGGAGGAATAAAGCAAAGTGACGGGTCTGGGAGCACAGCTAGTTAGCTGTGATGGCATCAATGAGCCCTCCTCTAGATTCTGGCAGTAAATTAAGGGGCAGGGCCCATTTTCTTCCGAGGGAGTCTTAACAGGAAGTCTGTGATGCGTGGAGCGGTGCACAGCCTGATGGGTTTCCAGCCTCAAACTGTCAAAGCATTGGCTGCGTTGATCTTTTCTTCTCTCTCTCTCTCTCTCTCTCTCTCTGACACGCAGTGAGGAGAAACAGAATGCATGTGTGTGAGATACTGACCCCGTGGTGGTAGTGAGTGGAGAATGTTGTTTGTGTGCATGTAATGGCGAATGATCTGCATTGCCATAGCACCTTACATTAGCGCCTGATATGCCATGGTTCAATTTGTAAAGAAAATAATAATAATAATTAAAAAACAGTTTTCTTTTTTTCTTAATAGTAGATGTGCTATTTTCACTGAAATGTTTGCCTATTATGACATGCCCAGAACAGGGATGCTATAGGGTTCATGAGGTTTATCCCTCAAATGGAGCCCAAAATAAATCACAGGCCTAAATGTGTTGTCTCTCTGCAAAAACAAATGGCTTTTGTTTACCTGGCTCCCAGGCTGGATAAAAACAAAGAATCTGGCTCCATGGCTAAAAGATTTTAAGTAATGCCATAATGCTCTATGAATCTAATAATGGGTGGTGATGGTGGGGGAGTGCAGAAATCCCATAACATGTGATTGTTTCCCCTATGAGCATTGCATTGCATACATTGCAGTGAATTTATACAACAGCTGGGAACCATTGAATGAAACTTGCATAGACTCATTTGTGTTGCATATCAATTCAATGCTCAAATGCATTCCTGAAAGTAGGGGCAATTAACAGGCTAATAATTATCAGGACTGCGGAGAACATTCTAATCAGGAGAAAGAGCTTAAATGAAATGGTGTTGTCAACAGCATGCACTCCATGCAGTAGCATTGAGGTGAAACGTGTTTGACTTCTCGACAAGCGTTTGACCTTTCTCGGGAACTTGTGGAAGTGATTAAGTTACATCTTGGATACATTGGCATACATGCTTCATTTTACTGCCAGCCAAATGCACAAAACAACGGCGTGAATACATTTAAAAAAAACTGCGTGAATACATAATGTAGAAAAGTGAATATACATAAATGTACACATGCAAATTGTCGCAAATTGTGGTTTCATGAATTATTCCCCAGAATTTGTTTGGTGTAATAATGACAGGAGCGGAGGTGAAGTGGATTGGAAGGGGGTTACACAGACATCAATTTACATACTGCACAGAGAAAACAATTATAGCTAAACAGCTCTCTCTCTCTCTCCCCCCCCCACCCTCTCTCTCCTCGCTAAGTTTAGAATCATTTGAGAAGTTCTAATCAGCAGTCCGAGGTTTTGCCTGGAACGGTACACAACACATGGCATTTAAAGGATAATGAACAAGTTTCAATCTACTTTGGAACTTTAAGATGGGCACAACACTGAGCTAAAAGTTGATAAGTGCACACTCCAGCACTAATGGAGGACAGATGCGGTTTAGATGCATAACTTCTGTGGTGGTGGTGGTGAGTGGGTAGTAATCTATAATAGTGGTGGCTGGTTATAATGTTTGTTTGTTGTTTGTTTATAGGGGTAACAGTTAATCATTTGAAATTCAATTGGTTATAAAACTATCAATTTTATTTTAAAAACAAATCACAACTCACTGGAATACCACATTTGTAAGGTTGTTGACCAACTATTTTCTGCTTATTTGCTTGCCAAGTATAAAATAGGACATACTGTAGGTGGTTAGACTAAATTATCTAGTCAATTATAAACATTCAAGCACAATTTGATTTGTTGATATATAGAAATAATACCCAAAACACACACTTCTTGATTATCCACGAAAAGTAATTGATAATAATAATCGCTAAGAAAACAATAGCTGCATGCTCTTATTTATTCATTACAAAAGTAATCAATCCGGTAATATTCACCTATTAAATGAAATATGGCTCTCTGCCTTGAATTGAATTGGCATCACACATGGGACCAGCTGTTGTTGCTATGCCAGAACACCGTTGAGGAAAGGTGAAAAGTTCAATTTGGAGTTGAAAATGCATCTATTAACTTCCTCCGCGAGCCACTTGACCGTTTCTGGCTCATTACCAGTGGAACACAAAATGCAAATGCCCAGACTCCAAATGGAGAATATGGAAATGTCATATCCCAACTGGTTTTGCTCCAATCCAGACCTACTGTATATG
Organism: Protomyctophum bolini; assembly: GCF_963924005.1. Lineage (NCBI taxonomy): Eukaryota > Metazoa > Chordata > Actinopteri > Myctophiformes > Myctophidae > Protomyctophum > Protomyctophum bolini. The sequence goes on from NC_137885.1 coordinate 22,832,283, forward strand.
AATATTGTTGCTGTCGGACCGGTAGAAACCTTACATCTCAATATTCAAGGTTCAAGGTTGTACTTTATTGTTATATCTCGTGTACAACTTATTTTGGCTTCCTTCAGACAATGCAGCAGCATAGATAACATAACATAATCAAAACAACAAAAACACAGCAAGCAAAACAAATAAAGGGATAGAATAAAGAGTTCAAGGAAGAGTAATCAGGAAGAGTGTTAGCTATTTAGCTATTGAAAAATAGCAGGTCTGCTATTTTTGAAAAATCATTAAAATGTGCCTCAAATCTTTCAGAAAACTGTCATGATTTAGAAAGCTTTTTTTATTTTATTTCGACATCAGGCCTGAATGGGTTAACAAGCTGAAAAAGCGCCTATATGCCTTCTCAGCTTGTAGATCTGCTTTTTGTCTTCCATAAAGACTGTTGTAGGCAGAGGGGGCAGGGCCGTCACACCCAGAATGGCATGACAAAAATAGGGATGCCAGGTTGAAAGTGTTTAAGTACATTTGATACATATTTAACCAATGAAAAGTATTAGCAAGAGATTATGACTATAAATAAGTACACCGGATCCATTAGAACACAATTCCCCCGCCATGGTGTAAAGTAAAGTAATCAGTAAATGTATTCAAGTATTGTACTTATTATAATACAATGATTACTATATTCCTGTATTTTCTGTACTTTTACTTCTACTCCACTACATCTGCAAATATTGTACTTTTACCCAACTACAAGTATTTAAACTGTAGTTAATATATTACGTTGTATTATTATTACAAAATATATAACCACTCCAGCCCAAATCATTTTCGCCTATATGAAAATAGCCTATCTACAAGCTCACAATGCGTTGTGATGCGACACATGGTGACTCTGAGCTTGTAGATATTTTCAAAAGAGTTTTATAAATTTCTACCTGCATTTTTATGCAAATACATTTATACTTTTACTCAAGTAATTATTTTATTCCGGTCTTTTACTTACGTAACTATTTCTACATTGTGGTATTGATACTTTTACTTGCGTAAACATTGTTTGTACTTTTTCTACGACTGGTTTTGGATATACAAGGTTTCTGCCCGACAGTAACGTTATACAAGACGAAGCGAAACTCAAGGATGAACGATGAATTATTCTACATTGAAACTCCCAATAATAGATTTATGCATTTACACGTCCCCACACAAAAAAATGCTCGCATTATTTAAGTATAGCAGCAGATTCATTTGCATTTATTTAGGTTTGCCAGCAGGAATGTCAATGGCATTGCAGATTCAAATGAGGATGGAGTCCCCATTTGCACCCCACTTGGTAGTTGGTAGTTGAGCGGAGTCCCCCAGGGGTCTGTAACTAGGTCTCTCCTTGCTTCCCTCTACGCCAAATCTCTTTGCTGGAAATAGCCGATCAATATACAACACAATGCTTTATGAGTTTGTAGATCGGCTATTTTCGACAAATGTTCACCCCAGCAGAATATGGTCACTTTGATGCATGTGGTTAAGATATTCAGCTTTAGTTACAGGTGGATTGACCTACATTGTCTGTGCTCGACCCTTTGTGACGAACGTGATTTCTTTGTCCCTCTCTCCAAAACCCCAATCAGTCATTATCGTGATGTTGGAGGCTCAGTTTAATACCGTGTACCTCACCTTTCATTACACATCAACATCAGTGCCAGCTGTATATATATTTTTTCTTGTAATCTGGCTAAATATATGGAGATAATAAAACACCGGGGACACAATTAATTATTTCTATCCCATGTCCGTATATACAGTATACGGACCCCGACGTCATATCCCAGGTCCGTATACAGTATATACGGACCCCAATGTATACTGCGTCTATATAATGGTTGAGTCCCAACGCAGCGTTTAACATTGGTCCGGTTCCTATGGCAACGCCCCACCGCTCCAGCTATGGGATTGAAAATATAATCACCGTGTGAAAGCAGTTGAAAGGAGGATTTTCAACCATCCATAATCTTCTAAACTTGTGCCTTTGTACCGCGACACCCCCGCCATGTAAAAGCTTCTGACGAAAGGTAAACAGTGTGCTTGTTCCAATGATACTCGAGTGTGTGTAGCGAGTGTGTGTGGGGGGCGAGGGGGGCGCTAACAGCTAGCCGCAATAAATGAGTTAACCAGTCAGGTATGTGTGCATTTGTGTTAATTGACTGATACAAAATTAAAAATAAATAAAAATAAAAGCGAAGTGCGTAGAATAATGTTATCGTCCTTGGCTGGTCATATTTGGTGAGCTGGATGTCCGGACAGGGAAAGAACCATTTATCTTTTGACTGCACATGTGCTTTGACCTCTCGCCGGCGGGCGACGTAAACAAAAGTTGTAAGTGTCCATTAATCAGCAAACGGCATACTCGCGCACAACACAAACGCCCCTTTGCTGAAGCGTGGACATTAACAATGCAAATTTCCTAGTGCGACACTCTGTAAAGCGTGGTCATTTATAATACTAATTTATGCTATAAATTATAAAAAGGCAGCGTTACATTAGCGCCCAATTAATCAAATCCACGGCTGATTAAATGTAGGGTATGTTTGAAGCTCATGCTTACATTTTATTACACATTCAAACACCACCATTTATTTAGAATTTATACAGTGAAGCATGTGCACTATACTTTTTATGTTACCCCCCCCCCCCCCCTCCAGCAACCACACTTAGACTACTTGTAAACATTTATGGGTGTATTTACAAGCCTCAGAACGGCAGGCTTGATTCGGCCACAAGTTTACACTTTGCAGAATGTCACCAGACAAGATTAAGCAGTTGTTTGTTGCTAGTCCAATGGGGCTTTGTAAAATAAAATGAACGCAATGTGTTAACACCAGAGCTGCGTAGGCAGAGATCACTGCGTGTCATTGTACAGTAGGCTGTACACACAGCACAATTCATGTGCCAAATGGAACCAAAAGCTGGTTCCACATGAGTGATGCAGAATAACCGTATTTGGTCCCAGATATAGAACCTTTCAGACCAAGGTTCTTTGTTTGATCCTACCAGAACTATTTATTTTAACATCCGGGTGTGCATTTCTATATTTAATAGTATTGGGAGACCACTTTAAAACACTGCAAATGTGATAGTTAAAACTTTAATAGCATACTCTGCCATATAGATTGCTGAGATTGGTTCAAATATATAATTGTGTTTCAGTCAAATCAAGGTACTGCTTAAATAAATGAAATGAATAAATTAAAGGAGGATTTTCAACCGTCCATAATCTTCTGACAATTTTGGATTTAATTTGTGCCTTTGTAGTTTTTACCGCGACGCTCCCGCCATGTAAAAGCTTCTGACGAAAGGTAAACAGTGTGCTTGTTCCAATGATACTCTGGTGTGTGTAGCGAGTGTGTGTGGGGAGCGAGGGGGCGCTAACATCTAGCCGCAATAAATGAGTTAACCAGTCAGGTATGTGTGCATTTGTGTTAATTCCCATACGCTGACAAGCATTTGGGAGTTGATGCATTACATTTTATTTGACTCGATTTCACAGATGCATATTGTGAATTTATACAGTGAAGTTCCCATCACATTGTGAGCTTATGTAGATGAGCTAATTTAATTTATTTTCTGCCTCTTTCTTATATTTGACTATTTGGCCATGTTTCACCAGTTTTAATTTTTATAGTATAGTTTGTCGATTACTTTTGATGCATTAATGGTCTTATTTTTAGGTATTAAAAAGGTACTAAAAGTTCTTAAATTGTCATCTGGGGACCCACAGGTTGAGAACCACTGTATTAGCAATTATATATTCTCACCACTGGTCGCTACAATCCCACTTAATGTTTAGTAGTATTGATTGTGCATTTCTAATAAAGCCCCAGATAAGATCAGGGCAAACATTTTCATTTCAAGCAATCACCGTCTCAACCGCAGAGTCTTATTCAGTGTTTGTTCCCATCTGTAAATCCCCAAGTCATTAGGAGGCTGCTGGGAGAAGGGGAAAGCGGTATTTTGTTTGACTAACGTCGCTCTCAGGGCTGCATATCAATAAGTCTCTTTTCCACCCAGATCAGCATGCCCACGTGGACAAGGCACACACTGCCCTGTCTCATCAGCATGCGCTTAAAGTGACTCAGACACTTCTCCGGTGTAGGAAACTGTCTTGAACACTTAGCATCATCAGGAGACCCAGATCTGACACTACGCAGGGTCGTCTGGGGCTTGTGTTGCTGTTCATCCATGCTAGGCCAGTGAGCAAGCTGCCTTTTGCTAAATTTTTAGTACTGTTACTTTCAGCAACACATATCTAGAATTGCATCACTTTACCATGTTAACCATTGTCCTTTTTGAGGGCCGCTATCCCCTCCAACGTCTGGCTTTTGGAAATTACGTCAGACGTTGCTGCTGTTTAGAGCACGTTAAAGTATGATGTTTGTAAAAAGAAGTGAGGCGCCCCATACTTCACAGGGACTTCACACGAGTGTGATTTTTATATGAAGTGTAGCAATCCATAGTTTCAAAGTCGAACAAAGAATCCCCCCCCCCCCCTCGCCTTTCCCCATATTATACTTTGTCTAACCAGACAGGGTGTGTCCAGTCCTGCACTTCATGGCAGGCCTCCATCCTTATAGACCTCTCAAGACCACCATGGCTCCGAGGTCAGAGTTTCGCTGGTCTTCGCTCCCATCTTTTCTATGGATGTGCTCCCTTAGCCTCTGCCTTCCCATGCAGACTTATAACTAAAAGGCAGCCTGGCAGTGGTTAGGCAGTCTGTAAGTAAGCTAGGTAAACCGTTTGGCTAGGTAAACTATAAATGAAGTAGCATGGTTGGATCATCTGACATCTTTGTAAATATTACACAATTTGCAGTCACATTTTTTTTTAGAGCAGAATTCTGCTGTCATGTACGCTTAGTCGCTTACTACGCTCCGTTGTTTAGTTTGTTGCTCTCTTTCTGCACACACATTTCTGACAGCTTTTCCTTTTAATTAGTTATTAATTATATTAAAGCGCTCTGATATAATGACGCACAGTAAGACGTGTTCATTTGTGATCAAAGTCGTGGATAAAGGCTTCTCTGATAATTAGTTGATTGCTCTGTAAGACACTTGTGTGCTAAATGTTTTTTTAATGAAATAAATTAACAGAAATATTATTTGTCCTCGTTTAGCTTTATTTTTCTTCTCTGACTGGTAATTAGGCATGCACATGCGCCACTGTTTTATACACATATTTGTCAAGAGTTGATGTAACTTGGAAGGCGCAAGTTGGTTACAAACTAAAGAATGCAAATGTTCTCAGTTAGCATTTACATTCAGTATATTCTTGAAGATGAAAAGATGGTACTGGCATTTTGCCACAGCATCAAACTCACTTATTTTTGGTACTTTATGTTCTTTGCCAACATTCCATGGATAATATGCTGTTTGCACATTTGAATAATTGCTGCATATATTCTGCAATACCCTATGGGATCTTTTTGGAATGTTGGTGTCCCATTCTACGTAAAGATTTTTGATTTTTGTATTTAAGAAAGTAAATAACTGCTGTTCTGTTCAAATATAGTCTTATGACTAAAGACAAGCCAACAACAATTTGTGAATGTGGAGAACTTTTCTCAAAGCTAAGAGCTAAGAGTCTGATCTTTAAAGTTGTCGTGATATAAAGTATAGATGAGAAGCTCCATTGACAGTGAACAACGGACAGACTCTTTTGCACTCAGACAGTGCAAGTTTTAATGAATGTCTGTGCATTTAATTAGACTAAACTGAATCATTTTATACTGGCCAAGGATGTATGCATATCTAAAGTAAGTTGACTTGGCTGGTTGCGTTCAAACAAACAAAACCCACGCGAGTAACACATTGTAGTGTTTGGCTGTGGTGGATTGTTCACTTGATTTATTATAATAGTCCAATTAATTGAATGAACTAAGCATGTCGCTTGTATGTCCAAAAGATTTCAGCAAATAACTATACGTAACACCAATGGATACACTAGTTATTTAGTGACAGGCTCTTGTTAATACTTTGCATTGTTTCAGTACACAGACAAAACATAACCACTTAAACTGGTGGTTTTAAAAGTGTGGTCTGTGGATCCCCCAGGGTCCTTGAGGCGGTTCCAGGGGGTTCCCCCCTCCCCAGCTAGATGATAACCATCTGGATGTAACTCTGAGAGTTAAGGTTTAAATGCATACACAAAATGGGGTCCTTGAAATTAAAACGTTTGATAATCATCCTAAATGCTGTATGGATAAATATTATGTTTATGCATTTATTTCATTAGCCTATTTTAAAGCTCTGACATGTCAGGATCATGATCGTGGCATCTTGGACAAAAGCCACTTTCTGCTGAAGTTTTCTCTCTCTGCTTGCGTGGGACCCAGTCTGAAACAAGGCCACACATGGATCTGTGATCTGTCAGTTAATTGTAAAAATGCAGCGCAGGAGCATCAAATGTGACATTAGGGACTTTAAGCAACGATAGTTTTCAGGACGGCTCCATTAGGCGGAAGTACAGCTGCTATGACGCAATCGCTGTAGCGGTCAAAATTGTTAACCAAAGAGCTGTTCGCGACTTTTTGGTTCCCATGGTGACGCGTCTATGCAGCACGTGTGCTGCATGATTTGGTAAGATTGTAAGATCATACTTTTGGACAGTTTGTGAACTGTTCAGTGAATTCGTTTAGACTAGCGTGCAATTAGTAGAGCTCACATACAAACAAAGTACTAAAATCACTGACGTTGTAGTCAGTACGTGGAAAGGTATTTTCTGCCATAGTAGGAAGGGCTGCGACGGCAGGCAAGTTTATCTATCGAGCACTGCTCCATTTCTGGTTGCCGGAGCGGACTGCCGTAGCCGATGTTGTTTAAAGACCCTATTGATGAGTGGCGCTACCCCTTCCAAAACTTGAGATTTTCTGCTTGAAACATCCCTGAGTGCTCCAACAATAGAAGCTGATACTCTCCAGTGTATCTTCACCATAGAGACGAATGGCAGAAAGCACCCCCTAGTGCCCCTCAAAAAACAAAACAAAAAAATATCTGTGGACATGGCCCCTATTAATACAAGAATTGGGTCGGGATATACAGTAGCCTACTATTCCACTGAAGGCTTAACACATGTTGTAAAGATCAGCAAAAGCTTTAAAGTTAATTAAAATAAAGTACCATAATTAAAAAGCTACACGATGCCTTACTCAGCATGTTTCATGGGTAATGAATAAATTGATTTGACAGTGTAAAAATTTCAATAGAGGCTGCAACAAAATTAATGCAGACGACAATAAATACAAAACTGAAAATACTGTGGTTGCATATCTGCCAACCACTTGCAGTGTTCACCCATGTCTGTCCACACTCGTATAATATAATGAAGACTTTATGAATTAAGACTTTAAAGGAATTTAATGGATGTGGTTTATGAGGCCACAGTTACCTTGACCTTTGTCATTTGACCACCAATTAGTGAATCTTTGATTCAGAGGAGTCATTTGTGCCAAATGCCTCGAAATTCCCTCAAGGCGTTCCTGAGATATCGTGTTTGCGAAGTTGGAACAAAGATGAGGTCACAGTATCATGACATTTGACCTTTGACCATCTCCTTCAAATCAGTTAATCCGTGAGTTCAAGTGGACATTTGTGCCAAACGTTGTGAATTTCCCTCGAGGCGTTCCTGAGATATAGCGTTTTGCAAGGTATCGACGGATGGAGGAACGGACGGACAGGCGGACGGTTGTAAGGATAACGCAGAAACATAAGGCCTCCGGCCACAGCTTATAACCACCGTGTCTCTGCTCTCCGGAATAATCCTTATGCTTTCTTGCTATGCTGTCAAGGAAAAGGAGTCCGTGTTGCAGAACTGGTGATTTAATAAACAAAATAATAATTCAAAAGGACAATAATTCAAAGGACGTGATCAGCCAGGGTTCTAATTCTGTATCCAATCTCCGTAGTGAACAAACAAAGTAATATCTCTCTTCCTCTCAATAATGTGACAGCTTCCCTGCACACCAGAACAGAAAGTAAACACAAGATATCCCATAATACTCCTCGTCCCAGCCTCAGCCTGCCAACACAGTTAAAGGAACAATCCCCTTCTATACCTTAGCGTTACAAGCTGTCACTGGTGGAGGGATAAGAAAGTAGTTAAGGATATATTGTGTAAGTGTGTGCAAGTGGAACATTTGGCCTAAGGGTGATTCAAGTTGAAAGGCCATAGGTTTCCCTCAGGAAGCATGAAGGTGCTCCTCAAATCCCGGCCATGGCAGTGCAGTCGGTAGTTTTCAAGATATCTTGTTTTTGGAGAAAAGTGTTGGATGGAGAGATCGACCTTAACCCACCATTGCTGCCACACAGCACGGATGAAAATGTATTTTTACATCAGAGCACGGTGTCTGGAAGTTATTGAACATCCTGTGCTCAATAACAGCATGATTTGTGTAATGTGACTACAGACTGTACGTGACTGGTCACATTAAATGTGTTTTGAAAATTACATTGTGTAGCGCTGTGATAAAAAACTCTTGCCACCTGAAAATGTAAGCCTGAGAGGAAGCGGATTGCACAGGCAACAGCTTGCATCCTAATCTCCATGAACTGGCCATGATCGTGAAAACATTTCAAAACGTTTTTTTTTCCTGCAAGTCTGATGCCTGAACACTGAAGCGACCCTTTTCTTTGCGATGGCCTTGTATTAACGAGGGAAATCATGGGGAAAATATTGTGAGTTGGTTGCAGAGGTAATCACGGCAAAATTGAGTTTCAATTTACACTGTGATTATGTGTATTTCATAATTTCAACACTGTTGTTGCAGGATCTGCAACATTGTAGGTAAAGTAGTAAAACAGTTACATGAGGTCTAGGACATGAATTCTCTACAAGAAAATACTGTATGGTGAACATTCCTTTATACCTAACCACGGAGAGTCCTCCATGACAGATACGCATGCTCTAAGGCTTTTAACCTAGCTGAATATCAGTGATGCTCAAATTATTTCAAGTTAAGGTGGACGGTGGAACCCCAAAATGTGTGTATTTGGTCACCGACCCGCCATCTCAAAATATTGTTTTCAGGGTCCCCCAGAAGTATAAGTGCCGATTCATACTCCTATTTTAGAGCCGAATAAAAGTCGGTTTGGCTCTGTAGAGCCTACAATGTGACGTCATTTGAGGTTCGGGGGGGGGGGCGGGGACCGTCCTAAAGTCGTCTCTTCGGTGCTACTGAAAGTTTCTGACGAGCCGAAATCATTTCGGCACTACAGCGCCGAAACAGCGGTAAAATAGGAGTATGAATCGGCCCTAAGTGATTAAACCAAGGCCGGTCATTTGGCTCCTTTCAGCCAATAAACATTTCTTCTACAACTTGGGAGCATAAGGGACAATTAATCAGGCTGCCTTTCTGTGTCCATACGCCGTGCCACACTTCCCTGAAACTGTCCACTGAATGATGAAGAAAGATGACGAGGGGCATGTTGTTTTCTGCCTTTTGACGCGCGGTAAATCAAAACTCACTCACTCACGCTCTCTTTGCTGTCTGGCACTGGCAATGGCACTGGCAATGGCAGGGGATCTGCTGCTGCTCTGGGGCCTTGCAGCTCTTTTTCAACTGCCAGGTTGCTTTGGGTCACCCCCCCCCCCCCCCACAGAGCTCTTTTATGTAGATCAAAATGTGCGTAAATGTTCCTACATCACACTTAAAGGGCCCTGTCTTAATCCTTAAATGCAGAACTGTGTTCAGCAGCCTCTTTTGTCATGCATTTCTCCTTTCTTTCTTTTTGTGTGTTTAGTTTAGTTTTTCTTTTTCTTTTTTATTCCAGACCAAAATAATCATTATTGAAATGTGTAGTAGCGCAGTGGGATTAAACTCCAACAGTTTACCATCTCCCCTATTGAAATGAAATGGCCTATTCCTTTCCAGCAGGACACTCAAAAGTAAAACCCAGTAAACCTGCAATCAAATAGTTGGACTGCATATTTGGTTTTATATGTGATTGAATCTCACAGATGATGTCATGTGTGGGATTTATTTCTGGCTCTTTAGATGCAAAAATAGACATGGTGACGTGACAAAGTGATACAGAGCATGGACGTGTTGGTCCGTGTGCGAGCCGTTTTGTCATTTATTGTTTGCAGACTGTTGTTCATCAGCATGGATGCTCCCATCATTGTCATGATACGGTAGTTTTCTACCATTGGTGTGGACAGCCCTATTAAGCCTAACATCTGTGTATCAGTTAGACCTGGAAACTCCACAAATCTCAAACAATGAGTAAGCAAATATAGCTGAGGAGGCTTATGTTTACAAACATTGATTTAATAGGATTATTTTGGATATTGTTTCACACACACACACACACACACACACACACACACACACACACACACACACACACACACACACACACACACACACACACACACAAGGTAAACCCTGTTTTGCAAAGCGAGGCCCTGGGGAATTGCTTTGAGAAAGTGCAATATAAAGGAAAATAAAAACGCACCAAATGTATTTCTGGTATTTTGTTCTGCGTGTTTGGGAGCCCTGACACAAACATGATTATTTGGGATACCCAATGTGATTAACTTGTGAAAGCATAAGCCTCCGAAGCCTCTTCACAGTTGAAGAGCTGAATCAGCTGTAATCAGATGTTTTTAGCTGAAGATGTTATGGTGTAAATGTGCATTTCCTCCCCACTATTAGAATGAGAGAGAAACAGAGAAAGAGACTATGGCTCTGAATGTTTATTAGCTCTGCCAAGAGAGGTTGCTCTTGGTTCCTTTTCAGCCCATAAAAATAGGTCGCCAGCAAGCCCCCATGTATATAATTAGCATTAGCTTGATACCCACTCCAGGGCTTGGCAGGCTCCTGCCAGGGTTCACGCGTCATCCTTTTCCATTTCCACTGAGTTTGCGCCAAATAATTTGCTGACAGTTGAACCTGACTTTGAACAGCGACAGCACGTAGTCCTTTTGGCACAGAAAGTGTGCTCATTATGCTTGTCACATATACTCAGGCTCACCTGCATGCTCACCTGGTCAAAGTCCACCTGCAGTAGAGAGGAGATCGCGCTGTGTAAATACAGCAACAAAGTCACCATCCCTATGGCATTAGTTGTCCTGTTGAAATATAGGACTATTATACCATAAACTAAATGCATATTTGGCAGTAAACCACACCACATTCTTCACATCATATGTACTGCGGCTACATTACTATTATTATAGGCCTTTTCGGTGTTCGAACGGTTTAAATAATGCTGGCTCATTCCCAAACACAATCCTCGGAGCTATGCACAGCATAAGGAGCATTTATTAGTAATCAGCATAGCAAACAAAGGTAATTGAACCAGCAGGTCCATGGTGAGGAAGCAGAATGACTTGTCAGGCAAACTGCTCATCAGAGAGAGAGAGAGAGAGAGAGAGAGAGAGAGAGAGAGAGAGAGAGAGAGAGAGAGAGAGAGAGAGAGAGAGAGAGAGAGAGAGAGAGAGAGAGAGAGAGAGAGAGAGAGAGAGAGAGAGAGAGAGAGAGAGAGAGAGAGAGAGAGAGAGAGAGAGAGAGAGAGAGAGAGAGAGAGAGAGAGAGAGAGAGAGAGAGAGAGAGAGAGAGAGAGAGAGAGAGAGAGAGAGAGAGAGAGAGAGAGAGAGAGAGAGAGGGAGGGAAAGAAAGAGAGAAAGTGGGAGTGAAGGAAATGCATGCTACAGTTCAAGTTGTGGAATTTGATTACTGGCAACAATAGAGCGTCGCAGTCCCGCCCCCTCGAGAGACCCGGAAAATAAATCCCTGTTCATTTTCCTCATAGACTTTTCAGAAAGTATGTATTTAAAGACGTTTACGCCGCGGACAAAGCCAACTCTTGTCGTGACAAATCATGACAACAAACACAATTTCTCGGGCCAAAGAAAGAATTAGAAAGTAGAAAAAAACACTTTTTTTGTTGTTTTTCTTCTTTGTAATTATTTGTTTGGTCCAAAATATTGTGTGTTGTCATGATTTGTCACGACAAGAGTTGGCTTCGTACGACGCTTAAAAGGTCTTTAAATAAATAAGTTTTGAAATGCCTCTCAGTCATGTCTCTCAGTCAAATAATGTCTCTCAGTCAAATTATCATTCAGGATTTCTCAGTGTCCTTTTCCCAAAACTTTTCCCCCCACTCATAATGGTCTGTTAAAATTGTTATTCATGATCCCTGCAGTGTGCAAATGTGTATTTCATTGTTTTGTGTACAATAACATAATTTGAACAAGAAGCTACAGAAACCAGACAAATGAGCATTTGTGCCTGTCGTAGACATGCGCAGAGCAAGTTCAGTCAGGGAACCTCAGTGCAGTTAACCTGACACTGCCAGATCCAAGAAGCTTGCTACACAAATTTGTTTCACAGCTTATTGGGATCTGGGATCTCGGGAGCAAATTCGATGACAGGGCTGTTCCTTTTTTTCAAGATACTTGGTAGATGATTGGATGGACCGTCTGTCTATCACCGTGTGGGCGTGCAAACACAACCAATCATATTGACGTGTCTATATAGCTTCACATCCGGTTTCGCACATGTCCCGCCCTTAGCTCGCGCTGATTGGTTCGAACCACGAGCGGTTCGGTGTTAGCTCAACTCCCTGAGAGATCCCAGATGGATGCTGTGTTGGGGAACATGGTTACCCAATACCGCCCCCAGCTGGCAGAGTCAGGTTACAGTGCAGTTGCTGCCGGCCATAATTGGGCCGCCTCAGCCTTTTTGCTTGCTTGCTGCTGCTGTATCAGCGTGCCGCTGTATACAAACCGGCTGCTGCTCACCCACCTCCACCCCAGCTACCTGCACCTGTAGTTTTGGATCTACTGTTTAGGTACGGGGGATTCAGAGTCCCTATGGTCGGGACTGATGCGCTTGATCTGAGTACCTAAAAAGCAGATCCAATACCATAATAAATGTATTGCTCATCTTATATTCAATAAATATATATTCCATGAGTTGTCCTGACTGAACTAAGACTTGGATAAACTCAGACATCAGATGGCAGCATTTGCAGCGATTTTCATTAACACTGCACAGGATTGGGCAGCTGCCTTTTGTAGACTCACAGAATGTTTGTCTGAGCTTTTACACCCAAACAAATAAGCTTTGTTTCACACTGTTGAGAGCTCTGGAGCAGAAAATGAACCCACAGTGCTGTAAAAATCACACTAGGTGCCATCACAAATGCAGTCCCAGCGTCCACCTGCTGTTCGTTGTCAATGGAAGACATTTGGTTACATCCCGTAGAAAAGTACACCCATTATAGTTTCTGTGGGAGCTTTTCATACGTGCATTTTTTGTTGCGCAAAACAAATATATTTCCAGTCGTATCATATGCAGCCCATTGTCAATCCCTATCGGCATCACACTTTGGGGCTTTCCTCAGGTATGTGGCATCCTCATACAGTATATGGACCCTGAGGGTACCCCTGTGAATTCCATGTTGATTAGACGTGGTCTGTGGTGATCCTTAAATAGATTGTTTCAGACTTGAAATGAGAGGCTGCATGAAGAGACGATATTTATCTACAGGTAGATGCACAAAATCAAAAAAACACTCCTTGGCCTAAATTCGGTCACAGCCACTATGGCTATGGCCGTTTTTAGGCTGAATAGAAGAAAAAAAACGAATAAAGTATGTTGTAACATCTGTGCCTAGAGTCACATTGGTTCCATGCATTTTTTGTTTGCTATGCACTATTTTCATGTATTTTATTATTTTCCACCAATCCGCCACGCTATGAGTTTTTCTAGTTATCTGCTTGACTATATGCCATGAGAAACCAGTTAGATACATGTGTTGCTATGGCAACAGGCAGTGATTGGGAAGCCCCGCCCACAGCTCACCTGGCTGATGGAGTGAGGGGCAATCACATTGTTTGAGCCACCTGGAGAGATTGACTCTGTCAGTCCAGAGTGGAGGTGTAGACTGTAGAGAGACAGACAGTCTACTGAGGAGGCAAGAGGAATATTTCCCAAGTCTTGCCATACAGCCATTGGGATTTTTCCCTTAATATTGGATTCTACCTGATGGATTAAGAGACCTTCTTGTTTGGATTTCGATCGAGGACGGACTTTGCATAACAGTCTAAAGGCTGGTAAGAGGAGACTTACCACTACACAAGTGGGAGCTTTTCATACGTGCATTTTTTGTTGCGCAAAACAAGTATATTTCCAGTCGTATCATATGCAGCCCATTGTCAATCCCTATCGGCATCACAGTTTGGGGCTTTCCTCAGGTATGTGGCATCCTCATACAGTATATGGACCCTGAGGGTACCCCTGTGAATTCCATGTTGATTAGACGTGGTCTGTGGTGATCCTTAAATAGATTGTTTCAGACTTGAAATGAGAGGCTGCATGAAGAGACAATATTTATCTACAGGTAGATGCACAAAATCGCTGAGTGAGTGAGTGAGTGAGTAGTCGCTGAGTGAGTGAGAGAGAGAGTGAAATCGCTGAATGAGTGAGAGTGAAATCGCTGAGTGAGTGAGAGAGTGAGAGAGAGAGAGAGAGAATGAAATCCTCATATGTCCATCTGCTACTTTTAAGGCTTTTGTGGTGATCCTTAAATAGATTGTATCAGACGTACAGGCTGAAATGAGAGGCTGCATAAAGAGACAATATTTTTACAGGTAGATGCACAAAATCTCTGAGTGAGTGAGTGAGAGAATGAAATCCTTATATGTCCATCTGCTACTTTTGAGGCTTTTGAGTGACTGTGTAGTATGATCAGGTAGGGTGTTAATTTACGGGAAAAACTAAAAGGTAGAAAAAAGGATATGCAAGGTTTCTGCCCGACAGCAACGCTATACGGTACAGTGGTAGTCAGTCGTCGTTGTTTTTTCACCCCCTTTCTTTGTTTTTTTAAAGCCAGTGTGGCGTTGCGTCCTATAGCATGTGGAGAGTGAATGAAAGGGAGGGAGAGCCCATCTTTCACTCCTCCTGCCTCCGTTCCATTACGACGTGTTCAGGGTCACTGCATACCGCTGCGCTGAGCTGCCAACAAGCACACATCCTTTCCCATTATGGGACCGCGCACTGTACGCCCGCCGCCGTCACAGTGGCGTTGTTGCTAGAGAGGGAGCGGACAGAGAGGTAATGGACCCAAAGTGACGTCTCTGTACCAACATGACGCTGCATGGCGGAGAGTGGTGTACAGTTTATGTAGCCTTAATAGACCCCGCCGGGTGTATGGAATATCTGGAATATCCGCGCTGAGTCACGGCAGACGCGTGTAGTTTGCACAGTGGTGGAGGTGTCAGCCAATAGATGTTCCTAGAATGTTCCTCTCAGAATAGGGATGAGTGGCTAATGCTGTTTCTGAGTCTCACAGTGTCAAGCAGTGATTGATCTGGAGGACCATCATGCCTCACGTGTATCAAAGTGATTTAATTTGCAGTTTGTTGCACTTTCAGTAATGTGAGGTATACCCCAGACCCTTTGGATTTGGATTTACTTTGAACAAAAATAATGTCTAAAAAATCTATCATGTGGTCTCTTGGCAATTCATAGAAAATCATATATGTTATGTAGCGTAGTCCATTTCTTATTCTGTAAATTGTTACTCAGCAGGAGTCAGGTCTCCGACAGTCCATTACAGAATTTGATGACACGAAGGTCAATATAGTTAGACTATGTTCTTGGTACAACTTCAACACTTGCTACCAGCTTTAGAAAAAGACAGTCTGTCTGTCCTTGGGCTGCAAGGACAAGACGTTTCTGAAGATGTATACGTGTGGAACAACAGTCACACCTGCATCAATATAAAATGTGGAGACAAATCAAATTCCCCACTAACACGACTGCCTAGTTAACCTCGCAGGCACTCCTTTTAACTGCCAATTACATTTATTACAAGAGCCGATATATAATATTTGTGTACACTGACTTGTTTTAAAGGAGCATACAGCCAGTGTCAATGCGTGTCATTTGTTTAAGGCAAGCAGTGGTTCTTAAAGTGTGGTCCGGGGACACCCGGGTGGTACTTGAGAGGGTTCTTCCAGGGGGTCAGTGTTGCATCAGTGGATGAAAGTGCTATATCCGGTGTATTTACGTCCATTGTGACGTCCATTAATATGCATTGTCCTGTCCAAATAAACAAATAGAGTTTAACCACATAACCCTATTTTATACTTATTACTTATTATTAAATAAAAAATAAAAAAAATTCTTTGAAATACTTTGAATAATTGTTATATCTCATGGTGGTTCCTGACACAAAATCTGTTGGATGGGGGTCCGCAGCCCATGGAGGTTTTAGACATAAAAAATGTTTGAGAACCCCTGGTCTAATAGCCTAGCTTCAGTCATACTGTAAAACAGACCATTTCCCGTTAATGGTTTTATTTCTTGATTTTGCGCGTGTTTACCTTTCCCCCAAAGTCATTAAAATAATAATTGAGTCAATGTTGGCTAAACATTATTACATGGTTAATAAGTCATGGAATGTGAATTTAATTTTTTTAAATCTGCATGTCCTTCAGGTATGCTAAATGCCTGCCTCCAGGGCTTCTTTTCTGGTAGTCTTTTAAAAACTAATCTGCACTTCAAAATGCATTGAAATGCAGTAATTATGCAACTTTAAAATAATATTAATAATAATAACATTAACCGCACAATGTTGAGCGTGCTGGATGACCTATTTCAACCATGTTTCAAGTCTGCAAGTTAACCCATTCTGACCGGGAACCCATTTTGGTGTCAGCATCATGTTATGCTTTAGCTATTGAAAAATAGCAGATCTACAAGCTCATAGCGCGCCACCGAGTGGCGCGCTACGAGCTTGTAGATCTGCTATTTTTGAAAAATCAAAGAACGACTGACATTTTTAGAATCTGATCTCAGGTCAGAATGGGTTAATCAGACCAGTGTGTGTCCAGTGGAAACCTCGTATGAAGCTGATCTCAGGTCAGAATGGGTTAATTTTCATGCCTTACTGAAACGAATGGAATCCAAAGGCTTTCTCGTGTGCTTTGGGAAAAGCAGTGAAGTCAATGTCAAGTACACAGTCAGCCATATAGTCAATGGGCTACACCTGGTTGACCACTGGTTCTCCAAGTAGAACCCCCCCCAGATCTAAGGGTGTCAGCGGGGGCAGTGTCTTGAGTGTTGTACATGGTTTGATGAGGGCCCACGTAGGGCCCGGGCCTTAACCCATTCTGACCTGAGATCAGATTCTAAAAATGTCTTCTACATCCTGACGGTTTTCTGAAAAAGCTATGTTTCTGTGTCAGTCGTTCTTCGATTTTTCAAAAATAGCAGACCTACAAGCTCGTAGCGCGCCACTCGGTGGCGCGCTATGAGCTTGTAGATCTGCTGGTATCAGTCAAAAACTACAGGTCAATCAATCAATCAATCAGACTTTATTGTCACAACACATTACAAGTAACATGGGTGAAATTCTGGTTGTGCAGGCACTCATTGCAGTTACGGGGATAGAGACAACAATCAGAGCTACACAGCTGCAGCCATATTTCGGCGCTGCCCAAATCAGTATCAGTCAAAAGGGAGACTTCGAAGAGGAAGGGCGGTTGGGGAAGGATCAACATACTGTATGGAATGTCAGAACAGGTCAGCTCCATATATGGAGATCTAAGGGTTTGAGGTCAGATGTAGAGTTGCTGGCCGGCTCCATACACGGTATGCAGATCTAGGTGATGATCCAGTCTTCTCCATGTGTGGCTATACAGGGTTTGATGAGGTCAGTCTCGTGGAGATATTTGGAGTGTGTCACGAGGCGTGATGGACTGACGGCCATATATGGTGGTGTCACTGACGGAGCGACTTTTCATAGTAATCTGAGACCTACTGTCACAAAATTAATAATCTTTTTGTTTGAAATGATCAAACATGCCTACCGATGTTGGCACTTGTACACAGTTTTCTGAACTGTCGACCTGTCTCTGAGACGCAGAGCGAGTAGACGTTGTGGTGCCATCTTATAATGATCATTAGTGAGGACCAATTACATGAACATGGTTGAAGTGGTCCTTGTGGCAGTGGCATTCCCGCTTTCCAGATGATAATGATGTGGCTTATCATCCTCAATCTGCAACCATGTCGCTGGTGTGCATCAGTCAGCTGGCCACTTACCCCAGCGGTAACTTTACAAGTGATTAACCCATTCTGACCTGAGATCAGATTCATACGAGGTTTCCACGGGACACACACTGGTCTGATTAACCCATTCTGACCTGAGATCAGATTCTAAAAATTCTTCGAATTTTTAAAAAATAGCAGACCTACAAGCTCGTATCGCGCCACTCGGTGGCGCGATATGAGCTTGTAGATCTGCTATTTTTCAATAGCTAAAGCATAACATGATGCCAACACCAAAATGGGTGCCCGGTCAGAATGGGTTAACAGACGTTTTGAATCATACAGATGAGACGATGTCTCAGTTTGTATAGTTGCACATGCAATAGGAGCACAGCAGGAACGTATGCTTGCGCTATAGGGTGTGCAAGTACAGTATGTGCACAAATGAAGACACATGGGACCATAATTAGCAGTGAGCAGTTGGAACACATGTGGTTATATACCCCTCATTACATGGCCATGGTGTGGCCATGGCCGTAGTATTCAGACGTTGCGTTGGTCCAACTCGCCGCATTACTAACCCTATCCTTAACCGCACATCAAAGCCAGATAGTCAGAGAGAAGCGATGTCAATGAACCAAAGCTCTAAAACTCTTTGTTAACCATGACCTTTCTTTCGTGTGTGTGTGTGTGTGTGTGTGTGTGTGTGTGTGTGTGTGTGTGTGTGTGTGTGTGTGTGTGTGTGTGTGTGTGTGTGTGTGTGTGTGTGTGTGTGTGTGTGTGTGTGTGTGTGTGTGTGTGTGTGCGTGTGCGTGTGCGCACGTGTGTGCGCGGAAGCTCTGCTCAGCAAAGGAAGAAAGAGTCAGTGAAGTCCACTGATAGACAGCATACTGTACTGTTATGTCTGTGCGTTTCCACATGCAGCCTCGGTGCTAATTGCCCAGGCTGGCGGATACACAAGCCATGGCAAAAGGTCTCCAGTAACTCCTCCACAGCTGCAATTCCGTTCCCTCTCCCATTCTTTTTGTCTTTTTTTTTTTTAAGGCTCCGGGGGTAAACAAGAGCAAAGCCCCAGTAGCAAAATAAATCACATTACATACAAAGCGCCTCATGCTGTCGGTGTTTGGGTGTGTGTGTGTGTGTGTGTGTGTACAGTATGTGTGTGTGTGTGTGTGTGTGTGTGTGTGTGTGTGGGGGGGGGGGTCCCACCCCAGGCTTTCTATTCTCTGATCACCTCCTGATGTGTTTCTGACAGCATGGTGTCATGTTATGGTAGCCTAATTTGAAAGACTCCCTTTCTTTCTTTCTGTCTGTCTGTCTGTCTTTCTGTCTGTCTGTCTGTCTGTCTGTCTGTCTGTCTGTCTGTCTGTCTGTCTGTCTGTCTGTCTGTCTGTCTGTCTGTCTGTCTGTCTGTCTGTCTGTCTGTCTGTCTGTCTGTCTGTCTGTCTGTCTGTCTGTCTGTCTTCATCACTGGCAATTATATTGGTGACCTATATATTTTTGTTGCATAAGAGAACTTCCATCACACAGAACATGGTGTGAATGTATAATGTTTGCATTTTATTGTTTCATTTCATTTGGAAGTAGAGGACGAAATTAGATATTACTTGCATAGATTTAGCCAACAGTTTTTGAACTGCACTTTATTGACAGGCAGTATCGTTACTGTCAGGCAGAAACCAGCTCCATAATTATTTTTAACTTTTCGAAGTTCTGACAAATCAGGCTCATGAGATGGATTTTCAGTTTTCATAGTTTCTCAGCTCAATATGCATATTTAATCTTATACACATCTTTGTGTACTGGACTAAAAGTATAAAAGCATATGTATCAAAATATACTTAAACTACCAAAAGTTAAAGCTTTTCACAAGCTTTCAAATGTATACAAATATATCATTATGCGGTTCATACAACGTATTATAATCTATGTCACTGTGACAGAGATGTCTACTGCAAGGACACTGTGTTCATGTTATCATTATGATTATCATATCTCTGCTGTCGGGAAGAAAGTTGGTGTTGTGACTTTATATTGTTAATTACTTCCATGAGAGGGGGAGAGGTGGTGGAGTTAGTTGCTTTAGCAAGAGGTTTTGTCCGAAGCACTTCTTATTACCTTTCTTTGGTCAAATATTTTTGAGTGGCGCTACAGTATGTGTGTGGCTGGCTGAGCTGGGTGTGTCTGAGCACGCAAATAGCATGGTTGTTTTTCACCACCTGTGCGCAGTGACAGTACAGTGCAGTGACAGTACAGTACAGTACAGTAGAGTGAGCCCCACACCGTAACTCTGTCATTTCTCAACCGTTTCGGCACCCTGGCCGTGATTCTGTGGGTAACTTCCGGGGACCCCCACACGGAGTTGCACCACTCACTTCACACGGGTGTGATTTTGAAACAACACACAGACGTAAAGGGTGTTCATGCAATAGCACTGATTTATACAAAAAAATAAAATGAAAAGGGAGTTGTGTGGTTTCCAGCAGACAGAAATGATATGCTATAAGTGCCTCCTCTCCTTAACCGCTCATTCTCTGCATATTTTGTTGTGTGGCAAATGGCAAAAATAGGCGATCAGCAATCTACAAGCTCACAACTTGGTTGCGATGTGACGCCCCAAATAGGGTGTTCAGGTTGAAATTGTGTTGAGGTGCATGCTTGTACTCTATGGTGCTCTGCAGGGACTTGCACAGAGGTGAATTTCAGTGTCATTAATAATATTGATTTCATCCTGCACGGTTACCACTTTGTGAGCAAAGGTCTTAACCTGTGTGATTTACAGTATACTAGGTTGCACATCCGGTGTCTTGTACTGAAAATAGCTCATCTACTGTACATGCTCAGTGTGATGTGTTCTGAGCTATTTTCCGGTACGAGACAGTAGCGCGCAACTAAGTGTAGATCGGGCGTTACGTTGGCTAATAATTTATCTGTGTTCCACAGTCACTGATGTAATTTATTGGTCGTGTCTGTGTTTGTTAGTAAAATAGCATGAGAACGGATGGGCAGCTCGCCATGACACTTCTAGTGAATGATTAACTTTTGGTTCTGAAAGGTCAATGTCACCATCATTTTATCAGCATTTTATATTACTTCTATAGCAATAAAACTTGAGAATGGGTGGTCTGAGTTTTATGAAACTCGCTCATAATGATCAGCAGGCAAAGGTCAAGGTCAAAATCGAGAGATGCAGAAGAGATGATAGTGGTTCTTACACCCAGGGTGCATTTGATACATTTTGCATTGAAACGTTTCGATTCTAGTTACTCAAAACTAAGTTGTATCAATTTAGCGAATCAACTAATTTCCTCGGTACTGCACAGTGCCCAGATTACCCTAACCGTATTCATACTGTCTAAATATATACAATACGGTATTTCTCGTGTTTATTAGGCTTCCCACAGGAACAATACGCCATCATGCATGATCCCTTCTGTTCCGAGTGCCTTAGCTGTTTAATTCCATGCAAGCCATTTGTCTACCAGATGTTTCCAATCAGCCTCGAGATTAAATACCTGTGGCAATAAGGGACTTTATCATTCATGAAAAGATGCGTATTGCAACAAAAAGGGGTAACAATGAGGAAAGGAATTAAATCCTGCTGCTAAGGTAGATTAACTGTAGCTCAGCAAAATAAAACTGTCCTGTTCTTGGGCATGTTTTATTAGGATCGATCAGGGATGACGAAGATCAGCCAATGTTGAAATGGGCCAATCATGATGTCCATTAAGGCGCGTGTGGTAAACTATAAAACTATTATTTAAAAAGTTCCCCTGGTTACGAGCATATGGCAACCGCTGTCTAGTGTTCACGCAGCTAAATCAATTAACCACATGAACCCTAGCGTCCCTACTCTCGGGGTGAACATTTGCTTTGGTGTAGAGGGAAAAAAAGGAGTAGTTAAGGACTACATTAGTTAAGGTCCCTGGTCAACTAAGGATATAAGTGGTTCTAAAGCGTGATTTCTTGCTACGTCCGAGCATAGACATGGTAACGCTCCGCCTGCCTCTGATTGGCCTACCGACACTGCCCGTCTTGCCTGTCCTCCGACGTGCAAGGCTACTCCGTGGTGGGAAATAATACAATTACAAGAGAATGGCAACACGCGACAGTAACTTGTAACTTTAATTTTTGTAGAAGAGCTCCCGACCGGATCATACGGACTTTTGAAACAGAGACCAGGCTTTCCTCCGAGGTGGTGGAAAGCCTGGTGAGGCGAGGTTACATGCTGGATAGTCTGCCGCAAGGTTTTCTTTTTGCAGATAAGTAAGCATGGGATGGGAGTTATGGGACCGAGGCTACGAGGTTACTCCATGCTGGGAAATAAATAAATATCTTTTTAGTATTAGTTTACTATAATTAGATTAATACACGATAATCAACGCTAACACTTTAATTTAGAACACAGCCAAATCAAATCATAGTTGTTCAATCAATTATTCAATCAAAGCAAACGGCACAAACAATATTAGTTTGCCTCTTCTACAAAAATTAAAGTTACAAGTTACTGTCGCGTGTTGCCATTCTCTTGTACTTATCTCTTGTTTTATTTCCCACCACGGAGTAGCCTTGCATCTCGGAGGACAGGCAAGACGTCGGCAGTGTCGGTAGGCCAATCAGAGGCAGGCGGGGCGTTACCATGTCTATGCTCGGACGTGGAAAGAAATCACGTGGTTCTAAAGGACAGAAAAGAAGATATATTTACAAAAGTCGAAAGAGGAAATTGAGAAATGCGAAACAAAACTTTTTTTGGCAGCCAAGTTGCACTGTAAAAATGTACCCTTCAGCTGTGCCCTAGTGGTTGAATGCACTAATGCGCTTGCCTAAGCTGTCCATGCACTGTGACAGCACGGCCTCTAACTCACCGAACACCTTGCATGCTTCATTCTGCTATATCTTCCGCCCGTCTCTGATTCTATCCAATAAAACTACTGAGAAGGAAGTTTGTTGCTCACAGCTGTTCTTTGCCAAATAATAATAAAAAAGAACCCTGCTACATCAGGCTCATCCCTGACCTTCCCTATATGCTTCTCCTTGTAAAATAATTTAAAAAAAACAGCGTTATTGAAGTGGAATATCAGTAACTCGTGCTCCTTTTCCACGTTCGCTCTCAGAGGAGCTGTGAGAGACTTACTTCGTATTGGAATGTGCAGTCAGTGGTTTCACCAGCGGAGGTGCTGATTCTCCCAGGGACATGGGGAGTACACACACCGCATGGAATATTGTTGTTGCATTGTCGGGATGCTGAGTTTACATATTCTCCCCATGTCCCCTTGGGTGGTACTGGGTACCCTCACAAAAACATGCAGTAATCCTGGTCTATAAACTGCCTCCCCCTGGCCAGCTGGGGCACCTGATGGAGGGGAAAGGAACTGGTTGGAATAACTTGTTCCTTAACAGAATAAATATCAAATACTTAATCAAGCAACTTAAAAGAAAAACTGTCTGGGGTGAAACACAAAAGCCAGAGTATCTGTTAAAATGAACTCAAACTAGGTTGAAAGTAAAATACCCCTTTAAAATGAGTTTGATGCTACATTAACTACTTTAGCTAGGGACCCCATGGAATCCCTTCAAGGAGCACTTTGAGGACTACTGGGCTCGACACCAACTCTGCCCAAGCTTTAGACACTTGAATCAGAGCCTTCGTGTTCTCTCACAGGGTCTTGGATTCAAGCCCTTGGTTAGGTTCTTTTATTCTTCAGAACTCCCGGGGTGCACATTAAATATATGCGGGACTCAGTACATGGAAAAAGGACAAGATGTCTACGAATTACACAAGCTAGAATACTCAGTGTTTAGAGAAGGAGAAGGAGATCAGATTCTAAAAATGTCACCCCCCCCCAAACACATACACATAACCATGCGCTCACACGCAGACACGCACACACACCACGTACCCCTGGGGGTCCCAGGACCCCACTTTGAGAACCATTATGTTAGATAATCTATCTAATGGTCTGGCTATATTGCGAGACGAGGGAGCATTGATTTCTAGTGACCTCGAGAACTAATCATGTGATTAGCTGCCGAGGTCAGTAGCAGCCGCACGATCTCATTTGTGGACATCATTTCCCACCTTGACATCATCAGCAGGTAGAAATTAGTGTTTAAAGATGATTAAAGCTGTATAGACTGTGCTTTAGCATGCAGAAGGTGTATAGGCTAACTGATATGGCCGGGTCTGTGAGTGCAATACCAACAAAACCCATAGTCTCTGATAACAGTTTGAATAGAGGTGATGGCCAATCATAATGAGTGAGGCATGCTGTGGTTCCAGCAATGAAGTGTATTGTCTTTAAGGCTGTACCCTAGCCCTGTTTTTAGGACTCGAACTTCGGCAGGAATTTTCGGGCGAACATCCCGACCATTTGTTTCTAATTAATTAATTTATACGAGTGCTTTTAACCAGGCTGCAATTCAACACGATATATATCCGCCTTGAACATGATTAGCGCAGCTCTCTCTCGTCTCTCCCAACATGCAATGGCACTCAAGGCTTTCTGTCTGTCTGTCTGTCTGTGTGTGTGTGTGTGTGTGTGTGTGTGTGTGTGTGTGTGTGTGTGTGTGTGTGTGTGTGTTCACTCCTTGTTTAGTGGTTCCGAGGCTCAGGGGAGAAAGAGAAGACAGGGAAATGTTTATCTGCTGCGTGACGTCATCGTCAGTATTAGCTAATCAAATTTTAGATTACCCCCTTTTTTGCGTGACATTCCCTCTTTAAGTGGTTAATTGATTAGACAGGTCAGGTACACATGCTGACATGAAGCACATCATTTCCAACCCCCACCCATCCACTCAGGGAAAAAATAAAAGTGAGCTCCCTGCACAACATTATACCATAATAGTTTGTATACTGCGTGAGCCCATTGGTTTCTGTGCCGAGGTGGTGGGTGAGCCAGCATCATTCATTCATGATAAATGTGTATCACACGCATGGGCACCTCCAAACCGGTTAAATGTGAATTGGAAGCTGGTTCCACTTCCAAATGTAGGCGAGTGCCAGTGTGCGAGAAAAATAAAACAAAATCCCCAGCTGAATTTGCCTGACATGTCAGCCCATGCGCATCCTGAGTTGTTGTGACATTTGAAGTCCGTTTCAACTAGATGCCCATTCCATTCGATTAATAGTCGCCCATAACCCGCGCAGGTTTTTTTTTCTCCCAAAGACTGAAAGCAACCATCTCCAACTGTTGGCATGGTGCACCGGGGTACTTGGAACGCCCTTACAAGTCATTATCAATCTGTTCGCTCTCGCTCCGACATGGTTATGGGGCGCACTGTGGAGTGGGCGAGAGACACACAGGAGCACGCTGTCTCTCTCTTTCTCTCTATCTCTCTCTCTCTCTGGCACAGACACACACACACAGCTCTGACATTTCTGATTACAGTGATTACCAGCCGTTGCAATGAAGTCATATTTTTGTACCCAATTACAGATTGTCAAGGCAACAAATGAATCTCTGCCCACCAGCGATGTGAATAGGCGTATTATCCCATTCTGACCTGAGATCAGATTCTAAAAATGTCTGTTTGAAAATCACAGTTTTATGAAAAAGCTATGTTTCTATGTCACTCGCTATGAGCTTGTAGATCTGCTATTTTTCAATAGCTAAAGCATAACGTAATGCTAACACCAAAAGGGGTCCCCGCCCAAAATGGGTTAATTTCAAATTTCAATTTATTTTCCTCATGAAAGGCTGTTGTCCGTGTGGCTGCCACGCAGACAATGCTGTTGCTGTATATTGTTAGCAGTCAGACAGTAAGACGCTGACACACGGTTAGGTCAGTTAGGGAGTGTGTGTGTCTGTGTCTCTGTGTATCTATGTGACTGTGTGTGTGTCTGTGTGTATGTGTGTGTGCCTGTGTGTGTGCCGTCCGTCCGTCCGCCCGCCCGTGCACATGCATTGGCTTCTTTCTCATCTGGCAGAGGCATGATATGGAGCTGGGGTTCAAATTACTTTCAGGTGGGGTGAGTTATGAATGTGGTGAAGTTCCCAGGATGCCTCCTGGGGCCCCCTGTGTCTGATGCCACCGAGTAGTCACTCCAGCCTGGAAACTTCTATCTTCCGCATGCCTTTGGTCACTCTGTCTGAATGGAGTCAACAGAACGCACGCAGACACACTGCGTGTGTGAAGGGAATCTGCCATCAGGGTTTCTAATGTCAGGACTTTGCGAGCCACAGCTTTGTCTCGTTCTGTGTGCAGAACTATCTAACCTAAACACTTTGTTGTTGTTTTTGTGTTTGTTTTTGTCATTCTGTTGTCCACTGTATAGGTGGCTATTTGACAGTGCTTCCAGACTGACATGTCCCAAACAAAAATCAAATGGCTCATGAATTATGTACAGTTATTGTCGGTTTCCAAGTTGTTTGTTTTGGGACGAAAAAGGATGTGTACAGTACAATTGTCAAGATGAATGTACATTCCAGACAGGTTTAGCTTGGTCGTGAAAAGGAACAGGACAGAATAGAATGGACTGCCTTGACCTCATTCTAAGCAGTAAAGGTGTGTGCTGTGCTGGGCATGTTTCAAATGGCTCGCTGTCCAACAAAAGATTAAATGGGATGCTACGCTAGTTACATTTTTGGGGCCATTTCTCTTGTCAGCAACTGTGCTGTCACCCCAAAAAAGTAATAAAAGAACTGAGACTCGGTGACAGTTACCGAGGCAAAACAATTTCTCTATGAGTGAGATGCACCGGAGAGAGCAAACAATTGCTTTCATACTGCGACTTATACTTTATTCATGGCAGGGATATGGAGCTGGCAAACTACAGGCAATTCCAAAAATCCTTTTAACAAAATGATAAGAGAACCCCCATCCGTTATCATGGCCTACTGATAATGCCTCGTTCACAGTGATTTCCACCGGCATCTAGGTACAATCCAATACATTTATAACACTGGTGCAGCTGTTTCCTCTCTGCAATCGTCTTTGCCTCCCCTCCCTTTTTTTTCTTCTTCTTCTTCTTTAGCTTTCCTCTTTTCTGTGTCAGACAACCATGGGCACAAGGTACACTATAATGTTTTATCACTTTTCACTGTTCTGATGCCACCAACGGTGTTGACTTTTCGAACTTGCAATTTCTTTGTCTGCTGCAGCACATCGATTTCCAAACCCACAAGGTCATTTCACACAAGGCAGTGAAGGCACAGATCGTGTGACGACAGTGTTTTAGTTGCTATGCTCACAACCACTTGTACACAGCCTAAATGTCAACGTTGATGTTGGAAGCAGCTCAGTCAATACATTTGTGTCGGACAATTTAGGAGCAGTTATCTGCAATAAATGGCTATACTGCACGCACACACATTTATAATGAAAATATGGCACCTCACCAGGAATAATTTGAAAATAGCCCGCAGAGCATGCACACATAGTGTATCAGCAGGAGGAGGTTGGGGTGGTGGAATTACTTTCCTGTGATCACTCACTCAGCATGGTGGCTTGAATGATGATCAGAGTGAGTGTTAGCTGGGAGTTAACTAGTCCAGGGGTGGCCAACCTCCCGGCCAAAATGATCACCCTACCGTTTCCAGGGTTGGCAAGATCATCCAGACAGTGCAGAAAACCACCTTTGCTAGAATTTATTATAGGCTGCAATAATACAAGCATAAGTCAATAATTGTATAGTAAAACCAGAGTTGATTATTTTAATATAATATAAATGGTGAGTGAGTGTTACAATATAAATGATAAAGGGAAGATCATCTGACAATAATGGTTAATCACTGTTGTTTTTTGATCAACTAAATTGATCACCTCTATAGTCCAATCTGATCACAAAAAAGAAGGAATGGTTTGACTGCTTCAAAACATCTATGAAGAAGTGGGAGATAGTAGATCTACAAGCTCACAACGCATCGCTTTGTGCCGCGTTGTGAGCTCGTAGATCGGGTATTTTCACAACTTTTTAAATATTTGTTTTCTAATGTATGGAATTTCTTAGATTTTTCCTTTTATTTCTTCATGAAATTACTGGGGGAAAAAAACAATTGAATGTGTTTGTAATTCTTGTATTTTTGGAGTGTGTACATACAATTTTATGTTTTGAAATGATAATTAAAAACAAAATGTAGGAAACAAAAGATGTATCAGTGTTTGGTAGTGGATGCACACGCAGATCCGACACAACAAAGGTCCGATGCGAAACATGCGATGCGACGCGAAAATGCGATGATCTGACATGCGCTGCTCCGTGCTTGCGGTCATGGTTAGGTTAGGGGTTTGAGGTTTCGGATCAATAGCATGTCGGAACTAAAGCCTGTACCCGTTCGGTAACCAATGGTAGGCTATAGAGCGTCGCAGTCCCGCCCCCTCAAGAGACCTGGTAAATAAATCGCATAGGCATTTCTTAAAGTATTTATTTAAAGACGGTTACGCTGCGGACAAAGCCAACTCGGATCGTGACAAATCATGACAATGAACACAATATTTTGGGCCGATCAAATCATTAGAAAGAAGAAAATAAAGGCAGGAGACAACACTATTTGTTTTGTTTTTCTTCTTATAAATTATTTGATCGGCCCAAAAACATTGTGTTCATTGTCATGGTTTGTCACGATCCGAGTTGGCTTTGTCCACGGCGTAACCGTCTTTAAATAAATACTTTAAGAAATGCCTATGAGGAAAAATGCATTGGGATTTATTTCCTGGGCCACTCGTTGTTCTGAAAGGGGGAGGGACTGCGACGCTCTATAGACCACCATCGGAGGTCAGCCTCTTTGATGTTGGACCTGAGACGAGGGCGTGGCTGACACTGAGCTGGACTTCTGATAATCATACCCAAAGTCAGCCGTGAGGTCAAACATCCTTATACAGTAGTGGTTCTCAAACGGTTTCATTTCAATACATCTGGCCAGCTCGTTGGTGTTCGTGCTCCTACGTATCGTTCTTGAGTACAGCCACACATGTTAACCCATTCTGACCTAAGATCAGATTCATACGAGGTTTCCACTGGGGACACACACTGGTCTGATTAACCCATTCTGACCTGAGATCAGATTAAAAAAATGTCAGTCGTTCTTCGAATTTAAAAAAAATAGCAGACCTACAAGCTCGTAGCGCGCCACTCGGTGGCGCGCTATGAGCTTGTAGATCTGCTATTTTTCAATAGCTAAAGCATAACATGATGCAAAACACCAAAATGGGTTCCCGTTCAGAATGGGTTAATGTGGGACGTCCTCGTGACCGGTGTGTTGGTTCCCACAAATAACAGTTAAACCATGCTTTGCTTGGTCAAAAGATCACACTCACTCCAAACCATAGCCAAAACTTCTGTTCATCATTAAGTTAACCCATTTAGACCTGAAGCCAATTCTAAAAGAAATGACCTCTAAACTCCTAACAGTTTTCTGATAAACCTATGTTTCTGTCAGTGGTGCTAAACCTCGGAACCACGGAACCCCATCTGAAAATGTTGTTTCAGTGACCTCCAAGATTTGAGTTAAAAACGTTCGCTCTGAAAGAATATTATATTCAAAGATTTTCACCACATCTCCGAGATTTTTCTAAAATAGCAGATCTACAAGTAGACATGTAGCTATTTAAAAAAAAAACACCAAAAATACAAAATACACATTGTGGGTTCCCGTCCTAAATGGGTTAATGTTGATAATAGAACTAGAATCAATCTAACTATGTGAAAACATTTTTTTTCTTTTCTTTACAGTGTATACTGTACCTGGATGTTCAACCATTCAGACGGTGACCCCCAGGAACCGCTTCAAGGATTCGTAGTAGTCCACTGTGAGAACCAGTGCCCCAGTTGGTCCTGAGCATGAGGGAGATCCCCTTCATCCAGCTGTCTACAGGTATGTCCTCCTCTAAATGGTAAATGGTGCATTTATATAGCGCCTTTATCCAAGGCACTTTACAGAGATTGTGCATTACATTCACCCATTCACACACAGATGGCAGCAGAAACCATGCAAGGCACCAACCAGCACATCGGGAACAATTAGGGGTTCAGTGTCTTGCTCAAGGACACTTCGACACTAACTCTGGGGGAGCCCGGGTTCGAACTGGCAACCTTACGGTTACCATTCAGCCACTCAACCCCTGAGCCACCGCCGCCCCTCTAATGATCATTGGGTATTTCTGTTATATAGTTCTTTTTGAGTGGTGCAACCACTCCTACAACCAGCAATGTCCGTGTATGTACCTGTTTGTGTACCTGGATGAGCACGAGTATGTGACTTATTTATACCAGTAGGGGGCGCCAGAAACAGAGAGAGGGGTAGTGCTGTGTCTCTAATGAGAGAGAGAGAGAGAGAGAGAGAGAGAGAGGGGGGGGGGGGGGGGGAATTGCACCACTCAGTTCACACGTGTGTGATTCTTTTCTTCCAAAAACTGTACATTTATGTGTTTTAAAGCTTGATTTCTTTGGATACAGCAGCCTATAGGGGGGAAAAAATACTGTCTGCGGCTTTCCCGGACAGTATTTTCTTCTGTTCAAAAGGTCCATCACCCTGTTTTATTCATGGGAACAGAGATGCTTAGCAACTGTATGAAAAGCAAAAAGTTTTCTATAACCTTTACACCTAAGTGGATTAGGTTTTCTGACTCATAACTCACTTTTCGTTTTCTTTTTATTTATTTTTTAGCATTCAGGTTTTGAATATAATCTTACAAAATTGAACAGCTCAGGGATTGGGAATGCTCTGAACACTTTTGGAAGGCACTGTATTATTTAATCAGTGTGCCATTAATTTACTTGGCTTGAACTGCAAATCATCTCCTCCAGCTGTACCAATATGTAACCTTTCAGTCCAGCTAAGCGCGGGTTGTAAAGGCTAACAAGTTCTTGAAGCAGCCAAAAATATAGAACCTCAGGTTACCTACAGTATATATCTATGCCATGGGTCTGGGACACCTATGGGAGTCCTCTGAGTTACTATAGGGGGGCCACCACATTTTTTTCTTATAGGAACCTTTTTTATCATGTATTCCATAAACCACTTGAAGCCTAGCATGCATTCCGCTTGGAACATTCACCGATCTACAAGCTCACAATGTGTCTCAGCACAACACATTGTGGGCTTATCCAGCATTGGCTGTTTTCATCAAAGAGGTTTGGTGTAGATGGAAAAAAAGACCAGACTAAGTACAATGGTCAAGTTTGCCAAGTAAACTACACTTTGACAATCCAACATAGATTATGTGTTTACAAACAAAACACAAAATATAGAGTTTTCAAAACCATGATGAGTATCATGTCAGTATCGTGTTCAGAAGTATAGTATGATGGTCAGTATCATGTGCTGGTCAGTAGCTATCAAGTCTCTATATGTACTGTATCATGCCAGTATTGTGGTTTAACATAATGAAAATAGGTGGTACAGTAGATCTGCAATTTGCACTATTGACAATGAGCATTTTTGCAAATAATTACATGCCAAAAATAGGGACTAAATTCAACTCAATTCAACTCTTGTCGTGGCCTTTTCATTGGAATAGTTGGACACAAAGAATGATGCACGAGACACCGATACATAAATGACATTGTAAAGCCATCGGCTCAAAGAAACATTTGAATGCAGACATATTGAACGCCCAATCTCCCTCTATTAATTTCCCCTTGAGTCAACTTCAGGTCCTCAAAGTCAGGGCATGCCATGGCATATTATATAAGTCTTGATTGGTGTAAATGAATTACTGGATGCTTGTGTTAATAGGGCGTTAAAGCTTTACACGTTCCCTTGACCACTGGAAGCCCTTGACACACAGCAGCCTCTGCCATCGACGTGCGGCTACCGCGGAACAGCTAATATTAGACTATTTGTAGCACCATTAAGTCGAGGATAAAGTCACCCGGCGTGTGTTTCTCTTGGGTGGATTTTAATTTTGCCTGGCACACATGACACGCCGGGGTCAATGATGTTAATAGACGGTACACAAATGTTTAAGATCACTACTTACCCATGAAATAAATTAATCTCTCTTTTAGTATCCATGATTACTGATTGTTCTGCCTAGCGGTCCCAGGAAGGAAGAACATGGTTGCACCAAACTGAGCTGTGTTATACATCAGTGGTTTTCAACCAGTGGTCCTTGAGGGGGCTCCCAGCTAGATGATGGAGAGTTGGTAACCAAATGGACCCTCATTGAACCCTCATAGAATTATAGAAGAACCATTATAGATGACCATTGTAGAATTGGCTGGGGTGGGTGGGAAAGTGTTAAATGATGCCTGTATTGGCACGTTCTCAGGGAAAGAGAAATGCAATGATATCAGTGGTTTTAAAGGCCCTTTCTTTGTAAAGAAAAAAATTAATAAACCAAAAATGGCACCATGAGAATGATTTATATGAAACACGAGGGTGAGCTTGTTTACAGTATTTCATCAATTTGTGCAGTAATTAATCAAACAGCATAGCTGTTGAAATTAACTCCCAGGCAAGTCCCTCGAGTCCCTTTTGCGGAGATGTGATTTAATACAAAGGCGTGATTTTGCTTAGGCTAATAATCGCAACCCAGAACGTGAGATCTTGCATGTCATCCTCTCATTGATGAATACCAGCTTGCACACAAATGCATGTAGGCAAGCTTTATAAAAAAGTGACATATTTGGGTTGAGCTATAACATTGGGCAAAAAGAGGCCCCGAGGGGTCCATTCTGAGCAGCGGCCCCTCTAGCTTGGCTGGGAGCTTCAACAAACACAAAGGTATAAGTCGGCAGTGGATAGGGCCCCCGTCGCTGCACTAGTAGTCTCGCGTAGCCAGACAACTATACTCCACAATCTCCGAATGCTCTAGTCTGGACACATCCCGAATTCCGATTAACCCATTCTGACCTGAGATCAGATTCATACGAGGTTTCCACTGGACACACACTGGTCTGATGAACCCATTCTGACCTGAGATCAGATTCTAAAAAAATGTCAGTCGTTCTTCGATTTTTCAAAAATAGCAGACCTACAAGCTCGTAGCGCGCCACTCGGTGGCGTGCTATGAGCTTGTAGATCTGCTATTTTTCAATAGCTAAAGCATAACATAGTGCTAACACCAAAATGGGTTCCCGGTCAGAATGGGTTAAGGAAGCTGCATGCCTTCCGTTCACGGAAATATATTTTAAAATAATTTTATATATATTATGTGTAGATGATTTCTATTTCTATTTCTATAGTTACTACTGCACTATAGTGACTCCTATACTGACTTTTTAGGCAGGAGGGTTACTGTGCATTAATGTAGCACTCTCCTGGTGAAATTCCATGCCACACTGGGTGAAAAGTAGCGTTCAGTGACTCCATTGTGTATTGGAGGAGGCACAGTTGTCAACACCCTCGCCAGGGCAACAATGGGGCTTAACCCATTCTGACCTGAGATCAGATTCTAAAAATGTCTTCTACGTCAGTCGCTCTTCGAATTTTCAAAAATAGCAGACCTACAAGCTCGTAGCGCGCCACTCGGTGGCGCGCTATGAGCTTGTAGATCTGCTATTTTTCAATAGCTAAAGCACGACATGATGCTAACACCAAAATGGGTGCCCGCCCAAAATGGATTAAATAGAAAAAGAAAATGGTATATTTGTATAGCGCCTTATTACAAAACACATTACGATGTGTTCACCCATTGACACACCGACAGATGGAGGAAACGGTGAAAGGCACCAACCTGCTAATTCAGCAGTTAGAGTTAGGGGTCAAGTTTGTTGTTCAAGGACACACGGCCAGGAGGATCGAACAAGGAACCTTCCGATTCCAAAATGTCTGCTCTATCTCCTGGTGTGCCACTGCCACCCCAGTGACAGGGTGTGTGTGTGTGTGTGTGTGTGTGTGCGTGCGTGTGTTGATGACTAAATTGGGGTTAGGAGAGGGAAAAAAGAGTGACATGTTTCAGTATCAACATCACCACCTCATTTCCCAGCTTATGGTTAAGCTTCTAGGTTATAAAAGATACATTAAAGAAAAGCATGCTGAACTAATAGAAGCTCAAACTCGTTCACACAGCAAAATCTTATAGGCAAAGAGGGAAATCATGGGTACTGACCTCTGTCTCTCTCTCTCTCTCTCTCTCTCTCTCTCTCTCTCTCCAGTACAGAGCCTACAGTGCATACACATGCTTTTT
This sequence comes from Protomyctophum bolini, assembly GCF_963924005.1. Classification (NCBI taxonomy): domain Eukaryota; kingdom Metazoa; phylum Chordata; class Actinopteri; order Myctophiformes; family Myctophidae; genus Protomyctophum; species Protomyctophum bolini. The sequence continues at coordinate 22,866,385 of NC_137885.1, forward strand.
TCCTATTTCAAAATTCTTGTTCTGCATTCTGGGCCCATCACTTCATCTGGCACATAATATGTTTGTCAGGCGTGGAGCCCCCCAGGCTCGGCCAGGCTGAACTCCAGCCATACGTCTTTCTTTCATTACTTTGTCATATGGAGTCCAGTGGTCCCCAACACCGGTCATTAATCCTCTGTCATATCCCCACCTACCAGTGGTGGGAGGCGTTCTAGTTTGGAGGTGTGATCCTTTTGACTTTCCCTCGGGAAGCAGGTGGCTTCATGGAGCTCACATTTTAACTATACTAGCATTATGTTCTCACACTTTTACTCTGATAATACTCTGTTACAAGTACAAGGCCTGTATTCAACATGTGGTCGCAGCACAATTTACGGTACACCTAATTAGACCTAATAAGGTGTATCTAGAAATAATGTGTTTGTTATTACACAGAAGTTACTTATACCCTAATTCTACTCAATTAACCCTACATTATAGTCTAATAGGAATTCGCATAAGACCTAACAAAGCCTAATACGAAATAACATGTTCTTTATTATGCTTTCATTTCCTGTTATTTCCATTTACTATAGTTTACTTTTTACTTCAATGTACAAAAACATTTGCATGAAAATGTATTTACGGTACCAAAGTGAGAGTAGCCTACTAGAATTTGTCAAAATACGCACAATATCAGAGAACTGAAAATACACCAGTATAGAGCCCTGAGGGACTCGGCTCAACCATATGGGGTTTAAGTGGCTAATGGATGCTACCGTGCAAATGTATGTGACAAAAAGTACCCCAAAGGAGTGGGGACTAAATATTACACATATTGTGTGTGTGTGTGTGTGTGTGTGTGTGTGTGTGTGTGTGTGTGCGTGTGCGTGTGAGCGAGTCAAAGTCCCTGGCACAAAACATTTTCAGATGGGGTTTGCTGCTGCAAAGCAACACGCTATGATCAGCTATTCCCTTTTCAAAATGTGTTGATTAATGTCCGCCTGCCGTTAGTTTCCTTGCAATCTGCTTTCAAAGCTATACTTATTAATTATGAAGCTGTTATTAAAACCTATAATAATCAAATTATAAAGACTCAATTAGCCTATGTAATATGATGAATTAGATAGATGCATATAGTCCTATTTACAACCAGCGCTTTGAGGGCATAACGCTGATGTGTCCGGGGATGAAATTGAGTTTGACACCCGTGGAATAGAACATCACAGTTCCTGTAGGCTGTAGTTTTTCATAATATTCCGGGGCTTCATATATCTCATGGCACTTTAATATTGATGCACCAAATTATCACTGGTACCGTGAGCACTGTTGTGTATCCAAAAGGTATCAAATTAATTATAGTTAAGGAAAAAAACTATGCAGATTAAATATTTATTACGTAACTATGTCACAAGATAAACATGTAATCAGCATTGAAAGCTATGTGCCAGCCGTCATTACTTAACCTAGGTCTGTGTGTAGTTCATCACATACTGTTAAGTAATTACATTGTGAAGTCAGCCATACCCACGCTGTCCCGCGCAACATGATGGACAACGCATTACGGTTGTCTTCCAAAATCCCTGCATAATTCATGAGTTAACAGCAGATATCCATTAAATGCTTGTTACCGTTACTTGACACTAATAAATGTGCATTATGATTGGGTCTGATCGGTCGAAACACAAAAAAGAGAAGGATCGTGGGAGGAAGGGAGTGAGGGATAGAGAGGGAGCGGTAGAGTGAGAGACTTGCCAGTGACATGCATCTAAGCGATGATGTAGGGCCTGTGCTTGATAACATTACCATTATAATTGCTTTGAGAAAATGATAATTATGTGGGGGCGAATTAGACTGTAGCCTATGCTGGCCAATTGGCAATGCATATAGCTCAAGCACAGGCCAAATTAATTAATTAATTATTTCTTCAAAGAACTATTTTGTGACCAAGCGTACAATCTAAATATTTAATGTTCCAAACTGCATGGCTCAGCATAGTAAATGCCAACGATTCAGAGCCATTTGGGGTTTTCTTCCCTCGCCAAATGAGGGAGGGCCTCTAGAGATGATTTTGGACAAAAGTGGGAAAGAATAGCAGCCTGCCTCTGAGGGGGAGATAAGTTGCATTATTTGAGCATTGGGATTATCTTTGTTTACCGCCTTGCTACCCTTAATCTCCCTTTTATTTATCCAGAATCCCCGCCCTGTGCGGTATGACAAATGTATTTATAATTTGGTTAATTTGTGTCGGACTCTGTGTGTGTACAAAGCGGAGCGATTTGCTTGAACGCCCTTCACTTTTCCTCGGCGGCGAAAAACAAATAGAACTGCGCCTCGCTCATCTGCTGTGTCCCCCATGCATACCAATGGTGTCAAATCTGCCAATCGATGCCATCTTTTAATTGAAAATAGATGGAAGCTTTTTTATATGCGGCCCGATCTGCCGCACCTCTCACCCACCCATTCCCTTCGATGCAGTGTGACTGCTTATTAGTGACATACTCTGGTTGTTTTTCTTTTTATCTGCATTTGTATTTCTTGTGTACGTGTTTGTTTAAAACATACAAACGGTACCAAGCCTAAGAAACCGAGGCCTAAGAAACATTAATGCTAGGTGGAGCTGGGGCCTTATAATGTCATTAGTCAAAGAACAAATGTTTAATCATCCACTCGCCAGGCTATTGATTTGCCATTAGACAGCAACTATTTAAAGAAAACCTTGAATAGGATTCCTCGATTCTCCCGACGGCGTCTCTTAATCACCAAACGAACGACCTTGGACTTGTTTAGTCGTATCGCTGCACCACATCACGTACTACAGATACCTCTCCCCTGCACTTCCACCAGACTATATATCACCGGGCGATGCCCAGGAGCCACTCGTGATTGTTCTCCTGAGAGACCACATAAGGGATTCATGAGGGACCGTAAAAAAAAGGTATGGAGAGAGCAGTGGTGGAAGAAGAAGGCCTACTCATATATATATTATTTTTTTATACCTTACATAAGTAGCAATACCACACTACAAAATATACTTACAGTACCGCGGGGAAAGTACTCAAATATTATTATATAATATGTTATTATATTATATATACTTTTTAGAAGATTTCAGATCTACAAGCTGACACTGGTGCATCGCGATGCATAATGTAAAGCATACAATCTGCCTCTGAGATGTAGTGGAGGAGAAGTAAAGTATTGACAATATAGGAAATGCTCAAGTAAAGTAAGACAATATATCTTTGTACTTAAGTGCAGTACCTGAGTCCATGCACTTTCAGTACAGTAGTTACTGTACTTTCCAACACTGGGAGAGGGGAGGATTCTGCACAATGAAAACATGCCCCCTGGAGTGCCTCTGCCATCCGCCAACTTTTGTTTTATCCCTCAGAGTAAACCTCAGTGCCTTTAGTAAACACGGACGCAGGCAAGCATCTAATTGCGAGGGCATATGACCCACCCCCCAGGTACTGTGCAGTATATTTTTTATTCTTCGACATGTTTTATGTCTAGATCACCCAGAACGTTAACTCGTATGCCAGCAGTAAGAGTTATACAGTCTGAATTAATTCAAGAGGGAAAGCTCCCCTAAAGGATTCAATGTGCAAGAGAACGGGTCAAAGTGTCTCCCTATTAAAATCTAAACAACACAAACAGAGAAACAGTTATTGGTATTCTTATGTTCGTACAAGTCTTTCCCCGAGTATCCCTGCCCATCTCAGGCTTGAGTTCAACCTTGACAGATGCATTGTGGCCACTTCGATTTCAATTGACACCGAGTGCATTGCAATAGAATGTAGTGTAGAGCCACATCAATGTAGCTCTGCAACTGCGCGCGCACACACACACACACACACACACACACACACACACACACACACACACACACACACACACACACACACTACACAACAGTCACATATGAAATAACAGATAGTTTCAAACCCGGGCCTCGCCTAGCAGATGTTTCATTTGTCCCACACTGTGATACATTGCATGCCAAGCGCAATTCCAGCCTAGATTGCCCTCGCGATGAGCACTTTCTGCATGATTTGTGAAAGCAATATGAAGCGTGGCGCGCACACTCCGCCCGGGTCGGCGCGTTTCGCCCCCTGCATCATCTGCCTGAATGGCATCCATATGATCAGTGCACAACACATCATCATCATCGCCTGTGCCCCGTGACGTGAAAGAGCAATGTATGACTGTAATAAAAGCACCACTGACAGGTGCCATACTGCCTTACACAGTTGCTGTTTCCATAATGATTTGGTACCACCAGTGTAATTTGAGGTTGAGCGCAGCAGAGTGATTTGGCATATTTATAGCTCTTTTTGAATACAAGAGCTAAATGAGCCGTGCCGTGCCGTCCCCATGACATACCCAACATATTTCACACGTTCTTGATTGTTTTTACATATGGTACAGTTGAGTACAGCACGGTTTCCAATAAGGTTCTAATTTGGGCCCTGCTCAGGAGTATAGGTGTTACAGTATGATTGGAAAACCAGTCAGAGTAACAAGGAGTAATGAATGAACAATCACAACGAGTAACAAGGAGTAATGAATGAATAATCACAACAATGTGCAAGATGGCTTTTATATAGTGGCAGCCTAGGAGTTTGAGGGGAGCAGTATATCACCGTTTCCCCCCCAGTTTTCTAAAAGGGTGACCATACTATTTCCGGATAGAACTTTGATTTCATACATAGAATCTTGATATTGTACAGAGATGAGAAATACAACATTTTAAACCATTATTCACTTATGACGGTGCCACGCTGAGTAAAGTGGGCTGGGGAAAAAAGAAATACAAAGAAGATAGCAAAGTATAAAGTTCTTAAACTTCTTCGCTCAGAAACTATGATTGAGTGTGATGAGCATTTTCAATCTACAGCCAGTCTTCCACATTCATTCTACTGTTCATAAGAGCTACTTTACTTAATCTCTCATCTTCAAGCTTCCATTAAGGCATCTGCTGACCTACCCCATAGCAACGCATAAATATAATTTCATTTTTCACGATATACAATAGTGTCCAGAAATGTACATTTCATACAGTCAAATAAAAAATAAAGTTTTGCCAGGGTACTTCAGATCTTTTTTTTTTTCTTCTTTTTTTTTTAGCATATCTGTCTATGTGGAATAATTATGTTTTGCTTGCAGTAATGGACTGTGGCACTTACAGTATAACATCACATTTGATTACTTAGCAAGTTTTGTTCGGGAATCATTCATAAACACTGAACTCACCTGGTCTCTGGGAGTTTGCAATCTTTGGTCATGAATGCTTTAATGGTTTGTGTGTGCAACAACATTTTACAATCCTATTATCTTGTATTACATTACAACACGCTGTGAGCTTGTAGATCAGCTATTTTGCAAATACAATACAAATGTATTTGAATATCTTTGAAGAATATGAACACAAATCTTGTATATGGGGGTCACGGCCAAATACATGACATGGAAAGGTTTACCTCAGGAACCGTGGCGGCTGGGAAAAAGCAAATAGATGCTTTGTCACCCCTGCCCGTCTCCCCCATTCACCCCTTCTCTCTCTCCCATTTCACTCGCTCTGCTGAAAATAAACTGTTCTTTTTATATCAGGAAGCAGCCAAGCAGCTGGCCCAGTGTCACAGTTTGACTGATTTCAGAGCCACCCGGTTCGTTATCATTTGGATCAATTATCCCCCATTTCCCTGGTGACCACCTCGATTCAGCTACCCGGTAGCCACAATGACATGTTCAGGAGTGGTAACCCGTAGGGCAGGCGAAACCCATTTAGGAACACCACGCGACTTGATGTTTATGCATACATTTGCTCTCTGCGCTCTTTTTGTGTGCGCAGAATTTACATATTTACATTAAATTTGACCGTTGTTAGAGGAGAGATATTCAGGCAGGTCCCTGGGTCAAATTAAAGCCTGAGCTAATCGAATTTGGCTCCGGTGCCAGTCACTTTCACCCCTGGATGTCCTCTGTCTGCGTTGGGCATCCGAGTTGTTACAGAAATAGCGATTTGAACCAAACTTTCCATAACCTTCCTGGAAAACAAACTAACTGTGCTCAGTCATCCACACTAGAACACCAACCCAACAGACAGCCAAAACAGAACTCTATAATCTGACTAAAGATCATTGAAGGTCATCGGTTCTCAGCCAGGCGGAACTGCCTTAATACATAACCTTGGATGTCCTGCAAAATCTCTCTTTCACAGTTTTCCCTTTTCTTACCACTGTAAATGACAGCTGGCATTAGTTGGGTTTCCCTCAGAATGTATTGCAAATTTCAAAAAGGTAGGTCTGATTTTTATTAGTGATAATGACCATAATTATAAATTGTGAAAAGACCTGGAAAGTTGGAGGTCATGAAAGGCGACTGTGTGCATATTTTCAAAGCAGACTGTGTGCATATTTGTGCATGCATTTGCCGAGTGACGGTGCGTGATGCCTTCTTTATGCTTGGTTGAGCACGGTGTCGCACATCGAAAATCACCGATCTACAAGGTCACAATGCGTCATACTGACACGTTACAAGCTTGTAGATCGGCTATTCTCGCCACACGACACCGGCACGCAACGAAGTAGGTCTATAACAGGGCTCAGAGATTTCTCATGCAGAGAAATGTCAACATCAGTGAAAATGAGGTTGAGGTAAACACTTTAATGGACTCGATTGGGAGCTGCCTTTGTGTCAGAGGCAAGTTGTTAGATTGACATCCAGAGAGAGAAGTAGGCTGATTAATTATCTGCATATATTAAAGTGGTGTGGCAGCTAAGACAGTGCCTCTTGACAGCAAGTCAATCCACATGAGGTTCGACTCGTTGTCGCGTAAATATTAATATAGACTGTCGTGCGAGCGATGTCATGTGAACTCAATTCCGAGGGGAAAGTAAACTAATTATCACACACGGCTTCATCTCTAACTTATTTGAGCGTTGTTGCTGTTTGTTAAGACTCGCCTCATGCAGGCGTCTGTGGAAAGTTTGTCTGTTTTGAATTTATATACAGTCTGAGCGGAAACTTTGTTTGGCCCTGATTATGCCTCTTGAAGCAAATGTGCCTTTGATGCGTTGACAAAACAAATACAAACTCTAGGATCATTCTTTTTTTTTCCTGCGTTTTTTCCCCTTTTGTTCTCTTTCATTTAGCATGAACACATTGAAACACATTGAAGTCATTCTCATCTTCAAAGCGTGGGGAGGTGCAAGAGGGCAGGAATGATTCATTATCGCAGTAATAGACATCAACACGTATCCCGTGGAGAAACTTAATAAAAAAGGGTCACTTGTACTTATCTTATACTTCAAATATGTATGTATTAGAAATTTCAAAGCTGCACAATGAGAGATTATTTGAGAAGGGCAGCGAGACATTGCTTTTAGTCTTCTTCTTAATTTATCTCTGTATGGTAGGACCTTTGAAGAATGCTTTAATTGAGCTAAAAGGAGTTTGCTTTCAAACAACAGCCCCTAGTAATGGTTTCCTTTCATCCTGCAGTGCTGAGGTCCACCATGCATACGCCTTCTATGCGAGAAGGACAACTGTTATGTCCAATACTGTTACTTTACTTTAAAATTAATGCATGTTCCAATAGATACATGTAGATGTAGTTGTAGTTATTATTTAGTCCAAGACCTTTTCATTGGTTAAATATTTATAAAATCCAAAGACTTTGAACCTGGTATCCCTATTTTGGGCATGGCATTATATATTCCAGACGTTTTAAAAAATGTTGTATGAAAGCCAAACTAAACTAAACCATACAATCTTTTAGCTAGTATTTGTCTGTCTGTCTGTCTATTCTGTCTGTCTATGTGGTTGCCAGTGGCTTTCGCTGAGTCATTCTAATTGCAGTGGCAACGGTATTTACTTGAAGAAGGAGCTGTGTGTAATGGCTGCCCAATCTTCAGTGTTGGCGGCTGCCAGGAGCTGTCAAATGTCGAATACTTTCAGAACCAGGCAGGCAATGTGATTGATTTAGACTTGCAATACACACATTATCATTTCCCTTCAAATAGGCAGGAGGGCCATAAATAGTTGCCAACAGGCTCATAACAGTGTAAACATCCAGCAAGACAAGTCTTTATTTTAACAACTGCCAGCACACACACACACACACACACACACACACACACACACACACACATACATACATTTTGATTTCTTTATTTGAGTCCACATTTATAAAATACATTATCAAGGGCACAAGCCCTAGATGTACAGAATATAGGAAACACATGAACTTATTCACAGCCAACATTGGTCACTTCAGTCTGTCATATTACCAACACCGAAAGTAAATCATGGGTACAAAAAGCACCTTCTCCTCCAAATAGACTGACTGCCTATAATGGAGGAGATTGAACAGTATGTTGCAAGCTGCTTTGCCTTACACTTGGACAACCCTATAATCCTCAAGCCTCTGACCACTAGCCTGTGGACATGGCCCAGGCTGCCAAATGAGCAGTGACACTTATAGCCTGTACTAATGGTTGATATTTTACTTGTTTAGTAAGGAAAGCTTCCTCTAAACTTGAATCAAAAGCACAGCCAACTTCCATTAGAAAAACCTCTCTCCTGTCAATTATAATGACATCTGGTGTATTTGCAGTTATATTTGCAAACACGGTTGGGTCATTGCCTTGAAACATTTCTGGTTTCACACAGGACATGCACGCCAAAACATTTCTGGTTGACCCAGAAATGGGTCCCGGCCAGACCGTTTGGGAAAGAGCTGGTTAGAGCTGGTTCTTCAGTTTAGATTTAGACTAAGCTTGTAAGTTCTACTTCACATTTGCGACAGGAGTTATACAGCACAAGTTTCTTAACCTTCTTTGTGTAAGGGACACCCAAAACTATATGCATTTGGCTAACACACACACACACACACACACACACACACACACACACACACACACACACACACACACGGTATGTGTATACTATACACACATGTATACATGCAAGCGATGGGGGCCATTGGGGGCAGGGTTATGCAAATCACAGTCACAGCCCAGCAGTGCTACAACATAATTACAGTCATATTGTTGCTGTGGGGGCAGTCCATATTTCAACTTCTGAAAATGTTTGCCTTTAATAATAGAACAGGGATGGCAGGTTGAACGTGGTGCCTGTGGGTTTTATAAATATTTAACCAATGAGAAGTATTAGTAATATCAAGAGCTTGTAGCTAAAATATGATTACTACTTTGGATCAGCACCTGTTTTTTTCCCCGTTGTTTGTGTAAACACAAACATGTGTAAACGCAAATTGTGATTGGCCGGAATGGCATTTGTGATGATTTCATTGGTTGAGCACGGAATGTGATGTATGATGATGTATGAAAAGAGCGGCCCTCACTTCACTTCACGTGTGATTTTTCATTTCCTAAATATAGTACCGGTTTTGGACATGGGCGATGATAATATGACATAATGAATAACAATGAAAGAGAGCAGCTATTGGGAGGCGGGCGGCACCTGGCGTGCGTGCATAGGTCAAGGGTGGGCATATCAACCCCATTGACCATATATCAGACGCTAAAGAGTTTTCAATTAGAGAGGGATAGAGAGAGAGAGAGAGAGAGATAGAGAGAGAGAGCTCAAACGATAGATTAATGGAGTGCGTTGGTCCGGTATAGTTAGAGAGATCGTCTACATGCAAAAGTCTCACTTAGCATGATGACGGTCATTACGCCCTCGATCATTATATCATTTCCTTCCAATGAATTTATTGCCAACATAATGTGACTCAGAATATATCTCTATTCTTCTTGGTTAGGAATTATATTCATTTTACAGTGGGATCATCTGGCCGCGTTTGGATATCTATGAATGTCATTAATTTGCAAATCAAAAGTAACGAAACATGCAAAACATGACAAACATTCCGTCATGCTCTCTCTCTCTCTCTCTCTCTCTCTCTCTCTCTCATATTTATTATCATGAGAATGATGGCTTCCATTATCACATTGCAGCTTTTCAGGAATAGAAAGCCTGCCGTTTCTATTAGCTTGGATTCCCCATCAATGATGTCACTGGTGGACGGGTTTCTGGACTGCTCACAGCCCTCCTATGAGACAGACTGAGTAGAAAAATATCACACCCGTGTGAATTGAGGACCGATCTTATCATCATACGTCATCATACATCATCTCATTCTCAACCAATGGCACATCTCCCACCCAATCACGCCGGCCGATCACAATTTGCGTTCTCACTTTTGTCTTAAATTTTTGCGTTTACACACTTTTGTCTTGTTGTTTAGTGTTTAGACAGACCCTCAAAGCTGAACATAGGAGGGGCCTTTGTGGCATTTTATCATGAACATTATTGCGGACCAATTATATGAAGGTCGGTTGAGAAGTGGTCCTTTAACACAAATAGTAATTTGCTTGTCTCTGTGAAGGCTAGTGTCCAACTTATACAGTTCAAGGACATTGACAGAGTGCAATGCTCAAATGCATCCCTCAGACCCACCAGTCTGTGACAAATGCATATCTGCAGATGGTAACTTTACACATTTGTACTCCCTCTAGCACTGAAACCATCCGTTTGTCTGTCCATCTACGTATCCTCCACTTTGGTCTACTCCACGAGGAGGAAAAGGGAATGGTTGCAATAAAACGTGCAGATCACATTCAAATTCCCTGGAGGATGAACCCTAGCCATTTAAGTGACCCCATGCCCATGACCTTGCCTTTGGTGTACCCTTAGGTCAGAATTTCAAATGTGCACACAAGATACAGTATCTCATGTTTTGGTTGACCCCGTGGCCTGTCTTCTAGTGCATTCTAATAGTGGGTTCTCACTATCTGCCATGTTATGAAGACAAAGAGAAGCCTCGTTGAGTACCCAATATAGAAGTTGTAAAATGGAAGGTGTAGATGTGAAATTATGCAAAAATGAGCAACTGCATGGTTTGTGATTTAGGGCTTGGTTAAGTTTAAAAATGTACCAATACTTTAGAGACCAGCTGCCAGAGACGAACACTGAGGGATTCTGTTACTACTCCCCTCCTCTGGCCTCTGACATTGGACAGACCGGATGTTTTGGCAACTCGGCCAGTATTGGAAAAAGTACTCACAATGCTTACTTAAGTAAAAGTATCAATGCTGCGATATGGAAATACTACAAGTAAAAGTCTGGAATTTCAAAATGTACTTGAGTAAAAGTACAAATGTATTGGCTACTCAATTGTATAAAAATATTTTGAAAATAGCAGATGTCCAAGCTCGCAATGCGTTGCATCGTGACACATTGTGAGCTTGTAGATTGGCTATTTTCTACTAATTTCCACCACCAGTGTTCCAAGAACAACAATCGTTCATATTTTCGGTGAACGTGAACTCAACTTACTGTATTTCTAATTGATGAACGCCATTGTGAACGTGTTCATTTCTGGCGTGTTTGAACGTCACTTTCTCACAGTTCAATTTCGTTCAAGAGTGAGTGTTTCGTTTCCATAGAGCCTTCCAGGCGAAACCCCCGCTAATCTATACAGTATGTGAATGAAACATCACTGTCCTCGTTCATTGAATCCTCTGAGCAAAACTAAATACATCAAGTACCATGAAAGACATAATCTGAGACATTATTAGCCACATTTATTGTGCCACATTATCAGGCCCCAGATTGTTCATTCTTTTGTCACTGGAGATTTCAAGATTGGGCACAAAAAGCCAATGGAAAAGGTCACTGTAAACTACTACCAGATATTACTCCTAGTATTTGTTTATTTTTTGCCCTGCCTTGAATGTCATAAAATGAATGAATGGAAAATATACTAGAGTACATCATTCATTGCCGAGACATATTCACTTGGGGCTCTATTTCCGTATCCCTAAACTACTTTGCCTTTTTTACTATTTTGAAAAACATTTTCGAATAGTTAAAATAGCCAATCTACAAGCTCACTATTCAAAAATGTTTTTCAAAATAGTAAAAAGAAGTAAAGGCAAAGTGGTGTAGGGATAAGGGCTTTAGCATGGACGAAAATAATCTCTGTATTGTGCTGCTGGCAGTGAAACTCTTCTGGCCCAATAAAGCTCACACGTTTCAACCTATTCATCGGCTTGGGGACTTCTGAGAATAGGACTACCTTTTAATTCCATACAGTAGCTGGTTTAAGCATCAGATCAGGCATCCTATCAGACAGGGCATTTCATTATATGTGTCACGAGTCCAATATTTCTTCATATTTATTTACTTGGCCGGCGTTTCTGCTAAGTCCGCTTGGCAATGAGTAGTGCGTAGGGTCTGTTTAATACCGGTTGCAGTCAACATGGTCAATACTTAAACATCAGCTATTTGTTTTAATCTTTTACAACTACCAAATAACATTTTATAATAGCATACTTGAGAGCCCTGTTCATTTAAAAAGTGCCTCCTGGAGGACCCTACAATTATTATTTGACTTGCTAATGAGCGCATGCTGACTAAGGTTGAGCCCTTTGCTGATTAGAAAGTATATTATTTGTTTATCCAGACAGGCAGTGCGTAGTTTTCCCCCTCGGATAATGACGTGGGATACATTTTGATGTTTTGGGGTTGTTATCTTATATTATTCATTGTGACTGAGGACTTTTATTAAAGTTTGAGTTTTTGGCAGTTTATTGAAGTTTGAAGTTTAAGGTATGAGGCAGTAAAAATTGTTTATTCTTGTGTGGTATCGGAAAAACATAGTGTCCATTTAGATGAGAGCGTGTGCAAATGGAACCAAAATACCAAAATGGACCAGTATGGGTCCATTTGGTTCCATTTGTAGGCTACACTCCCTGTGTTACAGTAACACTGAGCATTTTACTTTTTTTCAATGTTATTGTTGAAGTGCAGTTTTATTGTTTGTCAACCCTTTTGTTCTAGGTCAGAAATTAACCAGTGATGGATTATATTTGGGAGTGTAAATGTGGGCCTGGCGTGAAGATTTATGTGACACTGTGCACCTGTCTTCCGATGACCATGCCGCGACCGCTGCCCTTTCCCTTTGTAATGGGTTCAAGAACGCCAGAGAGTCGACACACAACACACCTGCGGACGCAGGAGCTCGGCACCAGAGCTCAGCTGCCAACGTTATTTATCGTTGGTGATGTGGACTACGGCAACAGAGTTACGCACGGTCACCCTTGGCCCAAACCGTTGGCCCTGCACTCGCTAGCGTCACGTATCGCTGCAATGTAAAAAAAAAAGAACGGGTTCATTTGGTTCCATTTTTGCACTCACAGGTCCATCTCATTCCTCTTGTCTGTACCCTCTTCTAAGGTAAATGATCACTAAGGATGTCACTGTGCAGTGTGCACGGTGTAGAATTCCATAGATGGACCAATATTTGACTCTAGTCGTCTAGTTGGGATTATTTTCGAGGTGAACTGACAAACTACTACATGAACAACTCCCACTGATGGTGAGATATAATAAATATAACTACTATATGGGATGATGCCAACTTAACTTAGTGAAAATGTATTTACACGATCCAAGCATGACCTTTTTTCAAACATCAATATATTATTTTAATATTTGAGGCACACATTAAATACTGTACATTTTGCAGTGTAGGATATTTTTTTACGAGTGAATAGGGGGCACAGTATATCTGTACACCAAGGGGCCTAGTCTGTATACCATACCGTCATCTCAAACTGTAAAGCAGCTCATATGGTGCAGATTGTTGTTCAGCCCGAGGCATTGTTACTCATTAAAACATACAGCATATACTGCATTCCTCTCGTGGGGACACCGCAACAGGCTGGTGGGCACGATGGGATCCCCAAACCGTAGTTTAGTAAACGCTGACACGGAGCGATTTTAATGAAATTTGCAAGGGTAGGCCTAGATATTAATTCAACTCGCCATTATTCTATTCACTTTATAATCATTGAAGTAAGCATGTGAACGGCTGTGGTACACACAGCATAATGACTTGCATACGTAGGTAAACCTTCCTATGCAAATCAAATCACGAAACCTTGTATACATACTTTTGAGTCGAAATGTTAATAAATCATTGACTGGGAGACCAACAGTATATAAGCCATACTGTGGAGACTTGTATTTTTGATTTGCATTAAAGAGGCCTATTTAACGGTAGCACCAAAACATATTAACACAAGCTTGTGCCAAAATAATAACTACATTGGAATCCTTTATTTTTTATTTACAAATGATTATTATTATTTGTATCAGACATAGAACGTTTCCGCCTCACAGCAACACGCTTAATTGTATCATCAACTTCAAGTAGGCTACTAGAGCGGCGGGGAGAGAGGAGACCTGCATGGTCGCATCAGGGAGCTGTGGCTTCATGGCTTTTGATTAGTGCCAGGTATTAATTGGAAGAACCTTAATCACACCCTGTACGGCCATGGGTCTGCTTTTAGTCCATCCATCCTCCTTCAGGTGCAATCTCCACAGGTTCCTTAACACAATCATCACAGCGCTTCTTCTCCTGCACACAGGAACCAGATAATCCCTCTCCCGTGTGATTTTCCAGCTGTCACAGTGGCAATGGCAATTACTGCCCCAAGGGTGCCAGGCAGGTGGTCTTTGAGTTTAAAATCAGTCAGACTACAGGGGCCATTTATCCGAGTTTACATTACCTGACTTTATCTCAGAGCCAAGCCTGAACAGATGGGCTAAAGCCAAATATGTGTTCTTTGTCTCTATAGCTATTTTTTTCAAATTAACTATTGCATGATGTTTGACAAATGGCTACAAAGTCAGCACTCTTCAGTTTGGTTGATTTAGATTTTGTGTCTGTATAACTGCTATAGTAGACTGTACTCTGTAGAGCCTTAAGTTTTTATCTCAAACTTTCTTACCATACATTAATATTGCTGCTTATTTTCGTACCTCAGCAGGCAATGTTCTAATATTAATTTCCCTGTCAGACTCTGATGAACCATTTCCTATTATTGTGTATTGTGTGTTCAGTGCTCAACCTGTAGGCTAAGCCACAGTCGTAACGCTCTAAAGGTGCACCCGCTGACTGTCAGAATATTTATTGTAAATTAAAGAATGATTATCTTTTCGGCGGCAGAACATTTGCTGCTGGATAGGGGCTGAGGCGAGTCTACTGTCTATTTCTGGCGAAACCTTTCAAAGTAATTGGGTATCAACCCGCATGCCGTACACCGCATCTAAAGGTCAGGCAAACTCTCCCAGGAAATCTTTAACTACAAGCTTCCATCTTCCAATATGATGCCAATATGACACACAATATGTGGAATGTGACTGAACTCTCCAATTCTTCCCCCAATGCTATTCCTGATTGCAGTGACCTTCTGCATGCATTAGACTACGGGTATACTAGTGTGGCATATGTATTCAAGAACTTGAAGGGAAACTTCAATATATATATATATATATAGGGGGATTTCGCTAAGAAACACCAGACAAGGGCGTGTCTCACGTTCAAGGGTGTCATCTGTTTGACAGCGTGTCTGGTTACCATGGCAACGCACTCGAGTGATAGGCTATGTCTACGTACCTAACGTTCTCCGTCAGTGTGAAATGATGCTGGCGCCGCGCCCCAATCAACAATCAGCGACAGCCGCGGGCCGCTGGAAGTTCACTATAAAAGACTCATTCATTCAACGTTTGGCAGCGGCTGGTTCACCATGGGCAAACGGAGGCACGCCTCACTTGAGACACGTCGGGTGGTACGTTTATTCCGTCTACCTCGCTTACCCCACATACTTACATAATTGAAGTTTGCATTCTCATTGTCACTTTTAGGATGGGACCTGGAAACGTCAGGAGGAAGGAGGAGGAGAACGGAGCCTACTAAAGAAACCTCGTATATCCAAACACTGCAGAGGGAGAGCGGCGTGGAGTATAACCTCGTAACCTGCAGCCTATGGAATACAGGGCGGAGGAGGTCAGGTAGGAGATCCCTAACTAAACACTTACCTGCCATTCCGTTGCAGCCACCGCTCACACCGCCGTCCACCTAGAAGAGAAAAGAAAGGCCACACTTATTAGTTAAGCTCCTTTTACTGCAGCCTCACAAATACTTTGTGTTGTGGTTTACCTGAAGACTAGACTGGAACTCACCTGTGCTTTCTATGGCATAGGCAGCTCCCAGCAGGATCCGTCTGGGTTTCCGAGGCTACCTGAATACTAAAGGCCTATTCAATTTTTTCAATTCAAAGGGCTTTATTGGCATGAGAAAACATACGTTTACATTGCCAAAGCAGAAAGAACAATACAACAATACAGCAATACAATCAAAACTTATGTACTTTGAAGGTCAGAATCTTCAATAGATCAACTTCTGTGTACCAAGATAACTCGATGCAGGTATAGTGCAGGAATATACACAATGATTAGTCTTTAGGGTGGTTGTGTTCCATTTGATATCCTTCTCCTATCACAGCAACTCACAAATCTTGCTGCTGTGTTTGCACATTGTTGTACTTCGCCCAGCAGATATGGGAGTTTTTTGTCATTGGTCATGTTTTCAAACTCTCCGTGTGTGGTTGTAATCTGTGGGAAGTATGTGTCTCTGATGTCTTGGTACAATGGACAGATGGTTAGGAAGTGTAGCTCGGTTTACACTTCGTTTAGTGTGCAGTGGGTGCATAGTCTGTCTTCTCTCGGGATACAGGTCTGCCTATGACGGCCTTTCTCGATCGCGAGACTGTGCTCACTGAGTCTGTACCTAGTTAAGATTTTTCTTTGTTTTGGGTCGGTCACGGTGCTCAGGTATTCTGCCACTGTGTATTCTCTGTTTAGGGCCAGATAGCATTCTAGTTTACTCTGCTTTTGTGTTGCTTCTTTCCAATGTGTCAGATAGTTTTCCCTTTGCTGTTTTATAATAATATAGTCTAGATTTTCGGTGGTGAGGTGACCACCGCTCCGGTGGTCAGCTCATGTTGTAGTTCGGTGGTTCGGTGGTTGTAGTTCGGTGGTCACCTCACCACCGAAAATCCAGACTATGTATGAGCCTTTACTGAACTCTCATCACTTGCAGTGCGAAGACCCAAGGAGACAAACATTTAAATGTTTTATTTGAAAAGTGAGTGATTTCTGGCCTGTCAATTTGTGTTAATAAAACACGCCGTGTCAAACCTGCGCTAGTTGTAATCCAGACTTGGACTCGACCCAAATGGTTAAAAAACAAAAAACAAAACAAACCAATAGCCCAACCAAATGTTCTACATCCAATGTGTTTGCCTTTCAGCCATACCGGAAATCAATCACGTACTTGAATTAGTCTTAGTCATGACTGAGACTCAATTAGACCTGGTCATGATCCAGACTTGGACTCGACCCAAAAGTTTTTTTGTGCCTATCAGTCGTTGACACAGCACATTTTCACTAAAGCTATAGCCAAATGTGCAGACCGATCAATTCCGCAAGAGCAGATCATCTCTGTGCCGTCAGTCCAGCCTCGTCTATTTCAATTCTCAATCCTTATCACAGCATTTTTTTGCCCATTATTCCTCGACGGGACAATTTGACTCAGCAGTGCCCGGCCCAGCACAACTCCACTTTTGCTCTGGCTCGCCTCTCACACACACACACACACACACACGCAGACACACGCACACACGCACACACGCACACACACACACACTGAATCGCATCCATTCACCCTGGCTCACGTGCATTAACATCCACTCACGGGAACGTACGAATAAAGTATGGCCCCATACAGTCCCCTGTGGCCAGTCACAGAGCGTTCCCATATGAGCACACGGGGCTAAATGATTGGAATGTTCCCCTCTAAATGGAACGCTTGGTAAACATCAGTCGTCCTGAACTTTCCCGGCGACGGGTCCTCTAAATACACGAGAATGCATTGACACAGCATTCCGCTCCCATTAACCTCTCGTTTCTCAACATGCTCGTGGCAAGGGAAGGGCCCTGCTTTGCATTTACAGGAAAGGGCTGAGTCCTAGGTAGATTGAGCATGATGAATGCTAATCGATGATACAGTGCGTTCCCAGCTGCATAATGAGCTCGTCTCTCAACTCTCACACCTCTGCAAATGGAGTTTGGCTCCTGCCCTTCGTCTCTGCATTCAAGTGCATGCGTGTACGCGCCATTAAACCCGGACGTGAATAGCTGAACCAAAGACAGCGGGCCTGGCGCGGCACGCATATTGAGTGCTTTTGTCATAAATTCGTAAATCGTAAATCATCGTCGTAAATCCCACCTTGAAATGCCGGGGTGGATTTAAGGATTTTCAGACCTGTTTCAAAGTGATGTGTGCTGTTGTACACCATCCCCCCAACAGGCGCATGCAAGCACGCACGCACGGACGCGCGCGCGCACACACACACACACACACACACACACACACACACGCGCATGCAAGTTATTATCTGCTTAAGTCATAGTCTACAAATCATTTGATACACATTCTATGAGCTTAGTGTGATCGATATTACTTACATCACACTTATTTACAACTTTATTAGGCTTAAATCATAGCGTGCACGCTATGATTTAAACACACACACACACACACACGCACACACACACACACACACACACACACACACACACACACACACACACACACACCTTTTTTAAGTGGTGCAACCACTTCTACATCCAGCTTTGTCCGTGTACCTGTGTACCTGTGTACGTGTGTATGAGCACGAGTATGTTACAGATTTATACCAGTAGGGGGCGCCAGAAACAGAGAGAGGGGTAGTGCTGTGTCTCTAATGAGAGAGAGAGAGAGAGAGAGAGAGAGAGAGAGAGAGAGGGAGGGAGGGGAGTTGCACCACTTGGTTCACACAGGTGTGATTTTTATAAATCAAATAACTTGTGTTTCTGTGCCATTCCCCTGTGAGCTTTTGTTGCTTAGTACCAAGCTTAGACCTGCGACTAAGCAGTTATCTCTGTTGTGTACACTTTATGGCAATACACTATATGGCACATATAGTTACAGAGATAAACAAAATAATGAAACAATCGCTATGCTTTGCCGGGTGAACTGCAGTGCAATGGACTCACTCACTGTGAAGCTGTCTTTAGAGACGTAGGCGTCCATATTTTATTTTATCTCCAAACCATGCACCAAGTTGAAATAAAATAGCCGCACGGTGGCGCACAACAAGCTGACGTGTTATATATTATTATTATTAAAAAATATTAACCATGTATGACAAATGTGGTACAATATACGTACACTAGCATGACTGAGAGGTCATGGTAGGTAGATTTTGAAGTTGATTATCTTTGCTCATGAAGCTTTCAGAAGGTTCCCCTTCCATGACTATCATCATCCATCATCATTCCATCATCTCAAAAATGTTTTACATCTGAAACATTTTCTAAATATGAGCACATGCTACTTCTGTCCCTTTTGTTCTTCAGTCATGCTAGTGAGATGACAGCTTTATTGTTAAGCTCTACTGTCTCTAAGTAACTAAACAAAATAAAAGTAAGTAAATAATTGGGCTGGGACTTTATTTCTAGCAGCAATTCCGCAGTGGAACGTTAGAAAACATCTGTTTTGCTTCAGAGGACACAACATCCATAACAGATTTACCAATACCAACATTTTGTAACTCCTACTTGGAGTCTGGACTAACATGGAATAACATTAGCCCCACATGATGGAACCTCTCACTCCCATAGTTATAAAGGAGCTCACTCTGCTGTAATGTAGCAGCCTCTCTTCCAGCTTCCATGGGGCTGGACTGGCGTTAGCCTCCACGCCGTCTGCATGCGGCAGCATGTCTCGCACCGAACACAGCTTTGTTCGCGCTGCCGTGATATTATGCTCGTCTCGATGCGAGACGCGCGGAAGCAGCCATAGCGTGTAAACCAGCGTCAGTCCAAGAAAACGCCGTAACATTTTGTTAAAACATACATATTTAGCCCCATGTTCGCATGCCCCCGCCCCCTGTCAAAAACAGCTAAAATCGCTATAACGAAAGAAAGCGGCAAGTGAAAGAAAATGTTACACTCATCTTTTACTTTCTCTATAATAACGTAAAACATGAACATGAACATTTTACATGAACATGAACATGAACATTTCTTCAAACATGAATGGTTGAAGAAATCCAAAGTTCTTTAAGGGCAATGCCCTTTCACTGAGAAGGCTGGTTGGACCAGAACACTTGAAGGTCTAGTAGTGAAAGCATGCACTTGTTGTATTGAATCCCCAATGGGAGCAATTTATGTACAAGCTTAACAAAGTGCATTGCAACAAAAGCACAAGAGTTTCCAAAACGTATGATTGCACGGCAGTGTCATGTGGCGTATGACATGATCAAGTCCTAAGTCAACATACAGATCGTTGTCTAAATTGGAATCTGAGGCTCTGACCAACGTCAACGAAAAAAACGTTTTGAAGCCACTATCATGCAATATCTTGTAATCTTGAACACACATTCTTCCATGACAAGATAAAGTCATCTATTGTATCCCTTTCAATGGTGTAAAAAGAAACCCATCTCTCTCACTCTCAACAGAGTGTGCTGATCAGAATGGACATAGTGATGAAACAAGGTGAAATGTGTATGCCCTGCTGGGGTTATTATCCTTTCCAAAGTGACTGGTATGCAAATGAGCTTTGACTTGTTTGAACAAAACCATAAGAGGACTGAATGCTGGTCCTATTATGAACCAGTAGTTGTCAAACTTTTAGTGCCAAGGACCCCCCACATTGATTGTTTAAAAAATAGCAGATGTATGTATACAATGTACAAATATGCAATTTTTGAATAGCCAAAAATGGATGGTCATCAGGTAAAGATAGCCGATCTGACATACAACCAAGTATTTATAGGGTTTACCAGTAAGTGGTTTACAAGGCCTCTGTCATGTAATGATTGTTAGCACTTTTCAAGTACTCAAAGTGAATCATTCATTCATATATTATGAGGTGAAGTGGCGAACAGTCGACGCCAGCTTCTTAACTTTCCACATTCACACACCAATGGTGGAAAGCTAGCACGGACCGACTCATTGGAGGCAGTGTGTGGGGGTTGGCTGGCTGGCTGGATGGATGGCTTGCTGGCTGGCTGGCTGGCTCGCTCACATTTAGTTTTATTACTATTGTCATTTTTTTTCCTTCCACTCTCAAGCCGTTTGGGTGCAATGGTTTATCTACATTTAATCCAAAACTGAGTTCTTACTTCAAAACTGTTGCTGCTGGACAAAACCTAGAAGAATCTGAAAGATTTCAAAATAAATAATGTAAAAAGCCTGACGTATTTACATTATTTAGTGTATTGCCAAGGTTTTATCGCGCGTAACACTTACTTTGAAGAGCCAAATATCCGTAACCGAATGTTACAATGACAAACTGCTGTGTGTATTGTCATCCCCGGATGTTGTTGTGTCGGAAAAAGCTGACTGCGAGTGTCAGCCCGACTGCTACAGCCCGTTGAAAACCCTTGTATTCACCAGAAACAGCCCCCTCAATGTCCTTTCTGAGATACAGAGCTGTGAATGGTGGGCTTAGACTGGAAGTGGATGCGAGCGCATGTTCAAAATGGCCGCGGCCAGTGTCCCACTCTGTGTTGATGCGGTTAGCAACAGCAGCATCCGATACGATCGTATCAAAAAAGGGATTAAAGAATACAAACCCTCAGACCCGAGAATCTCCAGTTTGGCGGGCTAGGGTACTAATTTAAACCTCCGTGTTCCTCGTTTCTGGCGGATTCCTTGTTAACTTGATAGGCTCTCTCTGGATGTCTGGCTGGTTGGCACAATTGATTCTGTGAGGGGGGGGGGGGGGGGGGATATACGGCAAAAACAAAGGGTATTTATTCCTTTATTAAGGATCCTGGATGACTTGGTTCTAGGCTTAAAATTCCTATTTTATGAAATCTCTATGGGAAAAGTTAATGGGCCCTAACAATGGAACCAGAAATTGTCCGCCACTGCAATGCCCTATATAGTGACCCTCTTGTTGTGTGATGCCACAGCTTTTAGCTCGACGCCGAAGGACGCTTTAATATTCAGGGCAGGGCAGCAGGCAGCCTCGCTCCCTGCGTTGTGGCAGCAGCAGTAGGTATTCCCCACAGGCACACCTCCCCATGGAATGACAAATTCACAGAATAAGGGAGAGGTTAGCGATGGATCCGCACGACCACTTTTGGCAGACAGGGCCGCTTGGAGCGTTACACGTCGGGGGCATAGCAGGTTTTTCCCCAGTTCTCGATAGTGTGTGTGTGTGTGTGTGTGTGTGGGGGGGGGGGGGTCGACTGGGTGGGGGGTCTTTTGGAATGCACTCAAACAGCCAGTAGTGACTGATGGACTCCAGGGATGTTTACCCATGCCCGCTAGAATGAATGCAGTTCATTCTCTCTCTCTCTCTCTCTCTCTCTCTCTAATTTTAGATTGTAACAACTTTAACCATTATTTTGTACTACACGCTATGAGCACCTATCGGCTATTTTTAGAAAAATCGTGAAAATGTCACATCTTTGAATATGCACTTTAACATTGTTTTTACTAAAATCTTTGATTCTGGCGTGTCCCTACTAGAACTAAATATTTTGAGATTGATGTCGGTGGCTAAATAATAAATACATATAATGTTGGGGGTCCTTGGCAGGAAATAGTTTGAGCACCACTGATTATAGCAACATATGTTTTTCACCAAACTGTTTAGATTTAGAAGACATCTGTAGAATCGGCCTCAGGCCTTGATGGGTTAAGACTTCGAACCGCTCAAGGAAATCACGTGGGGAGTGTGAATGTCCCAAAGCCATAATGGTACACAGTGAGCTGACGCGCCCCTGCCTTATGTTCCACATCAGATGCTCTAGACAGTGTTTTACATCATTTAACTTTCTTAAACATGCCCTAATGGAGAGGATGACATCATAACATACGGTCAGCAGTATTTGAATGTACCCAACTCCATGTTGGGTACATTAGCATATCTTTACAATTCTTGTATCTCCAATCCATATTCTTATTTTCCAAAATAGCTGATCTGCAAGCCCACGCGTTGTAATGATGAAACAATTATGAGCTTGTAGATCTGCTATATCCAAACAAGAAATGGTTAAAAGAGATGGCTGTAGGTTTTATAAATATTTAAAGAACACCCTCTCGTGTAATACTGCTTAAATAAGAGTTTGTGACTAAATAATATGGAATAATGGAATAATGGAATGAGCTTTTTGGAGTTTTGCCACAAAAAACAAACAGAACAGCTCAAACTGTCACCCACCATTGACCTTTTTATGTAAGTCCGGACAATAACCCCCAGATTGCGTAAACATGGCTGAGATTCAGTGAAGCACTATAAACATGCACGTTATCTTGCACAACAAGATACATTTGAATACCACAGTTTTTCACTCCAGTATTTAACATGTATTTAACATGAGGACAAATGTGACAGAGCAACTTTCACTTGTGGTATATTTGGACTCAAGTGCTGGGGTTGAGTATTTTGCCCACCACTGACTGCCGGGGAGGTCGGCTTGGGCGTCAAATGGATTGCCCATTACTTTTATTAGAATATCAGGCTAGTGCATACTTCAGCAGCTGCTCTAAAGCATACCCATCAGCAATGATATTAAACTTTAAGCCCATAAGGCCATTCAGTGCCTCTGAACAAACTCATTTCTGGAACGTAGCCATGAAGGATCAGCATCTCGGGATCATTAGGAAAAATATAACCACCATCGAGCGGCTCTCTGAGGAACAATGGCTTAGAACTTGCTTAATAAAAACAAAATTGTGTGGGCGTGCATGCATTTGTGTGTGTGTGCGCCGTGCACGACTGCACCGTGTACATTTGATTGTGAGTGCGTGTGCACTGTGCGCACGGAGGTCTGTATTATTGATCACACCAAGTTTATTGCAGGTGTGACAAATGAGTTCTGGACAATATTTTCGATGGCTAAAGCAGATAATAACTTCAAAATCGAAATCATAATTCAATATAGGACTAGTGGTATGGTGCATGTGTGTGCGCACATGCGAAAGTCTGCATTCATGTGTGTGTCCATGCCAGTGGGGATCGATGGACACATAAACAAAAACAAATAACATACAGAAAGCCAAAGAGAAGAGTTAAATCAATAGCTTTTATCCATGCTTTGCCATTGTGAGAGGTGCAAGTGGTTGCACTACCCTTGCCAGCCCTAGGGACAATCAGTCTAGACAAACTGTTGTGCAGAGCTCCTAATGATAGAGAAAATAGTTGCAATTCCTTTCAGACGAAGTACAATTTCTATCTTTCCTCTACTCTTTACCAGCACAACTAAATCTTGAGGGATCAACTTGTATGCAGACCAATGGGGTCAGTGCCTTGAGCTGGTTGAATATAATAATAATTCATATATGCCAGTATGTGATTTTATTTGGCGGAATTAGTTATGTCTGTGCTTGTGACACAAGTTGCTTTCTTTCTGCTACTGTTTCTCTTTCTGTCGGGGGTTACAGAGAGTTCAACAACTTACAAAACAACTACAAAGGTGTGCCTATATAGTGGAGCACAAATCTCCACCAGGCCGGGTAGGACAAGACTGCAGTCAGTAGTTTGGAACTCCATGTACCCTGAACGGATGAGATGTTCTCTGATCTGATCCCACAACCTGGAGGGACGGCACATCTCCAGGTTATGAGTTCACTAAGAATTCGCTGGCCAAAGATCTGCATTTTCTGCTGTTTCTGTATGTGGTTGAGCGACTTCCTTGGCAGAATGCACGAGAAATACGGTCCAGCTCGGTCTAGTAGTCAGTGAGACACGCGTGCACGCACGTGTACACACGCACAGGTGAAAACCTTAGAGTATATATGAATAGAGACGGCACCCGAGTTCTCCTCCCATCCACTTGCATTAAGTTGCTCTAAAGCGCATGAGGCGATTTCACTCCTCTTTCCGGGTAGGAACAGAGTGCATTCTGGGATAGATTGCCCCAAACACATGAACACGCTGCCGTTGACTATCATTGCACGTGTTTACGTGCGTTCACGTATGAAACA
Organism: Protomyctophum bolini; assembly: GCF_963924005.1. Lineage (NCBI taxonomy): Eukaryota > Metazoa > Chordata > Actinopteri > Myctophiformes > Myctophidae > Protomyctophum > Protomyctophum bolini. The sequence continues at coordinate 22,891,294 of NC_137885.1, forward strand.
GCGTTCACGTGTCATCGTAAACGTGCACAATGATGGTCAACGGACCAGCGCGTTAATGTGTTTGGGCCCACGCTGCAATACCAAATTCGGCCACTATGTCCATTTCGCCTCAGGGTTTCCTCTGGGTGCCGTCTCTATTCATATATACTCTAAGGTGAAAACACTCTCTGACGCACTGCCATTATGACGCGCTCAATAGGCTACTAATGCTGTCCCTAACCGCAGGCAGAAGCCACACAGTCGGAATGGCGGTCCGTCGGAACGCTGCCACTGTTCCCCGTCACTCTAGCCACAGCCCTTGGCTTGGTGAAGATAATAACGGCAGAAATCAATCACTTGGGATCGTGACTGGTGGATTGACCACGCATCTCATGGTAATACAACATGCTCATTTGTGTGTCAAATGAAGGCCACGATGGAATCATATAGGTCTTCCAAGAGCATAAGGCCTTTTTAATGGTCAATGCACAGGGCGGTTCAACTGACAGCTGTTATTAAAGGCTTTTATCCAAATACGTTGAAATGAGCCTACATCCAACCCCACGGCCAATTTGGTTTGCAGTGTTCACAATGGAGCTGATGTGCTTCATGTGTGCCATTAGGGATATGACGTGTTGCATTTTGATGTACAGTATAAATGCTGTCCATACAGTAGTTAGCCTCCTTTGCAGGAACAGAATAATCGCACATTCCCGAAGAAATATAATCACAGTATTTCACCCTTAGCTGGAGATTCTTAGTTTTGGTCCTGATCATTCAAGACAAGAGTAGGCTGATAGGAAAACAAAATAATGCAATAAATGAATATATCAGTAGCAAAAGGGTACATATTTATGCACACCATAAATAGGTGAGGTATAATGGTTACAAAGCTGAAAAAAATAGATGCTGGATACAGACAGTATTATTTCCCATTAACCCTCACATTATGTTTGTGGTAAATTTGAACCCATTGAACGTTTACTGTACCTACATAAATGACAAACATCCACTCCCCCCCCCCCTTTTCCTTAGTTTTAATTAATTGTCCTAACTTAAGGGTGCAGGGTATTCAAATGGTCAATATCCTGTACGCATCTGTGTTCCATGGGGTCAATTTGACCCATGGCTGTTAGGGTAGGACAGTGGAGTAGGACCCAAATGCAGGGCAAGGAGGCAGGTAAGGTTCAATGCAAAATTATTTAAAGCACACGCTTCGGACAGCTATAGGCGCGCGAGAGTGTGTTTGTTTTCAAATCCCTGCATCTGTTTATACAAATCAGACTATGTGTTTATGTGTTCCAAATCGCTCATTAGTCATTACTAACCCTGTCCCTATAACCCTAATCGCATTCGGAAGCATATACGTATAGTCGGAGTGGCGGTGCGTCAGAATGCCACTCTGTCCCCCAGGGAAATAGGGAAAGAATAGGAAGAACTGCTGGGAGAGGAAGTTGATGTTTTCTGCTAGCACTGTAAGCTGTACTGTCATCTCACAAACAGAATATGGGATTTGGCTAAGAGGAGCTGCTGCAAGACTGAAAAGGGAATACATACATAGTAGAGCAGGCACAATGTGCATGTGAGCACATTGGGGAGTTATCGCATTACCTTATATACTACTGTCCCTCCCCCCGTCACTCCCACTCACCCACCCAAACCCACGCACACACACACACACACACACACACACACACACACACACACACACACACACACACACACACACTCAACAACACACACACAAACATACGGGAAATGCTTCCCACTCATTTACTGCCATCTGGGCCGGATCCCCCGCCGGTTTCCGACCACTTATGATGTTGTGTAATCGGCTGGTAATCTCACTCTCTGAGGAAGCCGACGAGAGAGGCTCCGCATCCCACCAACCTCGATACGAGCCTCGTATACGTTTTCCCCCCGCCTTCCCCCTCCGTCGCTCATCACGCGCAACGGGATTGTGTTCCGAGGGCCGAAAGCCTGGCGGGAGGCTCTCTTTTGAAAGGCCATTATGGCAGCCCATGCGAGCCCACCCCCCCCCCCTGGGCGCGTTCAAAGGAGAATGCGCGTCCACCCCTCCATGCGGATCCTGACCTTCTATTATGAGCGCGAGGGTCTGCTCTTTGGTTGGTGGGTCGGTGCTGGCAGAGGCACGGCAGACTTGTGCGTGTGTCTCTGTGTGTGTATTGGGGGATAGAGTTGGACGGGAACGGGGAGGGCGGGGGGGGTGGTTATCTTCACGGCTGAACAGGAACTAGACGAAGGAGCAAATAAAGAGAACATCTTTAAAAAAACCTTCCAGGACTCAAACGGAGATAAGGATAGAACCGCATTCATTGGCCTCCATTGAGGTACAGTAAAAATGTGCCACAAAAGAACCCAGAACACGTACCCCACGTCACTACTACCACCACCACTTAATTTTGTAGTAGTATTTCCAAAACGGCTTCTTTTATTAATTAAAAATATATATATTAATGAAAAAATAATAATAGATTTTAAAATAGCCGATCTACAAGCTCACAATGTGTCGCATTGCAGTGCTGTGTGAGCTTATAGAACATATATTCCACATATATTTCTGTGTGACACTCTTGTATGATGAAGTATAGCGTCCATTTATAAGAAGAAAAAAAACATGCTCATGCATTGGTTACGTTGCTACCTAAAAGATTGATTGACAGTTATGAACCTTAATAGATTACTTTCAATAGAAGAATGGGAAAAGTATCAGAGTTATGGTTATGGGCGTCCTTGGCCTATCGGCTACATATAACTGGGTCCTTGGAATTTACTTGAGATTTACTGCGGTCGGATGCGCCAGCTTCAGTCTTGAGGTTCTCTGGGTGCTCCCACACACACGCTGAGTCTTGTAAACCCACCATGTTAACAGTTAACTAACTGTGTATCTGCATGTTCGTTTGAAGATACAGTAACGAGGTCACGACACACTGCACGAGGGCTTTTGGATTGAACTCTGCTCAAAGTCAATGGAATGTGTACCAATTGACCGCAATTAGTAGTATGGTTAGATAGATACACTCTTTCCACTGTTGAGTTTCCACAACAACCTTAATTGTTTATAGGTTTCTTTTAGACTGAAATCTCTCAGCAGTGTTTATTTTGACAACTAATTCTGATTTAGTTTTAGTCTTTTGAATAACACGCCATTCAGTTTTAATCCCATTTAGTCAACTGAAATTGTTTAGTCTTAGTCTAGTCTTAATCGACTAAATTAACACTGGCTCTCAGAATTCCAGGTGTCTTTCATGAATAGTTTCCTGTCTGTACGATTATTGTATTCGGAGGAATGGATACTCCTTGGTGTTTTGGTGAATTATTTGGTTTTCTTTGTTAACACCACATGTCAGCACAATGTTTGGCCCCCGCCCCCAAAACATATCAATATTTTAGACTATTGACTTCCTTCAACCTTGGCTGCATTCATTGTGAGAGTCCAGGCTACACCCGCAATACAAAATAACTGCTCGGCGGACTACCTGATCCAGTTTTTTTTTGACCTCTTATCAGACATATCTAATGAAGGCCTGTGTGTTACTTAAAAGAACATGCCCTGCAGAGTCCACAGAGTCTGGCCTTAGATGTGGTTTCACTTGAATTCTCGGTCTGAATCAATAACGTCATCATCAGAAAGCAGTTGGATACTTTCTACTTGGGCAGGAGCCCGCAGGAGAACTTCGGGGTCACGCCACTGTTTTCCACCTCAGTAACCCTGGATGGCTAAAGCCCACTCACTGCTTTGTAGATCGCAGCTCTCAGCCTTTATAGTTGCTGTAAATCAGAGCGGGGCAGATGCTGGGGGTGGTTGCCGTAATTGCAGGAGTTGTTTTAGTTCAGCTGTAAAACAACGGGATCCGTTCAGAGAAATGACACACCGAAAGTGATGTGCAGCTGGTAAGAACTTTGTTCTTATTTTATTTCACCTTTACGTAACCAGGCATGGCAATCCTTTATCCCTTATTTCCAAGAATAATACACAATGCAAGATATTTGGTTGGTCCAAGTACAGAGGCAACTCATGCCTCTGTCTACTAAGTCTAGAGGGTTTAACTTGTAAGGTGTTGATTCCCAAAAATAGGCAACAAAGTATCTGATCAGTTCCATAAGGGACAAGTGTCTCCAAATTAGGGTACAACTCTGTATTACAAGGGACAACGTTATTTACAACTGCGGTCTACAGAAAGGCATAGCCTTCAGGGAGAGACCAAATAAATCAACGATCATGAAAATGCTTTATGTTCTGCTGGGTAGATTCATGTGTCAGTTAAGGTACAGTACAGTATGTTTTATATTAATAATCTAATTCTGCCAAGAAACTAATAACTAAAGCTTTCAAATAATTATAGAGATGACAAAAAGTGCTAAAGTATTTGGAAATAGGCCTACGCGCCCCTTGGTCCCTTTCCACCAACGGTCAGCACGTTATATGTATTAATATTTGGAACCCTAAATGCTGAGTGGTCATTCTAAACCTGATGACCTTGCACATAATGTTTAACCACGTGTCAAGGTGCATTTTCATAAATCACTTGTAACTACAGGATCACATGAAAACATCTGAAACAAAGTAGATAGACCATGCGTCTTTTACAGGGGGTCCTATGACACAATTTTGTATAACATGTTGTAGGGGTCCCTGCTCAAACGCTCTCCCGCTCAGCTAAGGGCTACTTGGCCTGACAAAATAAGACCTGTTCTAGACCAGTGATTCTAGTTTTCATGTATTTGACCATGGAGCCCCATCAGGGACCCCCAGAAGAGAAGATTTAGGCCTATGTTAAAAAGATAATATAATAATTCAAAATTGTCAAAACAATTCCAATATTTTTGAGTGGTGCAACCACTCCTACAACCAGCAATGTCCGTGTACACCTATGTGTTCACCTATGTATGTATGTATGTACGTGTTCACGTATGTATGTGTTAATGAGCACCAGTATGAGTACCAGTAGGGGCACTGTTGTGCCATGCAGAAACAGAGAGAGAGACAGTGCTGACAGACTGTTGCCTGCTAATAAGAGAGAGAGAGAGAGAGACAGAGAGAGGAGGAGGGGGGGGAGAGAGAGGGGAGTTGCACCACTCGGTTCACACGGGTGTGATTTTTAAAAATAAACACAGCAGATGTACAAGCTTTCAAATGTGCCATATTTAATAGCCAACCTATACCTCACTTTGAAAACCAATGTTCTAGAGACCATAGCATCTCTGCCAAACGTTCTATTTCATCATGGCAAATGCGGATCGTGAAGTTGATGACGTCTCTCTCTCTCTCTCTCTCTCTCTCTCTCTCTCTCTCTCTCTCTCTCTTATCTGCTGCCGTTCAGTACAAGAGAGACCTAACAAAGTTTGTATAGTCCATTTTGGGCGGGAACCCCTTTTGGTGTTTTAAACATTATTATGTTATAATTTAGCTATTGAAAAATAGCAGATCTACAAGCTCATAGCGCGCCACCGAGTGGCACGCTACGAGCTTGTAGGTCTGCTATTTTTGAAAAACCCGTTAAAAATGTGGCGCAAATCTTTGAATATGTATATTCTTTCAAAGTGAATGTTTTTAACTGGGGTCTAAATGGTATAGACTAACTGCGGTGCTTGCCCTGTCAAAGCTGAAATAGTGGCCCATAAAACATCAGACATTATTATGGCCACAGCATCCGTCATCCATCCACTACAGATTTAGGAAGTGTTCCAGTCCCATAACAACTTAACACCTACAATATATACTACAGCGGAAATAGCCAATCTACGTGTCACATCTCAACTCTTTGTGAGCTTGAAGATCGACTATTTAAAAACAAATATATATATACTTTGTTTTGATTTTCTTCTAATTACAAACTCCACAATAGGGACACCAGATGTTCGAAACAAGCAGACAACAGATGGAAATTACCTTGAAAGAAAAGAAACGGAAGAAATGATGAAAAGTCCCATAATAATCTAGTCACGTACCAGTGCAACCTTTTTTATCTAGTATTTGGTGCAAGTGTAGACTGTTGTTGATTGGGAAAATAAACTAGCCACATTCTTAGATACAGAGAGGAGGTTCAGGTTCAGACACAGACAACATTTATTTGCAAATGTGAAAAATCTGTTTTGGCTTCAGCCGACGCTACGCAGACACTAATATATATCTTTCTTTCTTGCAAAAGCTCCCCAAACTTTTTGACAAAAGTTGGGAAAACGGCAATTAAAAGGCAGCTGTTAACATTGCTAGTCAGCGGAAGCTGAACCCAGCACTCTCTGACTTGTGCTTCATCTCCGTGAGGCAGATGCCGGCAGAGGGAAAACAGACTTTCTTGTCATAGTTCAGTTACAGAGTTCAGGGCTAACGCACTGTAGAACCATGGGTAATTAGTGACCACATCGGCCAGCATAAGAAACAGAATAAGGCTTTGTTAGCGAATCCCTACAACATCCTGTGCTGTGGTTGTATCGGCGGGAACAACACAACATGCTAAAATGGATTTGGACTAAATGGTCAGTTAGTAATAATGATGTGTTTGCCCTTGTAATTGACTTGGAAACCAGCAGTGGTGGAACTCGGATATTTTACCTAAGTAAAAGCAAGCAATTCCACAATGTACAAATACTCTCTTGCAAATAAACATTCTACCTGACATACTGTACTGGTCATGATTCTGACATGATACTGACATGACACTGACCATGATACTGACATGATACTGACCATGATACTGACCATACTGACCATGCCACTGAAATTATACTTACATGATGAAAATGATATATTAGACCATTACTTGAGTAAAAGTGTACCACTGGAAAGTAGAAAGGGCATACAGTACCTTGTACATGGGCAAATGATGGGCTCTGGCTCACCTAATTACCTTCTGTCTGGAGTGCAAGACTGTGAACAAGAAGCTATTTGACAAACATTCAAACTGTCAACAAACCTGAGTCCCAGCACCCTCAACTACATACAGAGTGGCACATCCTTTGCTTAAACTGTGCTAACCAATTACCACAGAACAGCCATATTATTAATCCATGTCATTAGTCAATTTCACCTTTTTAAAACCAACGAAGGAATATGTGTTCATTGCCACACTCATCGTGAAGAAGAAGCACACACATTTAAAAGAAGGGAGTCTAATCAGGCACTATTGAGTAACTGTCGTCCGTAAGCTTCATCGGCCTCAACATCTCAGGCCGGTAGACTATCTCGTCCTTGCTACAGTCGCATTAGTCTGTCAGTCCTCCACTTGTTTTGTGACATACTGTAATAGCCTAACTAAGGCGCATGAGCAGTGTCAGACAAGAGTGGGAATTATGACAGGTGAACATCAATTGGAAATAATTTGCATGTCATTCTAATTCTAATATTTAAGAAATAATTAGTAACATGTTTAGAATGTAGATGTACTATGTACTATCCAAACGTATTGGTCTAATATTGAGACCACACACAGTGACTTCACACTGAAGTACAGTACTGAATGTATTTTGTTCCTATTCACCACTGCTTTAGGCATACTGTAGGCCTTCATCAGGACAAACATCACCTCTGTACCAACAAGTACAGTATAATTTGCCCTCTCACATTATCGGTGATGTCTGAGGCTCAAAGGGCTTGTGATAGCCAGGCGTGGATCAATATTCTGATTGACTCGTTCATGGGCCGACTGTGAAAATTAAACAGACGAGACACTCCCCAGTGCCAGGATCAATACGCCGCCCTTACCAGCTAATCGCATGTCTACGATGGGCAATCATACATGCAATGATCTCATCGAATGCATGCATGGTATTCAGCTTGTAAACATGATATTTATTCTAAATTAATAAATAACACCCAATGCGAGATACATCCTGGCAGGTTTCAAAATGTCCACCATTGTGCCCACAGCCCATCCCATGGGAATCCTTACTATACCTGCCTCGCTAGACCTGTGGGATTTGCCTGGCATGGCTAGACTAATATCACTGAGGGCATTTTTTATTTTTTATTCAGATTCATCTGGTTTCCAGGCTGGAAGTGTGCATACTCTGTCAAAAACAGATTCCCAGACAACGCAATTGCCATGACTCTTCACACCGTCCTGTCGCACATGGATGAAGTTTGTGCGTGTGCTATTCGTGGTCGTGGCCGACACCACAACACCAATAGTGCATTCCCACTACGTGAACACATCTTTCAAAGATAGCATATGTAGCACAAGCATTGTGACGCGTTGTGATCTTGTAGTCTAGAGTCTAGATAGACTATTTTAGCTACGTTTGCAAAACACAGTAATACAACAAAGTATCAATGAATGAAGTGAATAAACTTTGTTAACTTTGATCACCTGTGTCCTGGGTCTGTGTGCCAGTCACCACACTTTGTTTTGTGTTGCTGCACGGCCAAATTATAAGTCTATGCAATCCCTTATTACAAAGGACAAGTGTATCACGCTGCATACATATGGAGCATTATTGGCCCGTCCTGTGTAATCTGGCTTCATGGAAAGAGTCCAGGGAAATGACAGCATCCCCTTATTAAGCTGCGCTGCATATAGGACCGAGACTGAAACTATGCACGTTCTAATCACTGATACTACTAAATAATACATTAATTGCATCAACAGTGGTGACGGCAGAACTATAAGCTCCTTACTGCACGAGAGCTTCTCGCATTGTCTCTGTTTTTCTAGCCCCATTATATAGAAAGTGGAGATCAATGTGGCAGCCTGGTGGTTATGTTATGCGGATGCACATGGGAGTTGGCTGTGAGGGCATGCTGTGTGTGTGTGTGTGTGTGTGTGTGTGTGTGTGTGTGTGTGTGTGTGTGCGCGTGCGCTCATCTGTGTGATCTGTGAAGACAACAGTGTACTCTACTGCAGGGACCCATGGGCATCGTGGCCCGTTTGAACGTTTACAACTAACATGGTAACACTTCAGCACATGTCAACCTTAGATGTTTATTCTCCATGTCCTCTAAAAGAAATCCATAATATCCAACAGATTTCTTTCCTGTATCTTGGATCTTGTTTGTGCCTATAGTCACATGGCATAGTAAAGCTACTGGTGAGTTAAGTCACGGTTTGATGTGCAAAATTGTTTGTATGTATGAAGGCTGCAGTTGAATATTAATGTATTCACAACTTCACGCGCAAGCTACTCCCACTCCTGTCCTCCTAATTTGACATGCTTAATGAGGTTACAGTCCACCCACAGTCCACACCGTCTTTAAACTCTCAACGTATTGGAAGCAAAATGTTTGTCAAAACCAAATCTGTTCTGTTATAAACAAAACTACTATACGACTTGCTTGTTTTATTAGTTTTTGTTTTTTTTCGTCACCTTTCTTTCAGTCTACCTTGACAAACGATAAGATAATGAGGACAGTTTGTCTTTGCTGTGATGTGTCGTTTAGCAACTAGAAATGACATTTTTGAGTATTCCGAGCGAGCACCGGATGAATCTATAGAAGTGTACATTTCAAGCACAGTTGCTATGTTCTCTTTTTCTTACGAGACGCCTACATACATCAGAATGATCCATCTCCAGAGTCATTAACAAAATCACTTTAGCTCGCTTTCTGACAAGCTTCAGTGATTGCCGCTAATGAACTTAGCACATTGCAGATAAATCAAAGCAGAGGGTGGAAAAAAGGAGGCCCGGTTTGTGCACAAGCTCAGAGAACAGGCAAATAATTCAGGATACATATTCTTTTGATGGCCCTTCAGAAGATCAGAGACACGTACCAGGCACATGGGACAATGTTGCTGGAGAGATCTCTTCTTGTGGGAGAACATCTCTCCCACAAGAAGAGAAATGGAGGCAAGGCAAGTTTATCTATATGGCATATTTTGGCAGAAACACCTGAAGAGGATTAAGACAAAGAAACATATTATAAATGGACATTTGCATACAATAATAACAAAAAAATAAAAAACCTAGATGCACTCAGTAGAGAGGCATGTTAATAATAATATGTATAATATAATACTATATGTACAGTAAAAAAAATACTGTGATACAGCTCTCTCTCTCTCTGTCTCTCTCTGTCTCTCTCTCTATATGAAACTGGTGACCTTCTGATTACCAGACGACCTCTATAGCCACTAAGACCAGGGATTCAATAATAATGGAGCACAAGGAAGTAGGACTAGGTAGTCAGTAAAGGAAGCATAATAGTCTGTACATAAGGCAGTAGTTCCATAATAAGGGAGTATAAAGAAGATAAAGATAAAAGATAAACAAAACATTATTGTCCATTAAATCTTACATAAGTCAGTAGGTAGTCAGTAATAAGTAAGCATAAGGCAGGAGGGAATTTGTAATAAGGGAGCAAACAATGTCTGAGGAGTGAAACTAAAATAATGTTTGTTGTACCTCTATGCAAGATATAACCTTGAACCTCGGAACTTTGGACCTTGAAACTGTCCATAGCCTGCTGCGAATGGTAGAATTCTTAGGGCCGATTCATACTCCTATTTTAGAGCCGAATAAAAGTCGGTTCGGCGCTGTAGAGCCTACAATTTGACGTCATTTGAGGTTCGGGGGGGCGGGTACCGTCCTAAAGTCGTCTCTTCGGTGCTACTGAAAATGTCTTACGAGCCAAAATCATTTCGGCACTACAGCGCCGAAACAGTGGTAAAATAGGAGTATGAATCGGCCCTTAGATTCTCAGATTTCTCTGCGGTCATAAATTAAAAAATGTCATTGGTTATTATTGACGGGTTTGAGAAATATTCTAGAATTGGCCTGCTGCCCTCATGTGCGTATTACGTATATAAGAAAGATGATGCTGTACGCACGTGCGCTCACACTCTGCGCTCACACTTAAAGACCAGGGAGCAAGTCAGACAGATATTTTGTGAAGCCACTAAGGACATCGGGACTTCCTGAAAGTTCATATAATGGCCTGTTGTGGCGCTGTCATTGGCCCAACTTCACCTAGACTGTATTACCTTAATAAGAGATTCAAGATTCAAGATTCAATAATTTATTTGCCATGTCAACAAGTTGATAGGAATTTGTCTTGGTTCATACTCAACATATACAGACAACCATAGATACACAAACAAGAAGGACAGAAGAAAAACCAGCAGCATATGAAATTACATTCAGTTATTTTAAAGTGCTATATGCATATACAGTACTATGAGTTCAGATGTCTAATGGCTACGGGGTAAGTGCTATCCCTGAAGCGACATGTAGAGCTCTGGATACTTCTATATCTCCTGCCTGATGGGAGGAGATTGAAGAGGTGATGTGCAGGATGGGAGTTGTCTGCAATGATTTTATTTGCCTTCCTAATTATTCTGGTGGAATAGAGTGAGGAAAGTGTAGGGAGGCTGCATCCTATGTTTTTTGATGCGCGACGTACTACTCTTTCCAGCTTTGATTTGTCTTGAGAGGTTGTGTGACCAAACCAGACAAGCATGGAGAAGGTGAGAACACTTTCAATAGTGGCCCTATAGAAGTGAGTCATGGCTGCTTGGCTGACTTTGAACTTCTTAAGCTGCCGCAGGAAATAGAGACGCTGGTGTGATTTGCTTATTATGAGACTGGTGTTAAGATCCCATGATAAGGATTCATGGATGGTGGTCCCTAGGAACCGGAAGGAGGAAACTCTTTCTACCTCTTCCCCATTGATGAAGAGGGGGGGGGAGGGGACACGATATCTTTTTCCTAAAATCTATGAACATCTCTTTGGTTTTAGAGATGTTTAGAATCAAGTTGTAACTCTCACACCATCTCACCAGCTCCTCTACTGCTCTGCGGTAGTCGGTTTCAACCTTGTTGGTAATAAGACCTACTAAGGATGTGTCATCAGCAAACTTATACATCATAACTGTACTAAAGTGAGATTGACAGAAATGAGTGTATAATGAGTACAGAAGTGGAGAAAGGACACACCCCTGGGGGGCCCCAGTGTTTAGGAGCCTCGACAGCGAGACGAGATCACCTATTTTGACCACCTGTTTCCTGTCGCATAGAAAATTAAAGATCCATTTACATAGATGTGTGCTGACGCCTAGCTCCTGTAGGGTTGAAATCAGCTTCCCAGGCACTATTGTGTTAAATGCGGAGCTGAAGTCAACAAAAAGTACACGAGCATAGGTGGATCTGGATTCTAGATGTTGAGTAATATTGTGCAGACAGAGGGACACTGCATCATCTACACTCCTATTTGCTCTGTAGGCAAATTGGTGGTGATCTAGTGCTATGCTGGACAGGTGTTTACATACCAGTCGCTCAAAGACTTTCATAATGACAGATGTTAGGGCAACAGGCCTATAGTCATTAAGACAGGTGATATTATTTTTCTTTGGGACAGGAATGATAACCGCAGATTTAAAGCAAGCAGGCACAGTACAGAGTTCAAGTGACCAGTTGAAAATGGAAGTGAGGACAGGTGCAAGTTGGTCGGCACAGTGCTTTAGTGTGGCAGATGACACGCCATCAGGCCCTGCCGCCTTTCTGGGGTTTTGCTGACGGAGCAACAGTCTGACATCATGTTCATGTATGTTGGGTGGAGAGTCACCCTGCTCTCTTGGAAAAGAGGGGGACTGATGGTCTTCACTGTCGAACCGACAATAAAAATCATTAAGCCTCCCAGGAAGGGAGGGGTCCAGGTCTGGAAAGTCGAGTATGTTCTGAGGGGCGTGGCTACCGTTACAGTCTATGATCGGGAGCCACCCCCCGTTCGAGTAAAAAAAAAAAAACAACGAAGAAGAAGGGGGGAAGTCCTGCCTCGTTGTCTGGGCCAGCCAATGGCCAGCTGGGCCCAAACGGATCTAGAAAAATGGCGATTTACAATTCAAGGACTGACAGGCTTCATCTTACGTCCATATCAGACCCGGAGAACGCTTTGTCCATATTTTTTTTACAGTCTATGTTAAAGAACACCAGTTCAATTTCAAACTGTATACTCTTCCATGCATGGCACACATACATACAGTGCCGTACGTAAATTGTAACACTGAAGATGTCTTTGCTGCATACGGCATTCAGTAATATCACATATAGTTCATTGTCGCTGAGTCATAGATGACCCAGCGACACAGTTTAAAAGCACCACCGAGAAACATTATCCGCTATTTTTCACCTAATTTACATGCGTCGTACTGACAGCGGAGAAGAATTGTCCATGAACTATGTGTTAGCTGTGAGCACAGGCATGCAAGTAATAAACTCTCACCACAAATGCCCTCTGCGGAAATTGTGTAAGCCTTTTTGCATAAGTCGAACTGGTCAGGAAACATCTTCCGTTTTGATTTATTTGTGGAAAAACTGCCGCGTCATTAGCATTCCTCCCTGTCAGTGTCTACGGAGTGCAGTGGTTCCAAAACAGGGTCCAACTAGAGTTCTCAACAGGCCCGAAAATTAAGGCCCGGCACTACCTGGGCCCTAACTGGGCTGGCCCGAGGCCCCACCTGGCCTTACTAATTACACTACCTGGGCCCTAACTGGGCTGGCCCGAGGCCCCACCTGGCCTTACTAATTACACTACCTGGGCCCTAACTGAGCTGGCCCGAGGCCCCACCTGGCCTTACTAATTACACTACCTGGGCCCTAACTGAGCTGGCCCGAGGCCCCACCTGGCCTTACTAATTAGCACACATTGTACGCCCCGAAAACGTCAATTAAAGAAGAAAAAAAGGGTCCATGTATACGGGCATTCCCAGACCTGTTGTTTCAGCCCTTTTGGGGCGAGGTCGCTTCTTGCCTTCAGGGCGTCTTACTGGTTATTATGATTATTGAGACCATATTGTGACCTGCATTTCATGTCTCCATATGAAGATCACGACACTGACCTCATCAAACCCTGGATAGCCAATGCCATACATGGAGAAGACTGGACCATCACCTAGATCTGCATATATATATATATCTGACCTCACGGACACCATGTTGATCTGACCTCATCAAACCCATAGATCTCCATATATGAAGCTGACCTGTTCTGACATTCCATATGTTGATCCCTCCCCACCCGTCCTTCCTCTTCGATGTCTGATACCCTTTCCCATGTCAGGACTGATACCTATCCATTCAAACTCTAGACTGTAAAAAATATGGACAAAGTGTTCCCCGGGTCTAACGTGAACGTAAAATGAAGCCTGAAATCCCTTGCACTGTAAGTCGCCATCTTTCAAGATCCGTTTGAGCCCAGTTTGGCCATTGGCTGGCCCAGACAACGAGGCGGGACTTCCCCCCTTCTTCTTCGTTGGTTTTTATTTTGACTCGAGTGGGTGGGGGATACCGTTCATGGTAACGGTAGCCACGCCCCTCAGAACATGCACGACTTTATGGTAATTTATTTTATAAATGGGGCCATCATTTTCCAAAAAGAATATTATGACATTAGAAATGAGACTTTAAACTTGTGACTGGAAGCGAAAAGTATTCATGACCATGTTTATTAAGGTAATACAGTCTAGGTGAAGTTGGGCCCAAATACATGGACTTCTATGGGGCTATGGGTTTTTTTGAGCCCAATGATAGCGCCACAACAGGCCATTATATGAACTTTCATTTCCTTAGTGGCTTCACAAAATATCTGTCTGACTGCCCCCCTGATTCAAACTCTAGACGGGACTGCCCCAAAGTCATTAGCACAGCAGCCGGCGAAAACTACGGATCTCAACCGGCCCGACAATTAAGGCCCAATCCTACCTGGGCCCTAACTGGGCTGGCCCAAGGCCCCGCCTGGCCTTACTAATTACACTACCTGGGCCCTAACTGGGCTGGCCCAAGGCCCCGCCTGGCCTTACTAATTACACTACCTGGGCCCTAACTGGGCTGGCCCAAGGCCCCGCCTGGCCTTACTAATTAGTAGGGTTGTCCTGATCGGAAATCGGGGACGATCACGTCATTTTCAAATGCAGTACAATGTGTGTGCAACGTGTGGATGTGGTTGGTGGGTTGAGGAGAGGGCGGTCATCTTTTCCAATAAATGCTCAAACTCTCAAAGGATGTTTGATTTATGACCTCATGTAAATTTAATTCTGTGTTTCCATTCCTCGTCTGCATCAATATTTCAGGACCCCTCCCTCCGCTGGATGTATAAAACATGCATCAGCTCAAATATTTGTCTGTGTCCCATGATTTGTTGAGCGTTTATGGGTTCTGGTCCCTCTATTTGTCTACGGACGAGGCTCATTCAAATGCAGATCTGTCTTCATTTAGGGCGTTTAATGGATTCTCTAAAAACCAAACCATGGTGTGCAAATTATATTCCCAGATGGGGAGATGACTAGTTATGGCACCGAAAGCAACGGGGAACCATGGATGATGTTAGTCCGCTGGTTTGTCAGTTTGCCATTCTGTCTGTCTGTCCAATACTGTACGTCCCAAACAAGAAAACTATCTGGGCTGAATTCAGTAGTAAATTGTCAGTAAATTGTGGTGACCCTTTTGTGGCCTTTGCTCTAGTGCCACCCTTAGGCTAACATCTCCACTCGCTCAAGAATCTCCAAATGTAAAGAGTATAGACTAGACCAGGGGTTCTCAACGTTTTTTTGGCTGGGGACCCCCCGTCACCCCCGGGAAATGCTTTGGCCATGTCTCGCGACCCCTGCCCCGTCCCCCTCCCCACCCCCAATACAAACTGACTGCAAAAATAACCTTAATAATAGAGAAAATATATCATGAATGAATACTGAAACCAGATATAATCATTAAGGAAAGTTTATGCATGCACCACGTACTATATGCAAACTCTTAATTTCCATTTTCCAGCCATTCAGTTGCAAAAAGGAAAATAATTTGGGGACCCCCCAAAATATTTGGCGACCCCCTGAGGGGTCGTGACCCACGGGTTGAGAACCCCTGGACTAGACTGTGTCATAACACTTTTGTGTGTCCAATACTGTCTACAATACTGGTACCAAATAAGCAGTGATTACTTACAGTAAGAAAAAGTTTTCTTAAGTGGAGCGGGCTCCAGTAAGACATTCCTCTGAGCTCTATTAAACTACAGATTATTGTATCAGAGCAAATGAACAGGCTGCCTTTGTGCAATTAGAGATGACAAGAGCAGAAGAAGTAATAAAGAGATGGAAAGGGCAGGTTCACAGTGGTACATGTCTGTGTCTTCGCAATCTAATTGGAGCATCTGATTCTCTAGAATTTCAATATGATGTTCCCGTTTGGCCTGTCCTCAGGTTTCCGTTTAAATGGACAAACTGGCCAAACGGATTACCATAACCAAAGCTAAGCACTGATAAACCATGATGCACTGTACTTATTATTGACCCTGCATGAGTCTTCAAATTCTAACTGACATCTCTCTCTCTCTCTCTCTCTCTCTCTCTCTCTCTCTCTCTCTAATAATATTAGACAGAAGTTCGAAGTTGGTGAAAAGATATTATCTTTTCACCAACTTCGAACAAAGACCAACTTCTTTGGCAAGGGTTATGGCGTTTAAACAGAAAAGATTAAAATCTGTCACGTATCAGCGTAGATGGGTGACCCTTTCCACCTTGCCGAAAAAGAAACAAAGGAGAAAAGAAAAAAATACTGTGCCTTGCGGGTTTGCCCACAGTGAAAGATTCCGCCAGCCACTTGCATTTCAAACAGGTTCGGACCGGCACACAAAGCCACAGCCCCGAAATACTATGCCTAATGAGACACAAAGGACTTTAACACAGCTAGTGAGAATACATCAGGCATGTAAAGTAGATTCTTTGAAGCTCTTTCACTTACTTTCTGCCTCCGCTCCAAACGCCAACGTCCCCCCCCACACTCCCCAGCCACCTTCCCCATAGCAAGGCCACAAATACTGCAATATGTTGATCAGGAAGGAGGATGATACACACAGTACCATTGATGCTGTCAATGATGACATTTTTCCCACCTTTTATTATGTGGATGATCCCAATTTGTTGTACAAAGAATAGCCTCTGTTACGTTTCTTTTGTGGCAGAAGCTGTAAAGATGTTTCCCTCATTGCTATTTATCATACTGTAATCCAGCTGGATTTCGATGCATTATGAATGCACTGGCGCGTTTGCATTTTATAACACTATCCAAGAGAGGAGTTATTCTCCAGAAAATTACGAGCTTTGGAATGAAAACATAAAATCCTCCTCCCGCAGATAACAGACTTAGAAGTTACCTTGAAACGTGGCGGTCAGATTCATTCAAAGTACACCGCCCACTTATAATTCTACCTTGAAACTTGGAGGTCAAATTCAAGAAAAGTATATTGCCGACATAGACACAAGTGTACACAAGTGTACTCGCGTTTTCACCCAGAGGAACGGCGTTCATCTAAAAAAGAATGTATAACTAAATACTTGTGTGATTTTTGAATGAAGGTTGCATGCAAAGTACGTAGAATAATTATTGTGTTCAAATCCACATTGAATTCAGATGCAGAGCATCACTGAACCGTGCTACACGAAAGACTGATTTACACTTAGTTTGTGCACTAAAAATAGCAGATCTACAAGCTTACAGCATGTCACATGCCAATGTGTTGGGAACTTCGTAGTTATGCCATGTTCGGTGCACGACACGGCACACAACCAAGTATAACTCAGCCAATACTCTCCTGGTTTTATCAAATTGAAATATCTTATGATAATGCAGTTCATCACTCTACCCTGGGCTTTTGTGCCAACTTTTTATGCAAATTGTGTGACATCTTTTTGAAGCCAAAATCCCCCCCCCCCCCCCCCCCCCCCACGGACATTTTTCTTTTTGACACCTACATTTAGATTTTTTTTTTAATTGACTGCGGAAGTCTTCATTTTATCAGCATCCCAAAGGGATACTACAAACTCCAGTTATAAAGTGCAAAACTCCTTCTTGGCAAATTCGGCCCAAGAGTTGTGGATAATGATTGTCCCACAGTTGATATGATACAGTACTTTATTGTAAGTTTGCACTGAAATGTGTCTACTTGAAGCCAGTTGACACACTTGGCTTCATCCCATTGAAGTGATGGTTAATTCAGACCTGCATGGTGCATCTGCCGGTAGACGATCAGACAGCAAATCTCCCCTCACATGTGGTTGCGTCCCTGACCTGGGAAAAAGGGAAATGAACCGTTTATTGCTAGAGGCAGACCGATGCCAGGTATTTGGGTTCGACGCTGATGCTGTTTTGGAGAGTACTAGTAGACAACCAACCAATTGCTGAGGTATTGATCAATGTTTTGTAAAACAAGGTGCAAAATCCTGGAATCAATTTGCATATTAGCAAGTACAATTATGCAAGCAATGCTAAAAGGATAACACAAAAATCCCAGAGGGCTTGTTTCCTTTGTGGTCCTATATGTATAATAGATACTCCATTCTTCAATATATGACAATAAGTACAAAATTAGAGATACACCAAGGGAATTAACAGACTACGGCCTATTCATACTCATACTTTGGAAGGCTCCACCCTCCAAACCAGCACTGCAATTGAAACTGGTTAGGCAGTATAATCACTCACACAGAGAACCCTGACGTACATACAATAGGTGTAGGTGATAAGGTGACCATCGAAAACTACAACATGTCACGCCGCGGTGACAAGCCACTGCTGAGGTGAGAAGTGCTCACCTCAGCACTTCTCTCTGTTTTTACTAACCACCGTTTCAGTGGTCATCTTATCACCTAAAATTGGTGTATGAATAGGCCTTAACAAACCTCCGACCTAGACAGAGACCTACACAGAGCTACAGAACTAACCAACGTACATCAGGCTGCAGGCAAACTAAACTAAACACCTAACAACTAAATAAATGTCCATGTCCCACAATACCAATGCCGTCTGTCAGTGCAGTAGTCTGAGAGGGGGTCAACGGTGCTACAAGTCATGCAGTGAGAAATGCACGTACCATATTTGTTCTTGGCACCCATTCTCCTAGGCTGATGGAAATTTGCTGCCGAGGCATTCATTCACCAGT
The DNA here is from genome assembly GCF_963924005.1 of Protomyctophum bolini. Taxonomy (NCBI): domain Eukaryota; kingdom Metazoa; phylum Chordata; class Actinopteri; order Myctophiformes; family Myctophidae; genus Protomyctophum; species Protomyctophum bolini. The sequence goes on from NC_137885.1 coordinate 22,910,153, forward strand.
GCACAGAGAGAGAGAGAGAGAGAGAGAGAGATTGGATGGGTGAGGCAGACAGAAACGAAAGAGAGATAATGAATTAAGACGTGGAATCCAGAAGGTACAACAAAGTGCACCATTATTCATGCAGCGCAATAAATTGACCCAGTTATTGCAAAGACTTCGGAGCAGCCCCTGTGATGAGGTTATTTGCCCTTTGCCGTCATAATCCTTCTCTTTTCCAGACAGATAATAAGCGTAGTGCATTGCATAGTTGATTATCTACCTTTAAATAAATGTGTCTTCAAATTGTATTGCCTGGAAAACCACAATGAATACCCTCGTGCCCGTCCTATGACTGTCCTCCCATGCATACAGGCTAAACGCCACCCGTCTTTTTCTGCTAACACACTGAAGGCTCAACTCTCATGTTGTCAGCTGGCAATAATACGCAGAGTGTATAAGTCAGCCTACAATACACGGAACTAAACTTCTCAGACTGATGTATTGGGAAACTTGTTACCTTAATATGAATGCTCGTACATCGCCTGCCATTCTAAGTTATTGCGCCAAATAATTGAAATTGTCAACTGTGTGCGCGCACATGCAGGTGTGTTGAGCGGCACTAACCTCCAACATGTGGCTTTGTGTGTAAGTCACCCCTGTGATGTCATGTGGCATTCAATGGCAAAATAAACGTAATTAATGTGTGTATCCCCCCCCCCCTGATGTAATGTGGCATTCAAGTCAATGGCAAAATAAATGTAATAACTGTGTATGTCTACCCCAGTGATGTGACCCATAATCATGACATCATCGCTGTATTTGTATTTCTTTTTTACAAAGAGAAAAATCTGACATTAATAACATTATTCTTAATTTGTCTGAACGAATACTGACATCCAAAACCAGTACTGGAGTACTTATGCTCATTCCTAGTTATTACGGTACGTAACAATGTCCTGTTTTCCTTCGCCATTACGAAACCGGCAATGGCGTAATTGCCCTGCACGTCAAACGGCTCGCCATCATTAACCGCCCTAGTGAAAGGAACGAGCGGGAACAGTAGTGAGCGAGATTCTCGACAATTATCTGTCCCCGGGCGAGCGGGGGGGGGGGGGGGGGGGGGGGCTGCGAGAGAACTGAGAGGCATGCACATAGAGAGGAGAGGCATATCAAAGGCTTCATGTTGCTTTTTTCGTTATGCAAACGTACCGTCATTTTTGCAAGAAGAAGGAGAGACAAGTGATAGAGAGAGAGAGAGAGAGCATCAATGTGTTGTCTTGGGCGAAAAAGCATTCCCTTTCATGCTACAACAACTGTGTTTGTTTATATTTGCAGATTAAAAAATGATTTCTGGTGCGAAACTCTGGGCAGCTCAGCATAAAGGAATGGCACGAAGGTTTTGCGATAATGGAATTTGTTCTAAGCCTCTATTGTGTGCAAGCGTGAGTTTGTCATAATTCTTAGCATTGTTCCAGTGGTTCAAACAAAGCACAACAATCCTCTTAATGCATGTTCCATTGTCCTGTTTACATGACAAGGCTTCAAATTCCATTTTAAGGTACAACTTTAATTTGAATGGGCCTTTGTGTAATGTTTTTCCACACTAAGATGTATTTAAGCAACAACAATGTAGGCTACTTGTGGTATATCATGGTTATATATCACTGTTTTGTGTCATGCCCTAAAATGGCCACAGCATAATGTGATATATCACTGCCCTGGGTGTATGGACACGGTTAAGCAATTAGCAGAAAGATCAAAAGACGTGTTGCAAACTGAAACCTTGCATACTGTACCAGTTGAATGTTGTAATATCACATGTATAATTGCAATCTGTTCCAACTCAACCATGTTACACAAAATTATGCTATTAGTACTGTTCAAGTGCATTATCAATATACGATCATGAATTAAGAAGTGTTGGCGCCTCTGGCAACTTCTAGTTTAGAACTAGTCACTAGTCAGTGCATGGTTATGCAATGAGATTGCATGACATCAAGCTACTGGATTCACAGAGTTTGTAGAATTTGGGTTTTGGATGGTAGACTACTACAAGGAGTCATAACCACACAAATGATCAGATTATGCCCCCACTCCGGCTATAGGCCGTTTTCTTTCTTTCTTTCTTTCTTTCTTTCTTTCTTTCTTTCTTTCTTTCTTTCTTTCTTTCTTATTGCATATGCATTCCTTTTTTTATAGCCTTTTATTCAAATGTATTGCTTTGTTTTCATTATCATTTACTCTGTGTTATTTCATGGGAACGTTCTAAGTACTTGAATGCGTAATTAAAGTTATTATACAATACTGAAACCAGGTACTACTCTACTAGTCTACTTATCAGCCCATACTGCCCTATTGTGAACCCGGACATGTTGAGTACACCAAGGTTTTATGTTAGAAATGTCGAGTATGGGTCCCCAGCATCTAGAAACTGCCCGATGCTACCTTGCATTTGTTGAGCAATCTTCATAATTGGCATAATATGTGACCATACCATTAACAACCTATAGAAGGCAAAACATTCAAAATGTCATCATGCTTTATGTAGCATGTGACGTGTCAAACTAGGTGGTTTTCATGATGCTGAATCCATTCCAAGCATTAGTTTTGCACACAAAAAACGGCAATTTCCGCAATTACTGCAATTTCCATTTCAGCAATTTCCGCAATTACAATTTCTGCAATTTCTGCAATTTCCGCAATTCCGCAATTTGACAAAAACGATGGGTTATAGCCCATGTTTTTTGAAATTTTGAAAAAAAAGTTAGCCTCGTTTCTCATCATTTTGGACCATGGGCTATAGCCCATATCGTACGGCATACTATAGCGAGCCCTTTTTCATCATTTTTGAAGATTTGAAAAAAATGACGAAATGACAAAAACGATGGGTTATAGCCCATGTTTTTTGAAATTTTGAAAAAAAAATTAGCCTCGTTTCTCATCATTTTGGACCATGGGCTATAGCCCATATCGTACGGCATACTATAGCGCGCCGTTTTTCATCATTTTTGAAGATTTGAAAAAAATGACGAAATGACAAAAACGATGGGTTATAGCCCATGTTTTTTGAAATTTTGAAAAAAAAAGTTAGCCTCGTTTCTCATTATTTTGGACCATGGGCTATAGCCCATATCGTACGGCATACTATAGCGCGCCGTTTTTCATCATTTTTGAAGATTTGAAAAAAATGACGAAATGACAAAAACGATGGGTTATAGCCCATGTTTTTTGAAATTTTGAAAAAAAAAGTTAGCCTCGTTTCTCATCATTTTGGACCGTGGGCTATAGCCCATATCGTACGGCATACTATAGCGCGCAGTTTTTCATCATTTTTGAAGATTTGAAAAAAATGAAAAAAATTGAAAAAAAAATCCGCAATTTCTGCAATTTCCATTTCAGCAATTTCCGGACACAAAAAACGGAATAAATGTATTCAGCAACATGAAAACCCCCTAATTTGACAATTTGACACGTCACATTCTACTTAATGGATGATGACATTTTAGTTGGCATCCGGCAGTTTCTACATGCTGGGGACCCATACTCAACATCTCTAACATAAAACCTTGGTGTAGTCAACATGTCCGGGTTCACATTCTGGCTATATCTATCTCGATGTCTCAAAGAAAATATTTACTGGTATCGAAGAGTCATCTTACAAAATGAAGAGGTGTCAATCTTTCTGCCATCTAGAGCTGTGATTTAGCTTTCTTTTTTTCACAGATCGCTTCAGAAGGCCCTTTGTGAAGTGCTTGAAACAGCAAGCACTCCCATGACAATCTCACCAACAGTGCGCCCGGCGAAAGAACAGCCCCTTTTTGTCAAGCCCGGACAATGGTAGGACTATAGGATTTTAGATTTTCACAATTAGAGGTTATTTGGAGAGTCGAGAGGGGGGGGGGGGGGGGGTTCTTTCACTGTGGCCCTGCCACACTCTGCTAGATGTCACAGTGTTCAGAGCAAGCTGTCATACTGTGAGTGAAAACCATTACTTTAGTGTTCAGGATCTCCTTAGCCATGGCAGAGTGGGCAATGTATACCGCAGCAGAAAAAGAAAATTCCCTATAAGCCCTAAGAGGATCTCTCTCTCTCTCTCTCTCTCTCTCTCTCTCTCTCTCTCTCTCTCTCTCTCTCTCTCTCTCTCTCAGTGTGGATGAGGGACAGGACAAGCAATGAGATGTCTAAACACCAGTGAAAGCGAGTCAGCAACTCTGACACTTTTTAGAGGATTGATGCTTTTCAAGCTGTATCCAGTGGTGGAAGAAATACTCAAAAGTAGCAACATAAAAAAGAAGCTCACATAAAAGAAAATTGTCAAACTTATTTTTTTTTAAATAGCATATCTACAAGCTCACAATGTTGTAACTTTGTAGATCAGATATTTTTTGGAATGGACAAAGAAGAATAACCAGTAAGACGCGCAAACGCGGGAAGCGAACGCAGCTGAGACCCTGCAGATCATGTCCGTCTGTCTGTCTGTGTGTCTGTCCCGCTGTTACTGTATATGTGGACCTGGCCCCTTTTGTGCCCATATATGGAGCTGAGTGGACCTGGCCCCTTTTGTGCCCATATATGGAGCTGAGTGATTGCTGATGCAACACACTCCATATTTGGATAGCGGGACAGACACAGACAGACACACACACACACACACACACACACACACACACACACAGACAGACATGATCTGCTAGGTCTCATTGCGAACGCAGTGATTGCGAACGCATTGAGCACTTACTATGAGACCTAGCAGATCATGTCTGTGTGTCAAGATTCAAGATTCAATAATTTATTTGCCATGTCAACAAGTTGATAGGAATTTGTCTTGGTTCATACTCAACATATACACAAACAAGAAGGACAGTACAATACAAAAACCAGCAGCATATGAAATTACATTCAGTTTTTTTAAAGTGCTATATGCATATACTGTACTAGGAGTTCAGATGTCTAATGGCTACTGGGTAAGTGCTATCCCTGAAGCGACATGTGGAGCTCTGGATACTTCTATATCTCCTGCCTGATGGGAGGAGATTGAAGAGGTGATGTGCAGGATGGGAGTTGTCTGCAATGATTTTATTTGCCTTCCTAATTATTCTGGTGGAATAGAGTGAGGAAAGTGTAGGGAGGCTGCATCCTATGTTTTTTGATGCGCGACGTACTACTCTTTCCAGCTTTGATTTGTCTTGAGAGGTTGTGTGACCAAACCAGACAAGCATGGAGAAGGTGAGAACACTTTCAATAGTGGCCCTATAGAAGTGAGTCATGACTGCTTGGCTGACTTTGAACTTCTTAAGCTGCCGCAGGAAATAGAGACGCTGGTGTGATTTGCTTATTATGAGACTGGTGTTAAGATCCCATGATAAGGATTCATGGATGGTGGTCCCTAGGAACCGGAAGGAGGAAACTCTATCTACCTCTTCCCCATTGATGAAGAGGGGGGGGAGGGGACACGATTTCTTTTTCCTGAAATCTATGAACATCTCTTTGGTTTTAGAGATGTTTAGGATTAAGTTGTAACTCTCACACCATCTCACCAGCTCCTCTACTGCTCTGCGGTAGTCGGTTTCCACCTCGTTGGTAATAAGACATGTGTCATCAGCAAACTTATACATCATAACTGTACTAAAGTGAGATTGACAGAAATGAGTGTATAAAGAGTACAGAAGTGGAGAAAGGACGCACCCCTGGGGGGCCCCAGTGTTTAGGAGCCTCGACAGCGAGACGAGATCACCTATTTTGACCACCTGTTTCCTGTCACATAGAAAATTTGTCTGTCTGTCTGTGTTTGTCTGTCTGTGTGTCTGTGTGTCTGTCCCGCTATCCAAATATGGAGTGTGTTGCATCAGCAATCACTCAGCTCCATATATGGGCACAAAAGGGGCCAGGTCCACTCAGCTCCATATATGGGCACAAAAGGGGCCAGGTCCACATACAGTAACAGCGGGACAGACACACAGACATGATCTGCAGGGTCTCAGCTGCGTTCGCTTCCCGCGTTTGCGCGTCTTACTGGTAGTAAGTACTCACTGCGTAGCACAACCACAAACGTCCAACACATATACAATGAATTACTCACCTAATGCTGCCTGCAGGTTCCATGTTTAATTCCAGTGTGTGTAACCTACATTATCTAAGTGACAGTTTTCATATTGTAAACATGGTCGCTAACGACTTTGACAGCTCATCCATCGTAGCTTGTTTACAAGTGAAACGGATTTTCTGTCAAAATAAGAGCCACTTATTGATTAGTCAACACTAGTTTTATTTCTAAGTCTACTTACAGGATGTTAACATCTCATTTGAGTTCCTTTTGAATTCCTGTCAGCGTTCTCTAAATCCCTGTCTCTCAGCTGGTGCGCAAATGCGCCTCCATGCCTTTGATGTACCGTGCACCAAACGTTTTGAAGACTCATGCGCACTGGCGCACCACTTGTGTGCACCCCTGTTTAGAATGCTTTAAATATAACATAGCATATTTATAAGCCAAATCTTTGAATAAAAACGTAAAGTGAAATATACCCGAAATTAGCCAATATATCAGTTCACATTTTGTATATTGGCTGTGTTGTGAGCTTGTAGATATGCCATTTTCATTATTTTTATACCCGCAATTTTTCCGCAATTTGCTAATGTTTCTCATCCTCCGCAAAACACTCAATTTTTTTTCTCCAAAAATTCAGCAGGCAGGCAGACAGACAGACAGACAGACAGACAGAGTTATGAAAACCGTACTAATCAATACAGGGGCTGTGGGCGATGGCCAGGTCACATATGGGGTTGTGTAGTAGGTTCCTGGTTCAATCCCCTCCCCTGTGTTACTGTAGAAGTGTCCTTGAGCAAGACAATTGCCCCCCCTAACTGCTCCCGATGAGCAGGTTGGTGCCTCGCAATGCTTTATTCTGCTTTTGGTGTGTGAATTTGTGTATGTGAGTGTACTGTACTGTATAAAGGCGCAATGTGAAGGCACCAGTCATCAGAATGATATTAACCACCAGGTATGATTGTTCCCTGTCAGTCTGTGTATACCTGCCCTGCGATAACAAAGAACCGTGGGCTTATTTAAAAGATTAATAAGGCACTCAGTCGTCAGTCGGTAGGTCAGCAGACTGAAAACACCTAACCACTATAACCCCAAAATCGCAGTTAAAGCTTTTCCACAATGAAGCTTTCTCTGCAAAATTGAGAAATGGTGGTATTAGTAAGGCACTTAAATCACCATGACTATCAGTAGATGACGACTGTCGAGCACATCTTCAGTGGCGTGTACAGATGGACACTAGGGGGTTCTAGAGCATTAATGCAGCCGGCTGGTTCCACGCGCTGCACAAGGTGCCCTTTTTTTACTTGAGCACCTACCCCTCCAAATGTCTGTGCACGCCACTGCACATCATCTTACCATGATCTCACCTGCTGCGAGGCTAATACTGGCACTTCCTTAACCCATTTTGGTGTTAGCATTATGTTATGCTTTAGCTATTGAAAAATAGCAGATCTACAAGCTCATGGCGCGCTACGAGCTTGTAGGTCTGCTATTTTTGAAAAATCGAAGAACGACTGACATAGAAACTTTTTCTGAAAACTGTCAGGATGTAGAAGACATTTTTTTTAATCTGATCTCAGGTCAGAATGGGTTAAGCCCTGGCCCCAAAGGTTGTCCTCTCCCAGCATGGGATCACACCATGATGGGCCACCAAATTACTTTAAGATAGTCACACAATTATTTACATTACCAATCAAATGATTGTCAATGACAACAAAACAATGTGCCACTGAGTGCACATGTAGGCTCTTTGAGACAGTTATCATCCGTGACCCTTGAATTAAATTAGATGATTAGTAGATTACCAAGGCAATTCTGAGAGCACAGTGAGCTACGGTAGGCTATATGTGCTCTGACACGACAGTATAAATGCATGCCACGGTCACCCTTGTCTTCGGTCCGCCTCTTTACGGCTCGTGATGAATGTGTCCTAAGATCATATATTTACGTATCTCACCTTTCATTATTGGCTCCCTGATGTGTTTACCTGGCTCCACACTCCAACTGTGCTCAAAGTGTGCATCCCTGCAGGCCAGCACAACACTTGCAGAGATGCACACACGCACACGCGCACACACACGCTTTTTACCCACTACCGAACACATTCTTCTGGTGTGTGGCGTCTGGTTAAATACTGTGACACTGATGGGGAATGATTAAAACACAGCAATAGACCCCCCCCCCCCCCCCCCCCCCTTCCAACACCACCACCCGTGCACCCCCTCCCGTCTCATCTCATCTATGCTCCAGCAGTCACATATTCTTTGAAGGAGAGATTTAATTGGATCTCTTCAGAAGGTGCTGTCGGATTAACCATGCAGAAAAACAGAGCTTGGCTGGTCATGCTTCTATCCGGGGCCGCTCAGATTGCTTCCGACAGACACTGATCCCAATAATCCCACTGCGACACGATAAAGGGGGCACGAGATATTGGATCAAAAGCATATATGCATTTTTGACTTTGCTTTGATGGCTCCACGATGATGGCAAGATAAGTTTTGCAGCAGCGATGTGCTGTACACTACAGTATGTCGCCAAAGTTGCACGTCTTTGACAGGAAACTGCATGCCATCGGAATGATGCCTGTGATTGCCGAGGCTATTAATAAGGGCCTTTCTCGGTCCCACCTCTCTCCCTGTGTTTTAGGATCCAAGATGGTCGCAGCACCAAGAGGGGGTGCGGCAGAGGTGAGCGGGCGGGGTCGACATATGACCTTACTGGGCTGCATTCAAGACACTTGCCTTGTGTCTGACACCTGACTTGTGTCTGAACACAGCAAAATGTTTGGTCAAACCATATGGGCTTCCATTGGAAATGCATTGGAGTGGCCATTAGACACAGGCCAAAGACACAAGACAAAGGTGTCTTGAATTTGTGAACACAGCCCAGTAAGGCCACCCCCTCCTGGTGCTGCGGCCATCTTGGATCCTAAAACACAGGGAGAGAGGTGGGGCCGAGAAAAGCCCTTATTGTTTATATTGTGTTTAGGATCCAAGATGGCCACAGCACCAGGAGGGGGTGGGGCGGAGGTGAGCGGTGGGGGTGACATATGCCCTTCAGTCGGACCCACGGTGTCTATGAGGCATGAGGCGTTGGAGTAGCAAGCCTCTCTCGTAGGTGATGCAGAGGAGGGAAATGGGTCGGTAGCTCTTTGGGGATGATGGGTCTTTGCCAGGTTTGGGGATTGCAACCACTTTGGCCTTTTTCCAGACAGAAGGGATGGTTTTCTGTGCCATGCATGTGTTCAGCATCCCCACCAGCCAGGTCTTTGCGTTAGGTCCATGGTCTCAGGTCATTGAGCGGCGTGCTATATAGACATTAGACAATGCTATATACTGTTATTTTTCATGTTGGTGTTCTCTATATCTTTTTGTCCTGGGCATGATGTTAAACTGTTCCGTTCGAGAGGACCGGCGACCCTCGAATGTAAACAGCCACGAAAGGAGTTGTTATTTAGGGCTGTGTCGACCAATTTGGTGTGACGTGATCGGCTCCAGCTTGAGCAGGCATACTCTGCTGTAGAGAAAGACAGGGCCATGGCAGTTGCACTGATTGTTTGTGGGTCTGCGTCCCACTTGGAGTTCACTAGTTTTCACAGGATGTTATTGTGGGTGTTGACCGTGGCTTTTGTGTTCTCCAGGTGTTTTTTTTGGAGAGTTTGTGATGCTCAGTTCTTTTTTTGCGTCTCGGTTCCTCAGGTGGAAGCTGCATAGTTGGGTTTTTGATGGGTTGGGTTTCAGGTGGTTGTATTGTAGTAGCTTGACATTTCTTGGAGGGCACTTTCAAGGACGGACTCAATCTTCTGGAAGTCTGCTTGTTGGGTCGTAATGCAGAGGTCGTCGGCGTAGATTAAACGCTGGCATTCTGTTGGGTAGTGGCTGGTCGTTTGTGTAGATATTGAAAAGGAGGGGGGCGAGCACGCTACCTTGTGGGAGGTCGTTCTTTTGGGCTTTCCATTTACTCCTCTGGTCAATTAACTGGACATAGAAGCGCAGCCTCTCATAGAGCTTGTAGGTGATGCAAAGGAGGGACATGGGTCGGTAGCTCTTTGGGGATGATGGGTCTTTGCCAGGTTTGGGGATTGCAACCACTTTGGCCTTTTTCCAGACAGAAGGGATGGTTTTCTGTGCCATGCATGTGTTCAGCATCCCCACGAGCCAGGTCTTTGCGTTAGGTTCCAGGTGCTGTATAATTTCTGCCAGTATGTCATCAATCCCTGCTGCTTTTCCGGGTTTCAACTTTCCCATTGCAATTTCGAGTTCTTCTAGGTCGAAGGGTTTGGTTTGAGGGTTGGCTGATTGTGGTTGGTCTGATACCACTGTGCAATGGTATTCTCCTGTGGGTCGGCGGCGGTGTTGGTTACGACTGTTGGCCACCAGTTGTGATGCAACAGAGTTCGCTGTGACCGTTGTGAATTATGGGTGGCTCCCAGAGGTCCTTGATCCCCATGGGGTCCAACAGTGGTCATTGAACTCATATTAAGTCTGCTCCTTCCTTAGAGGCCTTTAAGTCTTTACTAAAAACCCATTTCTTCTACCTGGCTTTTAATGTTTGACCTAATTAACCTGTGTACTTTTTGTGTTGCTTCGATTTTGTAATGTAACCTGTGTACTTTTGTGTTGCTTTGATTTTGTTTTACTATGTTACTTGTGTCATGTTTCCTGTACAGCACTTTGGTTGGCCTCCTGGTCTTTGAAAATGTGCTCTATAAATAAAATTTGATTTGATTTGATTGAAGCATGCACCTACACACGCACAGGCGCACATGCGTATGCACACCTGGACCTGTAAATTAACAACACAAAAACTAAGGCACTGGTGTCGGACTTCTGGTTTACCGGAACGGGGTTCAACTCCCTGCAGTGCCCTGCTCAATGTGTTGTATTTACATGGTTCATTGGTCCATGGTCTCAGGTCATTGAGCGGCGCGCTATATAGACAACGCTATATACTGTTATTTTTCATGTTGGTGTTCTCTATATCTTTTCGTCCTGGGCATGACGTTAAACTGTTCCGTTCGAGTGGACCGGCGACCCTCGAATGTAAACAGCCACGAAAGGAGTTGTTATTTAGGGCTGTGTCGACCAATTTGGTGTGACGTGATCGGCTCCAGCTTGAGCAGGCATACTCTGCTGTAGAGAAAGACAGGGCCATGGCAGTTGCACTGATTGTTTGTGGGTCTGCGTCCCACTTGGAGTTCACTAGTTTTCACAGGATGTTATTATGGGTGTTGACCGTGGCTTTTGTGTTCTCCAGGTGTTTTTCTTTGGAGAGTTTGTGATGCTCAGTTCTTTTTTTGCGTCTCGGTTCCTCAGGTGGAAGCTGCATAGTTGGGTTTTTGATGGGTTGGGTTTCAGGTGGTTGTATTGTAGTAGCTTGACATTTCTTGGAGGGCACTTTCAAGGACAGACTCAATCGTCTGCTTGTTGGGTCGTAATGATGAAACGCTGGCATTAGGCATTGGGTAGTGGCTGGTCGTTTGTGTAGATATTGAAAAGGAGGGGGGCGAGCACGCTACCTTGTGGGAGGCCATTCTTTTGGGCTTTCGATTTACTATGTCCTGTCCAGTGTAACTCCATGGGGTGGTTGGAGAGTTTGTGACCATCCCAAGTGACGCTCAGTTCTTTTTTCGCGTCTCGGTTCCTCAGGTGGAAGCTGCATAGTTGGGTTTGTGTGTGTATTTCTTTTTCTGTCGTTCTTTCTTAGGACGGAGATCAAGGTAGACGCCTTTGGAAGGCTCAACACAAGCCGATGCCCCTAGAGATCCATCCCAAAGCTTCCCTCAGGGAGCCCAGCAAGCCAGCTAGCCAGCAAGCCTGCCCAGTCAGCCAACGCAGCCAGTCAGCTCCGCCAGTCAGCCAGTGTAGAAAGTCAGGCTGCCAAGCCAGAGCATATCAGCCCTTGCAGTCAGCCATTGCAGCCATACCAGCCTTGCTCAGTCAGCTCAGCCAGGCCTCTTTCGGTCTGCCCTGCCATGCCTTGCAGCAACAGAACCAGCCTATCTGGCGAGCCAGCCAGCTCAGAATGCGAGCTTAGCAAGCCAGTGCAGCAACAAGCCCAGACTAGGTTACTGCAGCCTTACTGTGCAGCCACAGCCACTCAGCCCAGACCAGCAGGAGCAAGCCAGGCTCCAACCCTTGCAGCGCAGCCTTAGGCCGGATAGTCCCCCTGCCTGCACTTTGTTGCTTTCCTGTGTGATGAATTTTGTAGTGGTCTGCTATCTTGCACAGTTTCTTTTTGGTTTTTTTTGTGGGGGAAAAAAATGAGTTCTGTAGTGGAGGAATTTATTCAGGCTCCATCTATTGGGGTGCTGGACAAATGCACAAAAGAGCAGCTGTTTAAGATAGCAGACCACTACAAAATTGAGATCCCTGCCAAACGGTCAAAGGATAGGGTAAAAATCTTTCTGATGGACGACTTGGTGGCAAAGCAAGTGTTACCGGAGGAGGAGGAGGTCCCATCGGAGGAGGACATCGAAACTGAAACAAATGCACAAGATGGTAAAACATTTTCATTTTCTTCTAGGCATTTAAGCTTTGAACAACAAAAGGAGTTGTTGGAAATTAAACTCAAACATGAGAAAGAGATGGAATTTATGAAACAAAAAACTGAACTGTTAAGGTTGGAATTGGAGCAAGAGAAATTTAATTTGAGTGTTAAAGATAAACAACAATTCAATGTTGGGGCTAACTTGCAGTTACTACCCAAGTTTTCAGAGAAAGATCCAGATTTATTTTTTTCCCTGTTTGAGCGTGTGGCAGACGCTGCTCCAATGTGTCCTCACAGGTAAGGCCCAGGAGGCCTATGCTGCTTTAACAGTTTCAGAATGTGGAAAATATGACGTTGTTAAAAGGGCAGTATTGAGTAAAAATGAAGATCAACCGTATGTTGAATTTGTGAGAGAGATGTTGGTCCAGTTTAACCGGTGGTGTTTGGCATCAGAGGTTAAGACCTTTAAAGAGCTGTCTGACTTGATGACTCTGGAACAGTTTAAATACTGTGTTCCAGCTACTATTACTACCTACATAAATGAGAGAAAAGTTAAAACACCTCAGGAAGCAGCCGTGTTGGCTGATGAGTATTGTTTAACTCACAAATAATTTGGTGAGGACTGGGGTATGCACCAGACCAGTGGTCCAGGATGTAGGCTAACTGAAAAACCTGTTGTGGCTCAGAGAGTTTCAGATTGTGCTCAGGTTGAGCCTGGTTCATGGAAACAGGATGACCTTGACACTTGTCATTATTGCCACAGTAAAGGGCAGTGGAAAAAGCATTGCCCTGCTATTAAAACTAAAGAGAAGTGGTCAGGTGGTGCACAAATAAAACCTGTCGCTTTGGCTGCCCCTGTCATTCCTTCAAATGAGGCTGTTTATTCAGCATTTATTTCAGATGGTTATGTGTCTCTGCCTGGTGGAAAGGCAGTTGCGGTGAAGATCTTGAGAGATACAGGTGCACTACAAACATACATCCGTCAAGCCGTAATTCCATTCTCCTCAGTTTCAGACACGGGTGATTTCATGTTAATGCGAGGTATGGGGATGAAAATCAGCCCCGTCCCCTTACATAGACTGAGGTTAGTCTGTGGTTTTGTTTCTGGGGAGGTGGTGGTAGGAGTGCGTCATGAGTTGCCTGTGGAGGGGGTTGATATAATCCTTGGCAATGACCTTGCAGGTGATAAAGTGTGGGCTGAGGCTCAATCACCTGTGGGCACACAGAGGCCTGACTTTACGTTCAGAAAGGTTGAAAATAGGGGTGTCTGAGCCTTTAAAGTGCATGATGAGTCCTAGGAAAGCGTGTGGTCAACAGGAAAAAGCTGATGCCAAAACCTTTTCAATACCTGTGCCTCTTAAGTCCATTTCCAGGACTGACTTAATTCAAGAACAAAGGTCGGATCCCTCTTTGAAACCTCTATTTGAATCGGTGTCTCCTGCGGAAGACATGGAAATTGCTACAAAGGGCTATTTTGTGAAAAATGAAGTTCTTGTCCGTAAGTGGGGTGTACAGGGCGAGAATGGGCTGGAGAAACCCATTTTGCAGATTGTGGTGCCAGCTAAGTTCAGGGACATGGTGTTGAAGGCCTCATATGATGAGTTAGCTGGGCATATGGGATGTAGGAACGTGTACAAGCACATCCGGCAAAATTACTTTTGGCCCCGGTTGAAAAGGGATGTTTGGTTTGTTTTCATTAAAACATGCAACGCTCGTTCAGTACAAATTGGTAAACCATCTCTGAGAGTTGGGCAACAAGAAAAAGGCCCTAGAAATGTAGTGGCTGAGGCCCTATTACATGGATTCTAGTCTGTCTGAAGTACCCTATGTTTGTGCCTGCATCAGTCTCACCTTGCTGTCTCTCACTCTCCCCTTAAATGTGCTCCTATACTACAGGTACCAAGGTTGCAGGGGGGGTGAGGTGGTGTTTGGTGGGATGGTTCAGGTATTGGTCATATGTAACTAACGCTAAGTTAATATTACGGAGTACCTGTTTGGTCTCCTCTCTTATGGGGGGGGGGGGATGTGATGACCCATCCTGTGGGGTTGGTTTGGTTGGTTACTAATTGTTCTTCTCTGTCCCTGTGTAGGAGGAGAGTGCCAGCCTGCTGAGGTGTGTCTTGGGGATTGACACACCTGGTCCCAATTATCCCCTTGGGTATAACAGCAGGCTGGCTGAGGCCATTCTCTCTCTCTCTCCCCTGCACAGGTCACACTGCTTGTTTAGTTATGTTGGTTTGAAGTAGTTTCAGTTCAGTTGCTTTCTGCACTTGCACATACAGTCCATATTCACACAGCCATACACACTTTACACTACTGATGTCACTGACCACTCACACCTCATACATTTTGCACCGTTCAACCCTTATTTTAGTTATAAATAAAATAATGTTAAGTTTAATCCTGTGTGTCGTCTCCCTTTTTGTCATGATGTGAGCCAGTTCATGACACCTGGTCTGTCTGCCTGCCTAGGCGCCTCGGTCTGTCTGCCTTGGCCTGCCGGTCTGAAACTGGTTTAGACTAACTGTGTGCTTGCCAGCTGTGCTGGCTTGCCAGCAAGGCTGGTTCTATTGCTGCAAGGCAGGGCGGGGCAGACCGGGCCAGGCAGACAGAAAGGCCTCGAGAGAGAGAGAGAGCCTACACACGCACAGGCGTATGCACACCTGGACCTGTAAATGAACAACACAAAAACTAAGGCACTGGTGTCGGACTTCTGGTTTACCGGAACGGGGTTCAACTCCCTGCAGTGCCCTGCTCAATGTGTTGTATTTACCGGAAAGGATGGGAAACATTAGCAATTTGCGGAGTGTTAGAAAAAAAAGGATGGGTTATAGCCCATGTTTTTTCATAGCTGTCTGCCTGCCTGTCCAATTCTCCATGAGTAGCTGTCTGTCTGCCTGTCTATGAGTAGCTGTCTGACTGCCTGCCTGTCCAATTCTCCATGAGTAGCTGTCTGTCTGTCTGTCTGTCTGCCTGTCTATGAGTAGCTGTCTGCCTGCCTGCCAGCCAGCAAGTTGGTTAACAGAAAATAAATTGTTATGGCTGAGTAAAATAAAATACAATAAACACAATTTGCCTGAAAATAGATTACCCAGCTATGACCTTTTTCATGAAAAAAAATGAGTAGTGATATGGCTGACTGAGTAAAATAAAACAATCTACATGAAAATAGATAGCTATAAGTGAAGAGCAATTTCCGCAATTACCATTTCCGCAATTTCCGCAATTTCCATTTCCGCAATTTTCCGCAATTTCGCAAATTTTGAAATTTTGAAAAAAAAAGTTATCCGGAAATTGCGGAAATTGCGGAAAATGAAAAAAACATGGGCTATAACCCATCCTTTTTTTTCTAACACTCCGCAATTTGCTAATGTTTCCCATCCTTTCCGGTAAATACAACACATTGAGCAGGGCACTGCAGGGAGTTGAACCCCGTTCCGGTAAACCAGTAGTCCGACACCAGTGCCTTAGTTTTTGTGTTGTTCATTTACAGGTCCAGGTGTGCATATACATGTGCGCCTGTGCGTGTGTAGGTGCACGCTTCAATATAACCCATCGTTTTTTTCATTTTTTCAATATTGTCCAATTCTCCATGAGTAGCTGTCTGTCTGTCTGTCTGCCTGTCTATGAGTAGCTGTCTGCCTGCCTGCCAGCCAGCAAGTTGGTTAACAGAAAATAAATTGTTATGGCTGAGTAAAATAAAATACAATAAACACAATTTGCCTGAAAATAGAATACCCAGCTATGACCTTTTTCATGAAAAAAAATTAGTAGTGATATGGCTGACTGAGTAAAATAAAACAATCTACCTGGAAATAGATAGCTATAAGTGAAGAGAAATTTCCGCAATTTCCGCAATTTCCTCAATCCCATTTCCGCAATTTTCCGCAATTTCGCAAATTTTGAAATTTTGAAAAAAAAAGTTATCCGGAAATTGCGGAAATTGCGGAAAATGAAAAAAACATGGGCTATAACCCATCCTTTTTTTTCTAACACTCCGCAATTTGCTAATGTTTCCCATCCTTTCCGGTAAATACAACACATTGAGCAGGGCACTGCAGGGAGTTGAACCCCGTTCCGGTAAACCAGTAGTCCGACACCAGTGCCTTAGTTTTTGTGTTGTTCATTTACAGGTCCAGGTGTGCATATACATGTGCGCCTGTGCGTGTGTAGGTGCACGCTTCAATATAACCCATCGTTTTTTTCATTTTTTCAATATTGTCCAATTCTCCATGAGTAGCTGTCTGTCTGTCTGTCTGCCTGTCTATGAGTAGCTGTCTGCCTGCCTGCCAGCCAGCAAGTTGGTTAACAGAAAATAAATTGTTATGGCTGAGTAAAATAAAATACAATAAACACAATTTGCCTGAAAATAGAATACCCAGCTATGACCTTTTTCATGAAAAAAAATTAGTAGTGATATGGCTGACTGAGTAAAATAAAACAATCTACCTGGAAATAGATAGCTATAAGTGAAGAGAAATTTCCGCAATTTCCGCAATTTCCTCAATCCCATTTCCGCAATTTCCTCAATTTCCATTTCCGCAATTTCCGCAATTTCCATTTCCGCAATTTCCGGATAACTTTTTTTTTCAAAATTTCAAAAATTGCGGAAATTGCGGAAATTGCGGAAAATGAAAAAAACATGGGCTATAACCCATCCTTTTTTTTCTAACACTCCGCAATTTGCTAATGTTTCCCATCCTTTCCGGTAAATACAACACATTGAGCAGGGCACTGCAGGGAGTTGAACCCCGTTCCGGTAAACCAGAAGTCCGACACCAGTGCCTTAGTTTTTGTGTTGTTCATTTACAGGTCCAGGTGTGCATATACATGTGCGCCTGTGCGTGTGTAGGTGCACGCTTCAATATAACCCATCGTTTTTTTCATTTTTTCAATATTGTCAAATCATCAAAAATGATGAAAAACGGCGCGCTATAGTATGCCGTACGATATACGCTATAGCCCATGGTCCAAAATGATGAGAAACGAGGATAACTTTTTTTTCAAAATTTAAAAAAACATGGGCTATAACCCATCGTTTTTTTAATTTTTTAATTTTTGTCAAATCATCAAAAATGATGAAAAACGGCGCGCTATAGTATGCCGTACGATATAGGCTATAGCCCATGGTCCAAAATGATGAGAAACGAGGCTAACTTTTTTTTTCAAAATTTCAAAAAACATGGGCTATAACCCATCGTTTTTTTAATTTTTTAATTTTTGTCAAATCATCAAAAATGATGAAAAACGGCGCGCTATAGTATGCCGTACGATATAGGCTATAGCCCATGGTCCAAAATGATGAGAAACGAGGATAACTTTTTTTCAAAATTTCAAAAAACATGGGCTATAACCCATCGTTTTTTTCATTTTTTCATTTTTGTCAAATCATCAAAAATGATGAAAAATGGCGCGCTATAGTATGCCGTACGATATACGCTATAGCCCATGGTCCAAAATGATGAGAAACGAGGATAACTTTTTTTTCAAAATTTAAAAAAACATGGGCTATAACCCATCGTTTTTTTCGTTTTTTTCATTTTTGTCAAATCATCAAAAATGATGAAAAACGTCTGCTATAGTATGCCGTACGATATACGCTATAGCCCATGGTCCAAAATGATGAGAAACGAGGATAACGTTTTTTTCAAAATTTCAAAAAACATGGGCTATAACCCATCGTTTTTTAAATTTTTGTCAAATCATCAAAAATGATGAAAAACGTCTGCTATAGTATGCCGTACGATATACGCTATAGCCCATGGTCCAAAATGATGAGAAACGAGGCTAACTTTTTTTTTCAAAATTTCAAAAAACATGGGCTATAACCCATCGTTTTTTTAATTTTTTAATTTTTGTCAAATCATCAAAAATGATGAAAAACGGCGCGCTATAGTATGCCGTACGATATACGCTATAGCCCATGGTCCAAAATGATGAGAAACGAGGCTAACTTTTTTTTTCAAAATTTCAAAAAACATGGGCTATAACCCATCGTTTTTTTTAATTTTTTAATTTTTGTCAAATCATCAAAAATGATGAAAAACGGCGCGCTATAGTATGCCGTACGATATACGCTATAGCCCATGGTCCAAAATGATGAGAAACGAGGATAACCTTTTTTTCAAAATTTAAAAAAACATGGGCTATAACCCATCGTTTTTTTTAATTTTTGTCAAATCATCAAAAATGATGAAAAACGGCGCGCTATAGTATGCCGTACGATATACGCTATAGCCCATGGTCCAAAATGATGAGAAACGAGGATAACCTTTTTTTCAAAATTTCAAAAAACATGGGCTATAACCCATCGTTTTTTTTTATTTTTGTCAAATCATCAAAAATGATGAAAAACGGCGCGCTATAGTATGCCGTACGATATAGGCTATAGCCCATGGTCCAAAATGATGAGAAACGAGGCTAACTTTTTTTTTCAAAATTTCAAAAAACATGGGCTATAACCCATCGTTTTTTTAATTTTTTAATTTTTGTCAAATCATCAAAAATGATGAAAAACGGCGCGCTATAGTATGCCGTACGATATACGCTATAGCCCATGGTCCAAAATGATGAGAAACGAGGATAACTTTTTTTCAAAAAACATGGGCTATAACCCATCGTTTTTTTCATTTTTGTCAAATCATCAAAAATGATGAAAAATGGCGCGCTATAGTATGCCGTACGATATACGCTATAGCCCATGGTCCAAAATGATGAGAAACGAGGATAACTTTTTTTTCAAAATTTCAAAAAACATGGGCTATAACCCATCGTTTTTTTCGTTTTTTTCATTTTTGTCAAATCATCAAAAATGATGAAAAACGTCTGCTATAGTATGCCGTACGATATACGCTATAGCCCATGGTCCAAAATGATGAGAAACGAGGATAACGTTTTTTTCAAAATTTCAAAAAACATGGGCTATAACCCATCGTTTTTTTAATTTTTTAATTTTTGTCAAATCATCAAAAATGATGAAAAACGGCGCGCTATAGTATGCCGTACGATATACGCTATAGCCCATGGTCCAAAATGATGAGAAACGAGGATAACTTTTTTTCAAAATTTTGAAAAACATGGGCTATAACCCATCGTTTTTTTCATTTTTTCATTTTTGTCAAATCATCAAAAATGATGAAAAATGGCGCGCTATAGTATGCCGTACGATATACGCTATAGCCCATGGTCCAAAATGATGAGAAACGAGGATAACTTTTATTTCAAAATTTCAAAAAACATGGGCTATAACCCATCGTTTTTTTCGTTTTTTTCATTTTTGTCAAATCATCAAAAATGATGAAAAACGTCTGCTATAGTATGCCGTACGATATACGCTATAGCCCATGGTCCAAAATGATGAGAAACGAGGATAACGTTTTTTTCAAAATTTCAAAAAACATGGGCTATAACCCATCGTTTTTTTAATTTTTTAATTTTTGTCAAATCATCAAAAATGATGAAAAACGGCGCGCTATAGTATGCCGTACGATATACGCTATAGCCCATGGTCCAAAATGATGAGAAACGAGGCTAACTTTTTTTTTCAAAATTTCAAAAAACATGGGCTATAACCCATCGTTTTTTTAATTTTTTAATTTTTGTCAAATCATCAAAAATGATGAAAAACGGCGCGCTATAGTATGCCGTACGATATACGCTATAGCCCATGGTCCAAAATGATGAGAAACGAGGCTAACTTTTTTTTTCAAAATTTCAAAAAACATGGGCTATAACCCATCGTTTTTTTAATTTTTTAATTTTTGTCAAATCATCAAAAATGATGAAAAACGGCGCGCTATAGTATGCCGTACGATATAGGCTATAGCCCATGGTCCAAAATGATGAGAAACGAGGCTAACTTTTTTTTTCAAAATTTCAAAAAACATGGGCTATAACCCATCGTTTTTTAAATTTTTAAATTTTTGTCAAATCATCAAAAATGATGAAAAACGTCTGCTATAGTATGCCGTACGATATACGCTATAGCCCATGGTCCAAAATGATGAGAAACGAGGCTAACTTTTTTTTTCAAAATTTCAAAAAACATGGGCTATAACCCATCGTTTTTTTAATTTTTTAATTTTTGTCAAATCATCAAAAATGATGAAAAACGGCGCGCTATAGTATGCCGTACGATATAGGCTATAGCCCATGGTCCAAAATGATGCGAAACGAGGCTAACTTTTTTTTTCAAAATTTCAAAAAACATGGGCTATAACCCATCGTTTTTTTAATTTTTTAATTTTTGTCAAATCATCAAAAATGATGAAAAACGGCGCGCTATAGTATGCCGTACGATATACGCTATAGCCCATGGTCCAAAATGATGAGAAACGAGGATAACTTTTTTTTCAAAATTTAAAAAAACATGGGCTATAACCCATCGTTTTTTTTTTTTTTTTGTCAAATCATCAAAAATGATGAAAAACGGTGCGCTATAGTATGCCGTACGATATAGGCTATAGCCCATGGTCCAAAATGATGAGAAACGAGGCTAACTTTTTTTTTCAAAATTTCAAAAAACATGGGCTATAACCCATCGTTTTTTTAATTTTTTAATTTTTGTCAAATCATCAAAAATGATGAGAAACGAGGATAACGTTTTTTTCAAAATTTCAAAAAACATGGGCTATAACCCATCGTTTTTTAAATTTTTGTCAAATCATCAAAAATGATGAAAAACGTCTGCTATAGTATGCCGTACGATATACGCTATAGCCCATGGTCCAAAATGATGAGAAACGAGGCTAACTTTTTTTTTCAAAATTTCAAAAAACATGGGCTATAACCCATCGTTTTTTTAATTTTTTAATTTTTGTCAAATCATCAAAAATGATGAAAAACGGCGCGCTATAGTATGCCGTACGATATACGCTATAGCCCATGGTCCAAAATGATGAGAAACGAGGCTAACTTTTTTTTTCAAAATTTCAAAAAACATGGGCTATAACCCATCGTTTTTTTAATTTTTTAATTTTTGTCAAATCATCAAAAATGATGAAAAACGGCGCGCTATAGTATGCCGTACGATATACGCTATAGCCCATGGTCCAAAATGATGAGAAACGAGGATAACCTTTTTTTCAAAATTTAAAAAAACATGGGCTATAACCCATCGTTTTTTTTAATTTTTGTCAAATCATCAAAAATGATGAAAAACGGCGCGCTATAGTATGCCGTACGATATACGCTATAGCCCATGGTCCAAAATGATGAGAAACGAGGATAACCTTTTTTTCAAAATTTCAAAAAACATGGGCTATAACCCATCGTTTTTTTTTTTTTTTGTCAAATCATCAAAAATGATGAAAAACGGCGCGCTATAGTATGCCGTACGATATAGGCTATAGCCCATGGTCCAAAATGATGAGAAACGAGGCTAACTTATTTTTTCAAAATTTCAAAAAACATGGGCTATAACCCATCGTTTTTTTAATTTTTGTCAAATCATCAAAAATGATGAAAAACGGCGCGCTATAGTATGCCGTACGATATACGCTATAGCCCATGGTCCAAAATGATGAGAAACGAGGATAACTTTTTTTCAAAATTTCAAAAAACATGGGCTATAACCCATCGTTTTTTTCATTTTTTCATTTTTGTCAAATCATCAAAAATGATGAAAAATGGCGCGCTATAGTATGCCGTACGATATACGCTATAGCCCATGGTCCAAAATGATGAGAAACGAGGATAACTTTTTTTTCAAAATTTCAAAAAACATGGGCTATAACCCATCGTTTTTTTCGTTTTTTTCATTTTTGTCAAATCATCAAAAATGATGAAAAACGTCTGCTATAGTATGCCGTACGATATACGCTATAGCCCATGGTCCAAAATGATGAGAAACGAGGATAACGTTTTTTTCAAAATTTCAAAAAACATGGGCTATAACCCATCGTTTTTTTAATTTTTTAATTTTTGTCAAATCATCAAAAATGATGAAAAACGGCGCGCTATAGTATGCCGTACGATATACGCTATAGCCCATGGTCCAAAATGATGAGAAACGAGGCTAACTTTTTTTTTCAAAATTTCAAAAAACATGGGCTATAACCCATCGTTTTTTTAATTTTTTAATTTTTGTCAAATCATCAAAAATGATGAAAAACGGCGCGCTATAGTATGCCGTACGATATACGCTATAGCCCATGGTCCAAAATGATGAGAAACGAGGCTAACTTTTTTTTTCAAAATTTCAAAAAACATGGGCTATAACCCATCGTTTTTTTAATTTTTTAATTTTTGTCAAATCATCAAAAATGATGAAAAACGGCGCGCTATAGTATGCCGTACGATATAGGCTATAGCCCATGGTCCAAAATGATGAGAAACGAGGCTAACTTTTTTTTTCAAAAATGATGAAAAACGGCGCGCTATAGTATGCCGTACGATATACGCTATAGCCCATGGTCCAAAATGATGAGAAACGAGGATAACTTTTTTTTCAAAATTTAAAAAAACATGGGCTATAACCCATCGTTTTTTTTTTTTTTTGTCAAATCATCAAAAATGATGAAAAACGGTGCGCTATAGTATGCCGTACGATATAGGCTATAGCCCATGGTCCAAAATGATGAGAAACGAGGCTAACTTTTTTTTTCAAAATTTCAAAAAACATGGGCTATAACCCATCGTTTTTTTAATTTTTTAATTTTTGTCAAATCATCAAAAATGATGAGAAACGAGGATAACGTTTTTTTCAAAATTTCAAAAAACATGGGCTATAACCCATCGTTTTTTAAATTTTTGTCAAATCATCAAAAATGATGAAAAACGTCTGCTATAGTATGCCGTACGATATACGCTATAGCCCATGGTCCAAAATGATGAGAAACGAGGCTAACTTTTTTTTTCAAAATTTCAAAAAACATGGGCTATAACCCATCGTTTTTTAAATTTTTTAATTTTTGTCAAATCATCAAAAATGATGAAAAACGGCGCGCTATAGTATGCCGTACGATATACGCTATAGCCCATGGTCCAAAATGATGAGAAACGAGGCTAACTTTTTTTTTCAAAATTTCAAAAAACATGGGCTATAACCCATCGTTTTTTTAATTTTTTAATTTTTGTCAAATCATCAAAAATGATGAAAAACGGCGCGCTATAGTATGCCGTACGATATACGCTATAGCCCATGGTCCAAAATGATGAGAAACGAGGATAACCTTTTTTTCAAAATTTAAAAAAACATGGGCTATAACCCATCGTTTTTTTTAATTTTTGTCAAATCATCAAAAATGATGAAAAACGGCGCGCTATAGTATGCCGTACGATATACGCTATAGCCCATGGTCCAAAATGATGAGAAACGAGGATAACCTTTTTTTCAAAATTTCAAAAAACATGGGCTATAACCCATCGTTTTATTTTATTTTTGTCAAATCATCAAAAATGATGAAAAACGGCGCGCTATAGTATGCCGTACGATATAGGCTATAGCCCATGGTCCAAAATGATGAGAAACGAGGCTAACTTTTTTTTTCAAAATTTCAAAAAACATGGGCTATAACCCATCGTTTTTTTAATTTTTTAATTTTTGTCAAATCATCAAAAATGATGAAAAACGGCGCGCTATAGTATGCCGTACGATATACGCTATAGCCCATGGTCCAAAATGATGAGAAACGAGGATAACTTTTTTTCAAAATTTCAAAAAACATGGGCTATAACCCATCGTTTTTTTCATTTTTTCATTTTTGTCAAATCATCAAAAATGATGAAAAATGGCGCGCTATAGTATGCCGTACGATATACGCTATAGCCCATGGTCCAAAATGATGAGAAACGAGGATAACTTTTTTTTCAAAATTTCAAAAAACATGGGCTATAACCCATCGTTTTTTTCGTTTTTTTCATTTTTGTCAAATCATCAAAAATGATGAAAAACGTCTGCTATAGTATGCCGTACGATATACGCTATAGCCCATGGTCCAAAATGATGAGAAACGAGGATAACGTTTTTTTCAAAATTTCAAAAAACATGGGCTATAACCCATCGTTTTTTTAATTTTTTAATTTTTGTCAAATCATCAAAAATGATGAAAAACGGCGCGCTATAGTATGCCGTACGATATACGCTATAGCCCATGGTCCAAAATGATGAGAAACGAGGCTAACTTTTTTTTTCAAAATTTCAAAAAACATGGGCTATAACCCATCGTTTTTTTAATTTTTTAATTTTTGTCAAATCATCAAAAATGATGAAAAACGGCGCGCTATAGTATGCCGTACGATATACGCTATAGCCCATGGTCCAAAATGATGAGAAACGAGGCTAACTTTTTTTTTCAAAATTTCAAAAAACATGGGCTATAACCCATCGTTTTTTTAATTTTTTAATTTTTGTCAAATCATCAAAAATGATGAAAAACGGCGCGCTATAGTATGCCGTACGATATAGGCTATAGCCCATGGTCCAAAATGATGAGAAACGAGGCTAACTTTTTTTTTCAAAATTTCAAAAAACATGGGCTATAACCCATCGTTTTTTAAATTTTTAAATTTTTGTCAAATCATCAAAAATGATGAAAAACGTCTGCTATA
This sequence comes from Protomyctophum bolini, assembly GCF_963924005.1. NCBI lineage: Eukaryota > Metazoa > Chordata > Actinopteri > Myctophiformes > Myctophidae > Protomyctophum > Protomyctophum bolini. The sequence continues at coordinate 22,935,213 of NC_137885.1, forward strand.
GTATGCCGTACGATATACGCTATAGCCCATGGTCCAAAATGATGAGAAACGAGGCTAACTTTTTTTTTCAAAATTTCAAAAAACATGGGCTATAACCCATCGTTTTTTTAATTTTTTAATTTTTGTCAAATCATCAAAAATGATGAAAAACGGCGCGCTATAGTATGCCGTACGATATAGGCTATAGCCCATGGTCCAAAATGATGCGAAACGAGGCTAACTTTTTTTTTCAAAATTTCAAAAAACATGGGCTATAACCCATCGTTTTTTTAATTTTTTAATTTTTGTCAAATCATCAAAAATGATGAAAAACGGCGCGCTTTAGTATGCCGTACGATATACGCTATAGCCCATGGTCCAAAATGATGAGAAACGAGGATAACTTTTTTTTCAAAATTTAAAAAAACATGGGCTATAACCCATCGTTTTGTTTTTTTTTTGTCAAATCATCAAAAATGATGAAAAACGGTGCGCTATAGTATGCCGTACGATATAGGCTATAGCCCATGGTCCAAAATGATGAGAAACGAGGCTAACTTTTTTTTTCAAAATTTCAAAAAACATGGGCTATAACCCATCGTTTTTTTAATTTTTTAATTTTTGTCAAATCATCAAAAATGATGAAAAACGGCGCGCTATAGTATGCCGTACGATATACGCTATAGCCCATGGTCCAAAATGACGAGAAACGAGGATAACTTTTTTTCAAAATTTCAAAAAACATGGGCTATAACCCATCGTTTTTTTCATTTTTTCATTTTTGTCAAATCATCAAAAATGATGAAAAACGGCGCGCTATAGTATGCCGTACGATATACGCTATAGCCCATGGTCCAAAATGATGAGAAACGAGGATAACTTTTTTTTCAAAATTTCAAAAAACATGGGCTATAACCCATCGTTTTTTTCATTTTTTCATTTTTGTCAAATCATCAAAAATGATGAAAAACGGCGCGCTATAGTATGCAGTACGATATACGCTATAGCCCATGGTCCAAAATGATGAGAAACGAGGATAACGTTTTTTTCAAAATTTCGAAAAACATGGGCTATAACCCATCGTTTTTTTAATTTTTTAATTTTTGTCAAATCATCAAAAATGATGAAAAACGGCGCGCTATAGTATGCCGTACGATATACGCTATAGCCCATGGTCCAAAATGATGAGAAACGAGGATAACCTTTTTTTCAAAATTTAAAAAAACATGGGCTATAACCCATCGTTTTTTTTTATTTTTGTCAAATCATCAAAAATGATGAAAAACGGCGCGCTATAGTATGCCGTACGATATACGCTATAGCCCATGGTCCAAAATGATGAGAAACGAGGATAACCTTTTTTTCAAAATTTCAAAAAACATGGGCTATAACCCATCGTTTTTTTTTATTTTTGTCAAATCATCAAAAATGATGAAAAACGGCGCGCTATAGTATGCCGTACGATATAGGCTATAGCCCATGGTCCAAAATGATGAGAAACGAGGCTAACTTTTTTTTTCAAAATTTCAAAAAACATGGGCTATAACCCATCGTTTTTTTAATTTTTTAATTTTTGTCAAATCATCAAAAATTATGAAAAACGTCCGCTATAGTATGCCGTACGATATACGCTATAGCCCATGGTCCAAAATGATGAGAAACGAGGATAAAATTTCAAAAAACATGGGCTATAACCCATCGTTTTTTTCCATTTTTTCATTTTTGTCAAATCATCAAAAATGATGAAAAACGGCGCGCTATAGTATACGGTACGATATACGCTATAGCCCATGGTCCAAAATGATGAGAAACGAGGCTAACTTTTTTTTTCAAAATTTCAAAAAACATGGGCTATAACCCATCGTTTTTTTTTATTTTTGTCAAATCATCAAAAATGATGAAAAACGGCACGCTATAGTATGCCGTACGATATAGGCTATAGCCCATGGTCCAAAATGATGAGAAACGAGGCTAACTTTTTTTTTCAAAATTTCAAAAAACATGGGCTATAACCCATCGTTTTTTTAATTTTTTGTCAAATCATCAAAAATGATGAAAAACGGCGCGCTATAGTATGCCGTACGATATACGCTATAGCCCATGGTCCAAAATGATGAGAAACGAGGATAACTTTTTTTTCAAATTTTCAAAAAACATGGGCTATAACCCATCGTTTTTTTCATTTTTTCATTTTTGTCAAATCATCAAAAATGTTGAAAAACGGCGCGCTATAGTATGCCGTACGATATACGCTATAGCCCATGGTCCAAAATGATGAGAAACGAGGATAACTTTTTTTTCAAAATTTCAAAAAACATGGGCTATAACCCATCGTTTTTTTTCATTTTTGTCAAATCATCAAAAATGTTGAAAAACGTCTGCTATAGTATGCCGTACGATATACGCTATAGCCCATGGTCCAAAATGATGAGAAACGAGGATAACTTTTTTTTCAAAATTTCAAAAAACATGGGCTATAACCCATCGTTTTTTTCATTTTTTCATTTTTGTCAAATCATCAAAAATGATGAGAAATGGCGCGCTATACTATGCCGTACGATATAGGCTATAGCCCATGGTCCAAAATGATGAGAAACGAGGCTAACTTTTTTTTTCAAAATTTCAAAAAACATGGGCTATAACCCATCGTTTTTTTAATTTTTAATTTTTTGTCAAATCATCAAAAATGATGAAAAACGGCGCGCTATAGTATGCCGTACGATATACGCTATAGCCCATGGTCCAAAATGATGAGAAACGAGGATAACTTTTTTTTCAAAATTTCAAAAAACATGGGCTATAACCCATCGTTTTTTTCATTTTTTCATTTTTGTCAAATCATCAAAAATGTTGAAAAACGGCGCGCTATAGTATGCCGTACGATATACGCTATAGCCCATGGTCCAAAATGATGAGAAACGAGGATAACTTTTTTTTCAAAATTTCAAAAAACATGGGCTATAACCCATCGTTTTTTTTCATTTTTGTCAAATCATCAAAAATGATGAAAAACGTCTGCTATAGTATGCCGTACGATATACGCTATAGCCCATGGTCCAAAATGATGAGAAACGAGGATAACTTTTTTTTCAAAATTTCAAAAAACATGGGCTATAACCCATCGTTTTTTTCATTTTTTCATTTTTGTCAAATCATCAAAAATGATGAGAAATGGCGCGCTATACTATGCCGTACGATATAGGCTATAGCCCATGGTCCAAAATGATGAGAAACGAGGCTAACTTTTTTTTTTCAAAATTTCAAAAAACATGGGCTATAACCCATCGTTTTTTTTATTTTTTAATTTTTGTCAAATCATCAAAAATGATGAAAAACGGCGCGCTATAGTATGCCGTACGATATACGCTATAGCCCATGGTCCAAAATGATGAGAAACGAGGCATAGATACTGCTACTGTATGTCAAGTTTCATTACATAGACATTTCAACAATTAGGTTCTTAGCTTACATATGATACTTGACTATTTCCAGGCAGGCAGGCACTCTGTTGCTGGCTCCATGAAGAGGCCTGGTCCACAGTCACACTCTTGAGGCAGCTGGGGGTCCATAATAGAAGTCCATGGACCTGCAGAGGGGGAGACATAAACTCCGGGGAGTGTCTCCCCGGACGATGAGTTAGTGGCAGGCCTTACTGGACCGTGAGTCTGTACAGTGTTAATAACAGCCACACTGATGGGAAACACAACCAGCATCATACCGATCAGTCCCCAAGACACTTTACATGTAGCTAAAAGGACCGACAGATACTAGCCAGAGCAAGCAATTTTACAGGCAAATACATTACAATATAATGATATAATTGTGAATACAAATATTATCTGACATAATTTATATACCATGACAAAAAAAATGCTACAATATTAAATATAAAGATAGCCTGATGAAGGCCGCATAGGCTGAAACGTTGCTATTTCCCTAATAAATGTCACTGCATTTGAAGACAGTGTGCGGTTGTTTTTTTCCTTTTTCAATTTTGGGACACCGTTCCCTTCTCCTACGCACCTGTCGTTTGTAGGTGTGCAAAAGCTTTGCTTTTCACAATATTAAATATAAAAGTATTTAAGTTAAATCTGACTTGCCTAAGCCTGCAGTGCAGTTACCCCGTTACATGTATTTTTCAGAATGGACAAAATTATTATAATTTTTCAATACAGAATGAGATCATATCGACATCGGTAATATCGGTTATCGGCCATAAGAGCAATTAATTATATCGGATCTCGATATCGGCCAAAATGTCTCATCGGCACATCCCTATATTTTCTAAATTTCACATGTCTTCTGCAGATCAGCTTCCACCACATCATGGAAGGAGGTGGTGTTAGGAGGTGATGTTAGAAGGAGGTGGTATTAGGAGGTGGTGTTAGGAGGTGGTATTAGGAGGTGGTGGTAGAAGGAAATGGTAGAGGAGGTGGTGGAAGCTATTCCGCAGAAGACGGAAATGTGAATTGACTCAGTCACTACCGCTTTTACCTGCTATCTATACAAGGGACTATCATTCCCAACAGAAGGATTAGGGTTACAGCTAAACATCAAATGGAGACATTGAGCCAATAAATAAAATGTATCATGAAAACAATAAATGCAAGTGTCAGGTCTCACAGATGAGGCATTGCTTGTCCACAGGTGTTTCCATTGTGTGCCCACGCGCCTACTGTGGCCTCTAAACTAACCGTACACAGCAGATTAAACATAAAAATAAGAACCATACCAAAAGCAAATAAAGTACATAGCAGCAACATCTAAACCACATCAATCAATATTAATAATGGCCCAGTATGCACCCATGTCCTCAGCCCAATCATTGCACATTAGGCCATGGGACAACGGCTTCTAAAAGCTTTAGATTTTGAGATAGTTTGCCCCCAGCCAGCACACAGCAAATAAACAAATCAAAACCATCAAACCAAATTCACATAGTAAAGTAAATATATTGTAAATATATATTTTATAAATAAAACATTAGGGCAATAATCAGTGAGGCAAGATACTAAGATAATAAAGTGACAAGTTTATAATTAGCTCTCCTAGGGAACATTTGATTATTAAGGTCAAACAAGACAACATGGAAACAGACTAAAGTGCACAAATGAACAATATGGCCAACAGTGGCATGTGCTCAACCAAACAAAAGCCATTAGCAACATTGGCTGCAACAAACAAGGCCTACCATGTGCTTTCTCCTTCACCCTGCATTTCCTGCAGCAGAGGCAAAATGGCTCTCAACTAGGAGGAACAAGACTTTTGTGCTTCCTGCTGGTCATGTGACTAGGTCAGGTGCAGTAGGTGCACCCATTCACCTGGATTCCCACATACATTTTGACCATATTTGAAAATAGCCGATCTACAAGCTCGCAATGCGGCGCATTGTTTGAGCTTGTAGCTGCTATTTTCGAAAAGGTTTTTATACATTTGAAAACTTGAAATGGGACATTCGGCACAATGAGCATAGGCGGATCTAGAGATAAAGGGCCCCTGGGCCACCGACCCCCCGAACCCCGAATGTTTTTTTTATTGTTTTTTACACCGAGCACATGACATAGAAGTAGGCTATACAGCAAGCAATTGCAAAAAATAAATAAAATATAATTGGTCCTCACTAATTAATTTTCCTGATAAAATACAATAGCATTCTATATCATACGGCATACTATAGCACGCAGTTTTTCATCATTTTTGAGGATTTGAAAAAAATGAAAAAATGAAAAAAACGATGGGTTATAGCCCATGTTTTTTTTTATTTTGAAAAAAAAAGTTATCCTCGTTTCTCATCATTTTGGACCATGGGCTATAGCCCATATCGTACGGCATACTATAGCATGCCGTTTTTCATCATTTTTGAGGATATGAAAAAATGAAAAAAACGATGGGTTATAGCCCATGTTTTTTGAAACTTTGAAAAAAAAAGTTATCCTCGTTTCTCATCATTTTGGACCATGGGCTATAGCCCATATCGTACGGCATACTATAGCACGCCGTTTTTCATCATTTTTGAGGATTTGAAAAAAATGAAAAAAACGATGGGTTATAGCCCATGTTTTTTGAAATTTTGAAAAAAAATGTTATCCTCATTTCTCATTTTGGACCATGGGCTATAGCCCATATCGTACGGCATACTATAGCACGCAGTTTTTCTACATATTTGAGGATTTGAAAAAAAGGGAGTGAAATTCAATCACAACTGAGCAGTGCAGGCTAGTGAAATGCACTGAAAAACAATCTGAAACACCATATTGTTGCGGTTTGGCATAAACCGTCAACTACTCATGTTTTTGTTTAGTAACTTAATAGTTTGTCTCACTAGTTACTACAAAAATAAAATAGCAGATCTACAAGCTCAAAACACATCATCATGTTTTGAGTTTGTAGATCTGCTATATTTGCTACTTTTGCATCCTGAACACATTCTTTGGACATTGCGCCAAACTCTGACAGCAACAATACAAACATAAATGCAGTCTCTCATCCAGGCTCCATGTTGGACCCTGGATGAGGCTCCGACAGCAACAATACAAACATAAATGCAGTCTCTCATCCAGGCTCCATGTCAAGTTTCCCCCCTTAGTAAACATATCGATTTTACAATCTAGATGTTCTCCTCCCGTAAGCCCTTCATACAAACACATTTTGTATAAATAAGATAGGCCTAAACACTTTATTTTATTTAGGATGACCTTTTCATGCTCATGCTGATTTAGTAGAACTCTGACATTCCTTGTGAAATATTATTATTTATAAATCTCTCTGACCATGTTTCAAGTAAATTTTTTATAATTGAACATGCTCAAATTGTTTCATGTGAAACATATATTTTATTTGCAGTACGTGCATTGTTGCACATACGGACGCATGCACAGCTCAATGTGAAACTTTATTCATGAACCAAGGGACCATAATATAATAATGTATAAATACTCTATATATAATCTACTTCCTTCTGTGGTGACATTAAACAAATTATACATTTTTTTCCTTAAAAAAGCCACATGATTATATTTAACAGGCTGTACATAAATAAATAATGTTTGAATATTCTGTACAAAATAAAAAAGACAATAAATAAATGCACCTTCACAGAAGGTAGGAGAAACTTCCTTATGAAGCGATTGAAACGCACATGCATGAATGCACGCACACACGTGTGAACACACACACACACACACACACACACACACAGTTTGAGGTCTAAACAAAAATAAACATATTTGTCCCCTACCATGACACTGGTGACTCTCAAACCCTCCCATCAATCTCTTCCCCGTAGACAGGGATTTGATAAGTGATGCTCCCTACTTAGCGGAAACCATTTCTCATGTCTAGATAAGGAGGCGTTACCCGGAGGGACTCGACTGTGCCTCTCTCGTTGGGGGATGGAATGAAAACAGACATACCCTTTAATAACGCTCAGCGGGGGCGGGTGATTCATCTTTGCCTGTGTGCCGTTTTTCTAATCAGCTCATGATTCCTGCGACGCACACAGTGCTATTTGTGAATGGTGGCGCCCTGCACAATGACTGCGGCCTGGCCGGTCACTCCCTCCATCTGCCAAGACCGGGCCGGTCCAGATTGGACGTGCTGCCTGGGTTCCTTCCACATGTCTAAGCTCTCCCAAGCTGACTGTGCCCCCAACACAATCATTTGTCATGTGGACATTATGAGGAAAAAAATATTATTGCCTTTGCATCGGGCTCTGTTGCGTCGGCACGTTTTAATGTGCTGCATGCGTGGCATATTGCCTTAATAAAGTTTTCTGGTTGAATTTCCATTATGAATTAGTTAGCAGTCAGAGTAATGGAAACAATTATACCTATTCATACCAGACAGGCCTTTAGTGCGTGACAGAAAAGGTTGGCAAGGCATTCTGCATTCATCAGTGACCGTACCTCCCAGGTATGGGCCTTATACTCTTGATTTATTTGCACGCTCTGTCGGCCACCGAAAACAGCCGATTTACAAGCTAACAGCATGTTTTGAAAAACAGTATGTTTTGAAATCTGCTATTCTCTCATTTTCGGTGTGTGTCACTGGCATGCAACTACTAGAACACTTTCTGTAAGAGAGAAACATTGCTGTAGCCTGCCTGTTAACTCATACTACACTCAAGGCTACTTAGACAGTGCATGATGAAAATTGCAACAACACCTGATATTTGCATGCAGGCACAAACACCAAATCAGCCCATGCCATGCCTTTAAATCACATGAGAAGGACCGGGGTGGAAAAGCGAATCAATAATGATGATTCAGTGCCCCGGGAGGGGTGTAATTAATTCTGTTTAGAAATGTAATTATGACACTATGGGGCGATAGGCACTATCAGGGGGCCTTTGCAGCACAGGCTAGTGGTGCAGACAGTGGACCGAATGAACACATTTCATGATAATTAGTTTGACTTCAGTGGAGAGGGCGCAAGGACCAGACACATGCTGGAGGAACACAGTGTTTGGCTGGAATGTCAGTGCCATCATTGATCTTCAGTACTGCTCGAGTAGTGAAGAAAGAGGCAGCAAGGCTTTAATTTAGAGTAGGTCCATGTGCACGGCTTTCATCAAGAGGCTAGACTTGAAGTATTTTAACAGATAGCTCCCGGAGTCGAGCTGTGCAGAAGCGAGGGGTCTCTCTTTCTACATGCCTGTCGGTGTCCACAACTTTCTCACAAACAACTGGACCGATAAGCGCCACATTTATTGTGCCCGTATAGACCAATTTGAAGTACAGTAAATCCCTGGAATTGTTTTCACATGTCGTGAACTTATGTATTGTGAACTCATATCTGAGATCCTATGTCCTGCCATCACTTTGTATTTGGCCAAGACTGCAGATCATTTTTGGTTTACTTAACTCTGCACTTTTAACTCCTTTTGCCTTTTGAAGCATGTGAGTTGCAGTTACAAATTGTCAAGTTTGTGTTGGGTAATAAACGTCATCCTGCAAATGGCAGAAATGAATAAATAAAAGATGTGATCCTATAGTCCTGGGAAGTTCTGCCTATGTAGGCAAGGTCATGGATGCCTAGTTCTTCAACTGACGTCAGTAGGACTTTGAAGGCATTCCCGTGGGAGCTTGCATCATTTGTTCAAGTAGGACGCAAGTGTGGTAAGAAACATTTCCTCGACATGCGGAGGTGTTGTTGCACATACTGTACGTACGCACTCGATCCCGGTTCTGTGGATACCAATTAAGGGGCTTGATCTTTCTCAATATTTATGTGAGCTGAATGGACTGAACTGTACTACAAGAAAACAACTTGAAACAAGCTCAACTCATGTTGTACTATATGTCCATGGCAAAAATAGAAATTTGACAAAAAAGCCAGCATGGCAATGCCCCTGGTTCTCATGATCAACTTTTAGCTTTAACATAGTATTGAAAATGTATAATATATACACACGTGTTTTGCTGATATATTTCATAATTTGTACAAATATCATGGCCAATCACAAATGCATCATTCCAATTCCAGGGAAGTGATGTTTTGGATTATGGTACAATAGCTGAAAACCCAGTTTTAATCGTCTCTACATACAACCAATGCTAATATAATGGAAACTTAATAGCATTATATTGGAGAGCCATGCCATATCTATTGACCTTACCCCTACCTTCCAGCTGCCTGCTTGCTCGGACCACACCTATCTTTGAGCCTGATCATCGGTATTATCTGAAACACATTCACAAGATGAAAATATTACAGGGTAAAAAATGGAATGGCTTCATGTTCAAACAGAAAATGGATAACCAAAATAAGCATAAAGATAAGGTGGAATGTAATTCTTATTTTGTTTTTCCAAATGGGAAATCACTGTCGTCTACACTCTGAATTGTGTAGACGACAAACATTCCCACATTAAGCGTTGATGTCCACTGGAGTGGATGATCACGAAAAAGTGGGATTGTTATGCCTTGCAAGGAACTAAATAAATTAAAGACTTTACTCTAAATAAATTACTATCAACAGAATGAGATAAGACTATAGTATTAAATGGAGCCCCATGTTGTCCAACAATGACACTCGAACACTGATTGTGAAAATGTAAACAAACAGACGTATGATTGTTTGTACACTCTCAGGGTTATAGTTGTCCTTGAAATAAAAAAAGTTTGAGAACCACCATTAAATTATGCTACAGGAATACTCTGGGTTTTCATTCACTGGAGAGAAGGAACATAAGTCAATAAATCACTAATAAACTATTCCCCTGGGAGCTGACACAGTGTGCAGGGTTATTTTTTCTTCTCTCAGTATTATGTATTGAAACTGTAAATTTTTACTTTTTGGATATGCGTATGCTTTCCTTTGGACTCCACTTCAGAATTCATACTTTTTCACACCATATAGATTCACTTTTATCTAACATCTAAGTTAACACAATAACATTTCAGCACATTTATAGGAACCACAGTGTAAATACATATTAAAGATGTGTCCTTGTTTAAAGACATGCATATTTCAACAGTGCACATATTCAAATGACTCACTCTCCAAACACAATTGTCTAATTATGGAATTTAGCTCTTCTTAGATCTAAATTTAACTCATTCAGGGCTCATTTCATCAGGTTTCTGCATATTTTCTTCCCACTGTAATGAGCTTTATTTTTCTTTTCATCCATATTTAACAAGATACAGTAAGCAAATGTTGAATATTCACAAAATAAGCATTTACAGGCATAGAATGGTTTATTTAGCAAGACAAACATTTAAAATAAGCATTATGGAGTCGTTCATCCACAGAGACTTAACATTGACTTTCAAGGCAGTTTCACATTGAGTGTGCCAGGCCACAGGTCTTCCAAGGTCATTTAAATTCAGTCATAACTCACGCAGCCGGAGACTATGTTCCTAAAAGCTTAAATTGACCGGACACCCCAATGGTGCTTGGTTATTGTCTCCCCGGCACTCAGTCAGACTTGATAGGCGATGGGGGACGCTCTGTCATTTAACCGTGGTGTTGATCCAAGGTTGACGGTGGGTTGCGAATCACGTTTGGTGTCAAAGTCAACAGGGAGAAAGGCCTGGGTTTCTTAGAGGTGGCAAAGGTATTAATAAGCACTTTCAAATGACACCACTTAAATTCCCCATGGTGTCCAGAGCTACTTATACTGTAGGCCCAATCCATCCAATCCTCCCCTCTACACCAGTGGTTCTCAAAATGGGGTCCTGGGACCCTCAGGGTTCCTTGAGGGGGTTTCCTTACAGACCTGTAACTCTGAGAGTGTACAAATGGAACCAAATGGGCCCATTTGGTTCCATTTGTTGTATACACTCGCATAGTTATAGGGGTCCTTGAAATTGAAACATTTGAGAAGCGCTGCTCTCTCTCTCTCTCTCTCTCTCTCTCTACAAGAGCATTTAGATATGCTTTTGTCGGCGAATGTTCGCTCCCAGAACAGTTGTGGTTAAACAAGTATAGATGAGGTAAACGGGCAACCTTCTGCTCCCCGACCTCTCTACCCACTCAGCAACGGCCGCCCCAATACTTTGCAGCACATGGCCTTCCCTCAGTGACTTTCCGCGAGGAAATAATCCATCTGCGCTCTCTCCTGTAAATAATTCGTTTGCATTTTTCCTTGCAGTCGAAGGCCTCCCTCATCCATTTTGCATCACTACTGCTCGATTTTCCAAACAATTGCGTGCGTGCGTGTGTGCGTGCTATGCCGGGATACTATATGGAAAACACTTTGTGATTGAGTCCTGGGCAGTTTAATAAACATGGTCCACCAGACATTATGCATTGCTCTGCCAGCTACGATGACCTTAATGCGGTACATGAACTTATTGTTTGCCAGGGACTGGCCACAAGACCAACCACAGATGTTTATTTTTTTATTTTCTATTCTTCCACAAACTATTGTATTTGAATAATACATGTGGTCAGAAATCAGTGAATTCATTTTAATGTTACACAGCAAGAGGTGAAAATATGAATGTGCTATTGAAATGCTGCTGTCTCTGCAGTCTGCAGCCAGAACTTGAATAACATTTTCAAGAATATTCTTGCTTGTCGGACGTCTTGTCTTGGTCAAGTGAGACCATCTTATTTATATTTAAATGAATTGTAAAGTCAGTTTTGCTTTGTCAATCCAAATCACGCACGCACAAGCGCACGCACAAGCGCACACACACAAGCGCACACGCACATGCACACGAACACACACACACACACACGGAAAGCTGGTCATAGGAGGGGCTAGCACCCCTCAAAAAGCAATCCATATATATATATATATATCACATTGACAATTATGTGTGTAACGTAAATCATTTATTTTACATTTCACATTTGTAAACAAAATAAACGATCTGTGTCGAGCGCCACTACGTGCGAGTGTAACGCAGTGTCATACTGCAACTAAGGCCCGGCTTTCTGTATATATCACCTCTCTCTCAGTTCAAAGCAACTGAGGGATTTCTGTCAGGCACACACAGCTAATGCTTTTATCACACACCGTTTGTTTCTGCTACAGCGGTAAAGTCAATACCGCTCTGTCGCATCTACACAAGACAGAGAGAGAGAGAGAGAGAGAGAGAGAGAGGGAGCGCGAGAGAGAGTCAGGCTATATGCTTTGATAGAGGCATAGTCTCTCTGTTTTCACTGGCGTTCACTTCATGTATTTTCTCTTTCACCCTTTCGCTGCTTAGTACATTTTCCCTCCACCCCCCCGCTGCACATGCACCCACCTCCCGACTTTGCTCAACGCTTTCCTCTGGCAAACAACTCCATCTGGAGTTGAAAGGAGAAGCCAGAACACACACACACACACACACACACACACACACACACACACACACACACACACACACACACCTTTTGAGACACTGACTTAGTCGAGGCTGACCAACTTGTTATCAGCATTTCCATGCTTCCACATAGATTCTAGGTACTTTATCCTTTTCATTAAAGACCTCTTGGATCCCCCCCAGAGGTCTGCTGGCCTGGATGTCAGCCTGCCTTTGCCTGCCTTTTGGGTTTTGCCTGTCTCCCTGAGAAGCGTCTGACTGCAGGGCAGGATTGATTGATCAGGAAGTCTCTGCGAGGGGGGAGGGCATTGATCAGGAAGTATTTGCAAGGGTGGGGGCGGTCCATGGGAGCTTGTTGTTGTCCGCATGCCATGTCCGCTTATTATAAGCGACTTGTATTATTATCGTTATTTGTATTATTATTAATATTATTATTAATTTAATATGCTGCTATGCTTCTAGCTCTGCTATTTTCAAACAGTTGATGAACATTAGATTTAAATTAGCTAATCTGTTGCAATTTGTTGAGTGGCTTCTTTTCAACATTTCTGTTGCAAAATCTGGCACCACTTACAGCCTGTTTGCTGCAGTTCTTTCCACTTTCCAGACGCTTCTTGTTCTTTCTCCTCTCTCATCGAAGCAAGGTACGTAAAACCAGCAAGACAATATTAATATTATAAGTATAACTTAATATAAATGTAAACGTTCTGCAGTGCAAAATATAGCCTTATGAACAGGAGTTAATGAGTTCGTTTTTATTTTCTTTCTTGCCTGCTCGAGTAGCTTAGCCTCTTACTAACACAACAAGCAATATTCCGATTCTAACTTATGAAGCTAAACTACCATTAATACCATAAATATGAAATAAATGCTTAAACATGTAGCCAAAGTGTTAGGTTATTCAGCAACAGCTAGCATGGCTGCATACAACATACATCCCTGCTTCTGGTGACATATTATTTTAATTTGTGAGGTCTGTTAAATGATGGATCATTTTTATTAGTTTAATACTTTAAAAAGATTACTGTTATTGTTACAGCATAGGCAAATTGACAGATATATGGCCTTTATGCCTGTCTACAGATGTAGATTATCTGCTCTGCAAATTCAGTGTAATTGTTAAAATTGTCTTGTTTATTTTTATTAACAGATGCATCATTCCATATTGACCACCAATGAGTCTGTACAGCTCAAACAATGTACAACCTGCTGTACACTGTACCACTGCTCATATTAAAACTGCAATCGCTTTTGAAGGTATGTATAAGCTTGTTTTTTATTTTTAGGATGTATGTCTGGATGTACTGTAGAGAGGAGGCATTTTCATTATCTTTCAAATTGACATTGGGACTTATTCAGACTGTTGGCCTTGGCCAGGCAGGGTGTGTTATTCATGCACTCATTTCACCCAGGTTCCATCTCTGCAACGCATGCAATTTGTGTGTTCAGTCAGTGAGTCAGTCTAGTGACTGCCAGTGGTCTATGAAGGATGGATTTCCCCTTAAGTACATTTGAAATGTAAGAATGAGTTGGTGCTGTGTGTGTATATTATATACTGTATATTAATTTGTCATATTGTATGTCTCCCCTCCCTCTAGATCTGCGCATCATTAGATGCTGTCTTAACTGCAGATCAGACACATCTCAGGCACACTATCACTGTCCCTGCGGTGTAAGAACACCCTTTTAAGGGCTGATGCGATGAGAAAACACCTGCCGAAGTGCAAACTCTATTCAGGTCAGCTGTCCAGCCCTCCTCAGTCTGCCAGCCCTGCGATGCACAGTGGTCAGTCTGCCAGCCCCGCGATGCACAGTGTTCAGGCGCCCAGCCCTTCTGAGCCCTCTACCCATTCCAGATGCCCGTACTGCTCTGCTTGGCTGCAGAGTGCATCCAAGCAAATGTACACAATGTTAAGGATGTTTACTTTGTAAAATGCTTTATCTGGGCTGAATTTGTTCTTTTGCCCACCTCTGGTGTATTATCAAACATTTGCAATGCGACTGTGTGGTAAACCCTTAATATAAACATAGATAACGTGGTTGTAATTGATACACATTCATTTGATTACAAAGTTGTATTCTTTAAGCAATAAAGAAAAGGATAAAAGGTTTTCACTATGTTGTGGCTCTATTGTTGTTTCCAAACACATGCAGTGTTGCAGGCTTTCTGCTTGTTTTATTGAATTGCCACTTCTCCCAGGTCCATGTACTGCTCTGGAAGTCCATGTTGGTACCTCCCAGGTGGGTGGATGCTGCTATGACACGTGTAATATGATACCATGAACTATGTAATAAGTGTAATAGTATAGTGTAGTGTAACGGTGTAGTAAGTGTTTATGAAGATGTAGAAACCATTTAGACATTACTTTGAATCACAAAATATGTATTGTATACAGAGTTTCCATAATTGTGCCCACAGATTAAAGCACTGTCACACTATTCATTGGTTTATACAAGTGTTAGTCTGACATCCAGGAGTGATCAAATGTGATAGCAGTTGCCAGTTTCAGAAGAGAAGCAGAGTGAGTATACATACTGTTTTGGGGTAATAGTCTGAATATGCAAAACCACAATACCACAGTGTCGTAGGGTTAGTGGGTTATAGCCGGGTTTAAATAGGTAACAATTATTGAAAAGAAATTTTTTTTATAATATACTGTACCACCATGTACCATAGATGGACATGACCAACATAATACACCAACAGACAGCCGGAATTGTCCTGGTCCCCATAGGCCTACTGAGTTTAGGAGGACGTAGAAACCAATTTTGACATGACCCCAGAAGAGCAGTTAAACATCTAAGTTAACCATCTAACCTCCCCGAAAAGGCCTGTCTGTCCTGAACTCTTATCCATATTTATACATTATGGATAATTAGTATGGACTTATTTGGCTCAACTGCTGTCATACCTCACATGGTAGTGATATTGTTGGAGCGCAGAGTGAAGGTGACTGCATATCTTTTACACCTACTGCAGTAAGTGTAGGCTATATGTTACTACTCCTTAGTCCTTACTAAGTTACTACTATGACCAAACAACCTATTTATTATCCATCCAGATTGTTGAATTACTGTGGAACAAACTATTGAAGAGACTTTATTGATAGTGCCTCCTAAGAAACCAGGTGGGACCAAAAAAGGGTTGCTCAACCTTATGCCTGGAGTGCTCTCCAGTGAATGTCCAGCAGTCTGTGATTAGGGGGACACTGGGGAGGCACTGGGCAGACACTGGGGAGGCACTGGGGAGACACTGGCGAGGCACTGGGCAGACACTGGGGAGGCACTGGGGAGAAACTGCAGCCACTGGGGAGACATTGGGGAGGCACTGGGGAGACACTGCGGGGAGGCACTCAAGGGGACACTGAGGAGGCACTCAGGGGACACTGGGGAGGTACTGGGGAGCCACTGGGCAGACACTGGGGAGGCACCATGGCGGACACTGGGGAGGCACTGGGCAGACACTGGGCAGACACACACACACATGATTTTTTTTTTTTGTCAGCTTGGGTACCCCCTGGCTATGCGTCGCGTACCCCTAGCCCGCGGACCCCACTTTGGGAACTGCTGCCATAAGCATTACACTTGTTTACAATAGGGCCCACGATTCCCCCCGTCCAAAACGGCCCAGAGACGGCCGAGATACGCCGGGGACCCCCGCGGACCCCCACCCGGGCACGGGGCCGAGTCCCTGAGGGCGGCCCGGTCGCAACGAGATTCCCCCTGTCCAAAACGGACCAGAGACGGCCGAGATACGGCGGGGACCCCCGCGGACCCCCCGCGGACCCCCACCCGGGCACGGGGCCGAGTCCCTGAGGGCGGCCCGGTCGCAACGAGATTCCCCCTGTCCAAAACGGACCAGAGACGGCCGAGATACGCCGGGGACCCCCGCGGACCCCCCGCGGACCCCCACCCGGGCACGGGGCCGAGTCCCTGAGGGCGGCCCGGTCGCAACGAGATTCCCCCATATACTCTAAGGATTCCCCCTGTCCAAAACGGACCAGAGACGGCCGAGATACGCCGGGGACCCCCGCGGACCCCCACCCGGGCACGAGACCCACGGGGCCGAGTCCCTGAGGAGGGAACAAGGGAACGCCCTTTTCTGTTTCCGTTTATCTGTTTCCGTTTCCGTTTTTGTGTTTCCTCTACTCTGGTTGATGTTGACTTGCCCCGCCTCCCCATAGAGTAGGGCGCCTCCCCCCCTTGCAGCTACTTCCTGATCAATGCCCTCCCCCCTCGCAGAGACTTCCTGATCAATCAATCCTGCCCTGCAGTCAGACACTCTTGGTCTCCCTCAATGTGCCAGTAAATCTCCTTTTTTGTATATAAATAGTATACTAGCAAGGGGGACTGCTTGGCTTAAATTGGCACAAAGTATTCGGAGGCCATGTCTAAGACGTCCGTCATCTATGCCGTCAGTATACTGTGTCATCAGTCATGTCCATTTCTGCCCTCTATTATTCGCCTCTCCATTGACGTCCAGTGTAAAAAATAATTATTTTAAGAATTAGAAAAATGATGCATAAAAGACACAGACAGGGCTGGATTGACAATATACTAGTAGTACTGGGAGAAATCTTTTTTCTGTTTTTTTTTTTATCCCACAATTTTTGTAACCGATTTTTTTCCACCCAGTGTCAATTGTCTACTCTAACGTATTCCTGGGTGCTACACTCCCCCTGCCAACCTGGGGAGAGCAAGGGGATTATCCTTTCAATAAAAGGTATACAGTAGGTCGCTTCTCGCCCTCAGGTGTCTTACTGGTATAGAATACAGTGTCTGTCTGTCTGTTTTATTTGCCTGTACTATACATGTCAGTATTTGCATCCATTAGTGTCAGGCATGCACAAATATTAATTACCTCACTCCTGTCTATTCCCCAGCCTGCAATATCCCCCAAATTCACCACATTTACAAATGTGAGCATAGCAAATACCATCAATCAAAGCTACCATCTCCAATGTGTTCCCATCAGAGTCATTTACGACCATGTAAGTAGATACAAATTTAATTGTTTAAGAATGATTTGCAGCACAAGGTCCACCTGGCTGCATCAATCATTTTAAACACGCTAATGGGTTCCTCCGATGCCGATCTGACATTTTTTGGGGGACCAGGTTGAACAGAGGAAGTTATCAAAGAAAGTTGAATATTGCGTAGCTGCGTATACCATTGAGCACTGTAGACTATGTACTTTTGGACACTGTACCATAAAGTACAGCGGTGTAGTCTTATGCAATAGTTAAAATGTATTTTTGTTATTCTTTTTTTATCCCACAGTTTTGTACTGCATTTTTCACCCGGTGCCAATTGCCTATCAATTCTGGGCGCTCTACATCTGCCAACCTGGGGAGAGCCCCGAACTAACGAAGGAACACGTTATTCCAACCAGTTCCTTTCCCCTCCATCAAAATGTAAATTGACAATTGATTTTAGCATATTATTTAGACAGATGGCAGGCTCATTTGTTAACCTGGCATTCTGGTTTCTATATAAATGATAGGTTCACCTATATGCTACATTACTGAGGCACTACACTGTCCCTTTGCATTTGACGTATATGTGTTTGTTTACCTTGCTTACTGTAAGTCGCTCTGGATAAGGAGCGTCTGCAAAATGTCTAAATGGTAAATTGTAAAATATACCTGCCACACACAGGGCCATTGGTTGTTTACCGATACCCCATAAAATGTCCCCCTTTTCCGCAGCCAAAATGTCGGCAGTTATGCTGTACAGCAGGCCGAAGATGTAAAGAAAAGTTGTTTGTCCTTTTGAAATGCCACTGACATTCATTATTGACGTTCAGTGATGGTAATCCATCTTAACCATAGTGGAAGACATTTGTCTCATATCTGATGGAGAAAGCTTGACACAGTGGTGCCATTATGCTCTCGTGGAGTTGAGCATCTCCGTCTACAACAAAGTGTCAGCCCCTCTATAAGGCCTTGGGTGTACACATCGTTTCAATTTGAGCATTCCGATCATGCCATATTATTATTAACCAATGTGTGCAGATGCAGACACTCAAAAGTTGCATTGACTTGCACCCCAAGAAACAAAACTGTGTTGTGATTTATAAAAGAGGAGAAAATAAATACATAATGGAAACATCGTCGTTGTTGGGAGGAAAGATTGTATACTAGTATTGTCCAAAAAGTCACTTAGTTTACTTTCAATTGGTATCAAATCCACAGGTGGACTTAACCACTTGAAAAGAGCAGATCTACAAGTTCACAATGCGTAGCATTGTGATATTTTGTAAGCTTAGTACAACAAAGTAGCACGTACATTAGTTTACAAAAAAAACAAACAAAAACATCAAATATGGAGATACAAGGTTTCTGTTTGAGTCAGCATTGTACTCTCTCAAGGCTGCATCAATATTCCTCCAATTGGAGCATCCTGATGAAAGGAACTGCATTGAAATTACAAAATGTTAAATGTAGCCTAAGGGCGCGGTCACAATGCACTTTTATTCTTGTTCTGCCAATGCATTTCAATGGGAATGGATCTTTTTTTGGTTTGTTTTTGCAGAAATCCGCAAATGGCAGCAAACCACTCCATTCCCATGGAATTGCATTGACAGAATCCACCCTCATAGGTAGAATAAAAGTGCGGTGTGACCGTGCCCTATATTCATGCCCTGGATTAATTGTATGTTGAGAAATCAATCTCACAACTGGATTTGAAATATAATTACGTAGATGTGCATTTCCTGTGGCACCTCCTTCTGGACAAAATGTTTACTATATTCATGCAAATTCCATAATAGCCAGATTGCTGGATGAATACTACTGCATTGTTGACTTCACGGCCTGTCCTGGCCCATGGACAGAGAATGCACATTAGTGACTTTTGCATCAGAGTATATGCATGAAGCGTGAGTGAGCCACCGCTGGCTTGTGAGGAAGGGACAGCTATGTGTGAGACAGACAGCAGAGGAGAGGTGTTGAATTTAAAGATGTCTGCTGCTGCGATGAAGGATTTAAATTCTCATGACTTGTATACCTGCTTTCATTCATTGTGAGTATACTGTGTCGGACCCATTGATCCAAGCCGGAACAACATGCATGCCGCCCACCCATCTGACCACGCACACACATTTTCAAGTGGGCCATGATCGAGAAAAGTTTGGGAACCGCTGATTAAATATTTTTTTGTTTGTTTCGTTGTCTGGACACAAGTCAATGCACTCATACATTTATTTTTGAACTGCATCCCTATTGACTACTATGATGATTCACCCCCAACACAATCACATAGTCGCCTCCCGGTCCTGGGGGCTTGCTCTAGGTCTTGATATAAAGCATAAGTATACTTGACGGCAAGTTGTTAAAGTTGATGCTTTCATTTCTGAGCTCTCATTACAATGCCAGACTGTACAAGTGGCAGCGTGTGTATCAGATCTGAGAGATGATCTGTTCTGGCTTACAGCTAAATCCTCATACTTAATGAGCACGGCCGAGAGCCAGCCAGACTTTCTCTTTACTGTCCCCTTTTGTCTAGCTATTGATAAATGTTGCGATGGTCTAATAAAAGATACAGTATAGCATAAGAGAAATCACATTTTCCTTTGTATTTTATTTGACATACTGAATACTGATATTCGGGTGCTCAGCTCCTAGGAGGAAAGACACTATTTTCTTTTCACCCATCAGAATTCAGAAGGCACACAAACTATCTGGAGCCTCATCTATGAAACATTTTGTATTCAATGTACATTTACAACAAGCATTTCAAAGACTAGGCTACATGAAATATACTGTATGTCATAAAGTACTAGTACTAGTACTATTCATACTAGTAATTGCGACCGAAGGTCGCAGTTAACACTCTTATCGCCCAGCGTCATTTGGAACCATTAATCAGTACGCCCAGCGATTTGCAGCTTCAGAGCCCATTTCAAGGTGACACAACGCCACCTTGGTTAGTGCTAGTTATAATAGCATGTAGCCAAAAGACCCCTGGCGCGACAAGCGATGGGACGTCGAAAACACAATATTTTGTTAGAATTGGAATCATTGATTTAGATTAAAGGACCACTTCACCACTTTTCAACGTCTTCATATAATTGGTCCTCACTAATGTTCATAATAAAATTTCACAATTTTCATAGGAGGGCTGTGGGCAGTTCAGAAAGCAGTCCACCAGTGAGTGACATCATCGTTTCGATTTTTCTTTAAACAATATGTAAATATATATTTAGATTTTTATTATTGTGAGAAGTGAGAACCATGGCTTCCATTATCGCATTGCAACTTTTCAGGAATAGAAAGCCTGCAGTTTCTATTAGCTTGGATTCCCCATCGATGATGTCAATGGTGGACCGGTTTCTGAACTGCCCACAGCCCTCCTATGAGACACAGGCCGAGTTGAATTGTTTTTGTCATGAACATTAGTGAGGACCAATTAGTGGTCCTTTAAGAGTTATTCACGTTTTAAGATTTTTGATCCCATCCATTAAAATGGAGCTGGACCACTTTGGATGACAGACTAGCCGGAAATGACATCGGAAGTTGCCTAATAGACGCTCTGTAGACTGGTGCGCTCTGTTATGAAACAAGTAATGTTCCGTCTTTTGATTAATCTCCGTCTATGGCGACGGCCGTAATTATTAACTATGGAATCGTGCATTTCCTGGAATTGTGTGTTGGTTGGTCGAGGTGAGAGAGCACACTCTACATCTGGTCTCAAACCTCAAACCCTTAGATATCCATATATGGAGCTGTCCTATATGTTCTGACATACCATATGTTGATCCTTCCCATCCACCCTTCCACTTCGATGTCTCCCTTATACTTAGGGTATAATATATATCACAGAAATTTGGAGACCATGTAAACTGCTGATTTTAACATTGCACAGTTTTACAACAGACTGCGTAATAGGCAAAACAATTCTGCAAAACAGTATATAATAATAGACATCATAAAACTACAGTATTTGAATGAGGAAAACATGACCTTGGTGTTGGAAGTTTGTCTTAAGTTCACCTCTACATTTAACAGAAAGATTGAGAAAAAGGCTGCAGACTACTGCAGTGCACAGCAGAGAAAAATATGACTGATGAGGGAATTCTACAATTGCTTTACAAAGACTGTCTCCTTACTGCCTGGTACTGAAGAGAAAGAAAAAGAGGAGAAGGAGAAGATTAGTTAAAATAATACATGGTTGTTTATTTTGATTTATGAGTTTCAATTTAGAGACTGAAGATGCTTAGCCTACTGTACATCTCTATCACACCAAATGCCGATTTGGTGTAAAAAAAGAAAGGAGATTTCTAATAATTATAACACTCTATTTGAAGCACTTTTGTTTCTCACTGTTCCTTTGTAACAGTGCTAGAATTGAAATTATTCAGGATTATTATCAACCATGCAGACAAAGCCTCTTTCGAACACAATCTGTTAATCAAGTCTATCTGTAATTGTTTTCGCTGTTCATAATTTAGTTCATGTTGTTTAAGCAGATGTGATGCAAAGAGTTGCAATATACCAAGCAGAGAATACAAAGCATTGGCAACTTGGACAAAAGCTCATTTTAGCAGCAGTGTTCCAAAGAGTAGAGAGGATGTAACTGTGTGCAATAGTTTGCTCAGTCATACACAAATTATGGCTGGAGTATGTTGTGCACTCAACTCCGGGAGATTTAGCCTCTCAGCCCCAAGACTTCGAATATTTTTGTTGTCTGTGGATAATATTTTGTCCACAAATCCATGCTGTATTGATGGATGCTGTATATACCATAGGAGACAAGGCAAACGTTGATCAAAATAACAATTATTCTACATCCTCTAATAGAGCGTCGCAGTCCCACCCTCTTTCATGACGACGCCAGGCCCAGGAAATGATTCCCAATGCATTTTTCCCATAGACATTTCAAAAGGTATTTATTTAAAGACGGTTACACCACGGACAAAGCCAACTCGAGTCGTGACAACTCATGACAACAAACACAATATTTTGGACCAAACAAATAATTACAATGAAGAAAAACAACAAAAAAAAGTGTTGTAACCTGCCGGTTTTTCTTCTTTTTTCTTCTTTCTAATTATTTGTTCGGCCCAATTTGTTTTTGTTTGTTGTCATGATTTGTCACGACAAGAGTTGGCTTTGTCCGCGGCGTAAACGTCTTTAAATACTTTCTGAAATGTCTATGAGGAAAATGAACGGAGAATCATTTCTTGGGCCCTGGTAGGGGGCGGGACTGCGACGCTCTATAGTGTAAGTATTGTAAACAGATGTTAAACAATAATTTAACTCTTCAGAGCACAGTTATACTTGAGTAAAAGTGAAAAGTATGTTGCATTAAAACTAATCTCCTGTCTATACTCCTGTCTCTACTTAAGTAAATGCAACTGAGGAGATCTACACAGACAGACGTTGGAATACCGGGGAGGTGGAATATCAGGCATGCTGACTTGCAATGCAGACAGTTGATGGCAAGGACACTTGGCACTGATACCAAGGCCTGGTGGTATTCACTGTGATATGCCCTCACAATTGGCATTCTTTGATCTTGGATCATGCTGAGATTCCATGCGGTCTGGGCTTGAATCACTGCGTGTTGTCATTTTGAGTTAGTGAGCAGATATCCAGCCGGAAATGTCACGTAGGAGGCAATTCATTCACTCTAACCCTAATGGCCACACAGTGAATATGGACACTGGCAGGTGACAATTTATGGATGCGATGAGACATCCTAAGTGTAGAAAGACGCTCTCCATGGTCAGTGAGTGTCAGTAGATACCCAGGTCAGCAAAGTTAGCAAATGGCATAACTTCTAAGGTAGTAGACATGACTGAGACAGTGGGTGTTCCTTCAGACAAAGCTCAAACCACGGTGCCGTGCCACTGTTTCGACAGTGCATTATTCCAACTTCGCCCCATTACTACCCCTATTCCCATATCCCCAACCCCAACCGCACACAAAGCCACGTATCCGGAGTAATGGGATGCCGGAATTATGGGCAGTCCCACAAACCACTTCCTATAACATTACTGTTACTATCTCTGGTAGAGATAGTACACTACAGATTAAACAATCCTGCAGATTTTCCTCCGGAATCACAGCAGAAAAACAGAAAAAACCCCTGCAGATTCCATTTGGCCTTAGTAATGAGTCTCTATTCAATGTTTTAGCGCAAATTTTAACACTGAAACACATAACAAATATTTATTAATAATAATAATAATAATAATAGCTCAAATTTATATAGCGCTTTACATAAGAACACTAGGAACAGACTTGAATAAGAGAAAAAACAAAGCAAAACATAATGTTAGTTTCATCTTCCTCCATGAACGAGAGATAGAGAGAGAGAGAGAGAGAGAGAGAGAGAGAGAGTCAGTTCATCCAAGGCTACCTTGAGTCTCTCTTTCAGATGATGAGCAAAAGTTTGCCACGCCATTATCTGTTGTGTGTTGTGCCACTGCCAAGTTTAATTTTATAGGCACAGCCAGTGTTACAGATAAAATAAAGAAAGTAAGAAGGGGACCTCATTTCATTGTTTGTATGTGGGATTTAGCCAAACATTTCTAGCTATTGCCAAACCGTTGTTGCGTGAATGTACTGGCATTCTCATAGAACTTACATGTTGATCATCCCAATCATCTGTCCCTTTCAATATATATTTTCTTTCTTTCTAGGATGACAGCGGCAGACTTAATGAGCGGAGTGTCTTCATGTTAGGAGTCATCCAATAGCATACCCTGAAGAAGGCATTTTTTTGCCGAAACGTTGGTATAATAAAAGTGTTTTGCATCGTGACTACGAGCTGTGCGATCCTTTTTTCCAATAATGTGGGGATATGTGTGTGACTTTGTGCATGCATGCATACGTGCTGCAAACTGTATTAAGTCATCTTACCGTATATCAATGTAATGTAGTGTACGGTATACCTGTACAGTACCGTATGTAATGAAATAGAGTAGTAGCTCACATATCACCCAATGTCATATGAATGCTATTATGTTGATCCATGTGTCGTGGGTACTATGACCTTACCATATCAAGTAGTCTAATTGTCTCAGTATGAATAATGTTATGATGTTCAGTTGCTGCCTTAATTAACCACATAATTATATTTTGTCGCGTGCCGTTGTTGTACGGTGCAAATAGGCAATCTCCAAGCTCACAGCGTATTGAGTTGTGAGCTTGTAGTTTGGTTATTTTCACCGTTTTTTGTTTACCTATAATGCCCAAAGTTGGGACACCATGGGTTGCGTGATGTTCATTTTATAGTACAACACGAAGCAATAATAAATAAGACTCCCGAGTTCCAAACAGTTGTCAATTCCCCATTCTGTTCCAATTAGTTTTTTGTTGTTTGTTTTTTGTTTGTTTGCACATGCAGCCAACGGGGTGACATTTGAGTGCTTTTGTTACCATGGTGATATGCCGATGAGTGCATTTCGACTCTGCGGTACTGTAGTCTGTTTGAGCAGATTTGGCCGTGACTTCATAGGGATGACAGCCCACGTTACAAATAAAAAAGCTTGTCTGCTATTTGTCTTGCCAACGTTACTTGTATTATTCCACATCCAGGTGACTAATCATAAGTAAAATGGGTTATAATGAAAGCCCCACGTTTCAAAACAGCAGCCCCAGTGAATAGAGGCTGATGAGGAATAAGGGCCGATTCATACTCCTGTTTCGGCGCTGTAGTGTCGAAATGATTTCGGCTCGTCAGAAAATTTCAGTAGCACCGAAGAGCCGACTTTAGGACGGTACCCGCCCCCCCGAACCTCAAATGACGTCAAATTGTAGGCTCTACAGCGCCGAACCGACTGTTATTCGGTTCTAAAATAGGAGTATGAATCGACCCTAAGCCGACGCCTGAATAGGGCACTTGGAAGGATGCGAGACGACGTACACCCGGGCAACAGATGTCCTGAGGCCTCCGTGGACTAAGACTAGAGGGTATTTTTTCTTTAGTTTGTCTATTTCTCCCACTTTTTTTTTGCAGGTTTGTTAATTTACATATCACATATATAGGAGGACACTGCAAATACTGCACTGTAAAAGAAAATGTTCAATGCCCTTGAGCTCGGGGCAGCGGACATTCCAGGTTTCAGAGAACAAATAAGTGGAAGAGTGCGTTTTGGAATTATTATTAGGTCCAATCATGCCATTAAAGTTATTGCTTGGGGGAAAAAAAGAAAAAGATAAAATAGTGCTCTGCGGCGGATGACATGTCAGTGATGGCCATGCTAATTCCTGAGAATATAACATTTATGTCTTTGTTTGTATTATTTAGAGCTATTTTTACGCGTTACATTTTTCCCGTTTTCTTTTTACCACGTGAGCATCCTTATTCTGGTCATGTCATAGGTGAACATTCGCTAAAGATAGATGATCTACAAGCTCACACCACATCTCATTGTGAGGTTGTAGATTGGCTATATTTATTAAGATATTTGTTATAGAGGGAAAATAGAAGGGAACCAATTAGACCCCGGGTAGACTTTATGACTATTCTGCACACTTTTAGAAAAACAAAACAAATGGAGCCATCTTTCACAGCCGAAATACATCAGATACCTTTTTTGTGAGGTGGAAAAGGATCATATTTTTATGTAGCACAAATAAGCTCACCCAGTTTAGACCTGACTATATTCCCTCCCCACACACCCTGGCCTGGCCTCTAAGTCATCCACAACATATCCCCATACTCGAATATACATTCACTTAGTGTTGCTTGGAGTGTAAGTGTAAGTGGGTGTGTGAAATGGTATTGTGTGATGTGCCTGCAGCCTAGATAATAGACTTATTTGGTTCTTATTTTATTAGTGATCTCATCTTATACACTGTACTTGCCTGTGTATAATACATTGTACTCTGACTTATGGTAATCATCAACTCTATACTAACCTTGCATGGCCACGGGTAACATGACTCACTTCCAGTATTAGTTACCCATGATCCCCTTCTAAAGCATGCCTGACCATGCAGTGTGAGATTCCTTATCACAGACTTTGCAACTTAATAAAACATTCATTTCACGGCAACCCACTGTTTTTAGTAGGCATTGTTATGCTACTGTGTATCTGAATAGATTTTACATTTGCACAGAATGTCTTTGCTTCGGTATTGCAGGTTGAAATGCTTTCTTTAAAATTATTCTCGTGGATAATCTTGACAATTGCTTCCCCTTTTTTGCGACTCTGCAGTGGCAAATCGCAGTTTTATTGCACCAGCAATGACAATAATGGAATTTAATCTGAACGGAATTGAATGCTCATCCTTAAACAACCCCCCCTGTCTCCATCAACGGCTGACATTCAGTATGACGGCTATAGCCTGTATCAGTGTACCTCAAAGTCC
Source organism: Protomyctophum bolini (assembly GCF_963924005.1). Taxonomy (NCBI): domain Eukaryota; kingdom Metazoa; phylum Chordata; class Actinopteri; order Myctophiformes; family Myctophidae; genus Protomyctophum; species Protomyctophum bolini. The sequence goes on from NC_137885.1 coordinate 22,962,277, forward strand.
AATGAAACATTGTGCCGCTGAGTTTCCATTTACTGTACAGGAAATGAGACCTTGTCTTGTCTCACATGTGCACAGAATGTTATAATAGTGGCGAGGTGCGACGTAGAAAACACACTGAATCAACTCCAAGTAATTGTTTATCTAAATTCTTGAGCAGCCGACATTTGGAACAAGGATCTACAAGGCTTTGTCAGAGTATGACACTAAATGGATAACTAGCCGCCGCTTATATGGTAATGATGTCTGGTACCTTGATAGTAATTGCATTGCATAATGGCACAACATACTGTAAGTGTACAACTGAGTGCCCCTGCCCCCCAACCAAACCTTGTGTTTTTCTTAACTCAATAACTGCCAAGGACGACTGACAGCCAAGTATAACTTCATGACTTCTGGGGTTTATTATTGATTAAGATAGATCACGCTTTTGCATGGCATGGAAGAAATATTGCGTATTTGATCAAAACAAGCTTTATTCACGGCTCAAAGCGTCGCTCGTCGAGGTTACAACATTTACGCTTCGAGTGAATTAAAAAAAAAGATTGCGGCTAGCTTTGCGTGAGTTTTTGATCTTCAAAATAAGAGCTCGCTCTGAAAAGACGTGCATGGCAAGGGGCGAAATAAATTAGGCAGTAAATTAATTTGAAGGGTAATAATAATGGTATCCCCATTATAAAGACATAATATGGCATACTGGCAATGGCTTGCTGAGTCAGTGTCCGGTCCCAGTACAGCCCAGTGCGCAGCCATCAAAGAAGCGCAAACCAGGCCCCATTACAGTCCTAATTACCCCGGGCTAGACTGTACTGCAAAACTGATTATGCCAGCCTGATATTTGGGGCTCCCTGGAAGGCCGAGAAACAAACAAGCACTTTCCTTTCCCCATAAAATAACAAGGGCAAGGCTGAGCGCCGGTGATTGGAAAGGCTGCTCGGTTTGTGGACTGTTAAGTCTCAAGGTTGCCTCACCCTTGCTGTGTTGTGTTTTTTTCCCTTCTTGTGTGTGCGTTTTCTTTCTTCCAGTTTTAGCTGTCAGCAGTAAGTTATGTTATTAGAATAAACCCATCAAATTGAACACATTAAGCTCAAGTTTATCACCATACTGTACTACTGCGCATGCACGCACGGTCGCACGCACGCACCAACTACTGATTTAGAAGGCATCCGTAGAATCGGCCTCAGGTCTTAATGGGTTAAGACACACACTGACTGTTAGCATTTTAGGACACGTCTGGTCAGGTTACTCTCTTCGCAACGGACGGAGGGAAGAGGAACACTGCAGTTGTCAGATCCATGATTGATTGACACATGATGGACCTGGCAGTACTTAGAACCTCTCCCTGCTTTCTCTTGTCTCTTTCCCTTTCAGCTCTTCAGTCTCTCTCTCTCTCTCTCTCTCTCCTTGTGGATAACTATTTTTATGTATATGATGTATTGCCTTGTTTTTGTTATTGCTTAATGTAAATCACTCTGGATTAAGAGCGTCTGCTAAATGCCTAAACTGTAATTGTAAATTCACATTGCATTTGATATTCCATTGTTCAAACTCTTTCCCAACCTGTTTTCGTTCCATCGATTACAGTCTCTCTCTCTCTCTCTCTCTCTCTCTCTCTGTCTCTCTCTCTCTCTCTCGCTCTCCTTTTAGATAAATTGAATTGGCTATGTTTGTCAGGATACGCGATTCCTCGGCTGCACTCTCTGTGCGCGGTGCTCGGGGGCCCCGACTATGGAAATAATCGAAACCATGTCACCAAAGCTGGAAAGGTTAATCTTTGCAGACAGAGAGTGGTCAGCGGAGCTGAAGAGATAGACTTTATACTTTACTGCCCGGCTATTTGTCATACTAAGGCTCGCCTTAGACAAGCCGACTGGACACCTTGATCCGCTTAAATTAACTGTCAACATAAATGCAGTGGCGGGGGAAAATAAACAGGGATATATCCCACCCCCCACCCCCACCGTGCACATGTAGCCCCCTCCGCTGCTTCCCCTCATCCCACCCCCATTCTGCAAAATGGAAGCTCTCTGGGATGGAAAGGTCGAACCTGTACAGAGACAGCTCACCGGGATGAGTTTGAGTTCCATAACAAGCCCTTAAGGGCTGGAAGAAACACCTGGCCTCTGCAGACGTGCAGGTCTTACCGTCCGGCCGTCGTATGAGGAACTTAATTGGAAAAACAACTGTGCCCGGCAGAGCACCAACAGAGGCTGGATAATTCCAAGCAAAATAAATACAATACAATACAATAATTTGTCCACATAATGTCACACTTTATGGCGGATGAACAGTTAGGACCACTATTTTCATTTAAGTAAAAGGTCTACGGGCAATGTATGCATTGCAACATACCATGGCAGCAGGTGTTTTAATCTTAATCATTTAAAAAAGTTAATTATAACAGAATCAAACGTGTGAAATTAAGCCTTGCTGATGTCTCGGTGGTGCAATGAATCTAATCAAGAAATTAATTCAGACAGATGATTAAAAAAAATACTTCAGTGAAAGGCCCTTGGAAAATAGCATAACTGCTGCACCCATAGTGCAGCAGTGGTTCTTAACCCATATACTGCCTCCTGCTAGACGCAGAGCTAACCGCAGACTGCCGAGCCTATTTCAATGCAGCACACGCTGGACTGACATCCACATTAATGCTAGTGTCAATGCTAGCGAGCTAAAATGAAGCCATCCTTGCTCTAGAAAGCCAATGTTTCCATCTAAACCACCGGATAATCAGACTGAGCAAAGACCTCCGAACATCGCACATTTTATCCAAACCATGGAGAGCTCCGTAGATTTTGAGTTATTCAGCTTTTTAGTCAGCCTGTATAAAAGGGAGGTGGACGGCAGTGCGGTTGCGCAATCCGGTCTAGTATCGTTAATGAAGGAAAGGCCAAGCCAAAATAATAATAATAAAAAAAGAAAATCAGCGATCCGGTTTGATATCAATAATAAAGCTTATCAGACGCCAGAAGTAGTTGCTGGTTGGATTCCTTATGACGTAACGTTCCGCCAGGAGCAGTAAATCTGTTAATGTGGTGTCTGGGGACCCCAGGGGTCCTTGAGGAGGGGGTCAGTGGGTCACAGGGGGTCCCCACTGAATGATTGGTAGAACCACCATTAGATGTACAAGAATGATTTATCTTGATCAGAGTTTTCACTTTTATCTATTCTATACCTACATGTGCAAACTGTGGACAGCAAAGGAATTCTGCAATAAATATAAATATTCTTAGATTGGGGTCCCACAGATAAGAAATGAACAAAATTGGTGTCAGAGGCCTATACCAAAGCGAGGGTTCTTGAAATTAAAAAAGGCTGATATTCACTGCATAAAATTATGATATACCGTACTTGGATTTGCATTAGTCAGATGTACAGGTTTGGGTCACCAGTTCCCTTTTGAATTGCTTTATAATTGGTATAAAAAGGCATCTGGTTTGATTATACCGTCACAGAGTTGTTGCACAGTAAGAATCCTGCAGATGGTTTACGTGCTATTATCACCTCAGAGGACTATGCAGATGGATCTTACATAACCCTTCTGAATAGATTCAGATTGCAAATGTGCCACGGATATTTTTTCTCCCATTGTGTTAAGTTTAATTGGTTTTGTTCAACTGCTGTGGCTGTTACCTATACGCCTGTTGATGCCAACATCTCAGCCATCACCGCATTTCCGGTACCTACAAATAGTCTCCTAGGTATGTCAGGGTAGTGTTATTGCCGTTTCTGCAAGAATTTCTCCTCTGTGGTGGCTCTGCCCACTGCACTGACTAGTCCCTCAAGAGGCCTTGCACCTGGTCCAGCGACTGCCAAAAAAAAACTGCGTTGGAGAACATTAAAGCTACGTTGTGTCGTGCCCCTGTTCTTTCTGACCCAATTTCTGCTCTCACTTTGAAGCTGGAGACGGACGCGAGCGCTTCCGCAGCCAGAGCAGTCCATCATTCTGGAGTGTCACTCCTCTGGTTAGATTGATAGACACCAGCTCAGCAAGAAGAAAACACTGTGCCTTGCTGTTTACTCTGCAGTATTGTGAGGCATGTGGAGTGCAGTGCACATCCTGTTGTGCACCGTAGCCCTCTAGTATGTACTGACTGACACACTATCTCGTAGCATGGGAAGTTATGTGGTGGCATCAATCATTGTCTGTCTGGGCTTTTAGTGTGTGTGTGTGTGTGTGTGTGTGTGTGTGTGTGTGTGTGTGTGTGTGTGTGTGTGTGTGTGTGTGTGCGTGCGTGTGCGTGTGCTGTGTGGATGCTTTGTGTTGTCTTCTTTCCCTTGCTGTGCCGTGTCACAAACAAAAACTAAATAAAAACTAAATGAAAACTAAATATACAGTATGGTGACTAAAACTTATATATATTGACAATTTTGTCAACAAATAAAAACTACACTGAAATGTTAGGGAGGGACAAGTGGACAAGAGATCCATATAGAATAAAAATCACACCGTGTGAGTGGTGCAACTCCCCTCTCCCCCCCCCCCCCCCCCCCCCACATTTCACAAACTCATTTTATGTTTGGTTGCGCTTTTAAAATAGCCGTCATGCTGAGACAACTAGACTTAACACTAAAACATTTCTGATGACTAAAATATGACTAAAACTAATTAAATTAAATTATTATTCAAAAGACTGACTAATTCAACACTGTGCCACTATTAACAACAACAACAAGGGCAGACGAGGAGAAACTCAAACGTTACAACAAAATAAGAATAACAGAAACACAAGAATGCACTTCAAAATAAGACACAGAAATACACTAAGCCAGGGATACTCAAGTAGATTTACCGGTGGGCCGCATTACAAAAATGGCAAGGGGCCAGTAGATAAAATTACGACATTAATGATACTTGATAACTTCTCTCTTTCAATTGCTTTATTTTCGCGTGCACACGCGTGCACACATATTGTGTGCATGCACACAATATGTAAATAAATAAATGTGTTACATTTTCTTGCATAAACACAAAGAGCTGTTTCCATAACTGCACAAATTATTGCACATAACATGAGTAGCTGTGATAACATAATAACATAACATGAGTAGCTCTTTGCCTGCCTGCCTGCCTGTCTGTCTGTCCATGAGTAGTTATTTGTCTGTCTGTCAATGAGTAGCTGTCTTACTGTCTGCCAGGCAGACAGACAGCTACTCATGGAGAATTGGACAGGCAGGCAGGCAGACAGCTACTCATAGACAGGCAGTGCCTGTCTATGAGTAGCTGTCTTACTGTCTGCCAGGCAGACAGACAGCTACTCATGGAGAATTGGACAGGCAGGCAGGCAGACAGCTACTCATAGACAGGCACTGCCTGTCTCTTCATTTTACACTCTCAAGAGTTAAAGATTTACAAGGGTTCATTTGGTTACCAACTCTCATCATTTAGCTGGGGGCCACCTGGAACCCCCTCAGGGCCCACTGGTGGTCCCCGCACCACTGCTTTTCAAGTTTTCAAATACTCTTATCAATATGGGAGAATGCTTGCTTTATTGCAAATGCCATGGAAGAGAGAAACGAAATCATAAACTCAACTCAACACACACACAGTCTCTCTCACACACACACACACACACACACACACACACACACACACACACTTCCAGACGAGTGGCCCCCTTCCCTGCCTCTCTCTCTCTCCTGCAAGCACGCACGCAGTCATGCTATGTCAGTTTGCCACACAGACCATGCTAATGCTAAAGCTAATGTTGACAGTCAACATTAGCTTGTTAAGCATTAGCATGGTCTGTGTAGCATCAGGCTTTTACAACTGACTGCTATATTTATCAACCAAAACGGCCAGAGTTTTGCTTTTGCCCAATTCTGATCTAACACATTGTGGAGCAAATTAATTAATAACGAGTCCAAAGGAGGCATTCAGCCTAGCTGACGACTGACGAGTGCACTGCTCACATCTCAACTCCCCCAGTGCGCACAGGCTGACGGGAGAGAGAGAGAGAGAGAGAGAGAGAGAGAGAGAGAGAGAGAGAGAGAGAGGGGGGGAGAGAGGCGGGGCTCACTGACTGCCTGCATTCACATTCTCAACCATTCTGTCAAACTTCACAGTGCGTTGATCGCGCGTCAAAAAAAATAGTGCCGTTAAGACTTAAGAGGATTGTAAATTAACTAGTTAATAACGCGTTAACTTTGACAGGCCTAAATTAAAGATAACTTCATTCAGATTTATTTATTTTTATTTAATTTTCCAGATTTTTTTTTTTTTATTTTTTTTTTAGATTTTCATTGGTGGGCCAGTCATAATGGTCCCGCGGGCCTGATGTGGCCCGCGGGCCGGACGTTGAGTATCACTGCACTAAGCCTTAGTAAGACTAGCAGATCCTGACAAGACCCGTAGCCTATTTTTGTATAGTCTGTGCTCTTGAATTCAATTTAATTGTGTGGATCCTACAACCACCTAAAAGAAAGTGACCTAGATGCACTCCATAACAAGGCACTCACACACAGTGAAACTCTAGAGAGATGCCCCCTCAGCCATCTGGCCCTGGAACTCCGAGCACAAACACAAACAGAGCCACGAGATAGTAAACCCATTGGACTAAACCAAATTATAAAACAGCAAAAGGAAAACTATCTGACACATTGGAAAGAAGCAACACAAAAGCAGAGTAAACTAGAATGCTATCTGGCCCTAAACAGAGAATACACAGTGGCAGAATACCTGAGCACCGTGACCGACCCAAAACAAAGAAAAATCTTAACTAGGTACAGACTCAGTGAGCACAGTCTCGCAATCGAGAAAGGCCGTCATAGGCAGACCTGTATCCCGAGAGAAGACAGACTATGCACACACTGCACACAAAATGAAGTGGAAACCGAGCTACACTTCCTAACCATCTGTCCATTGTACCAAGACATCAGAGACACATACTTCCCACAGATCACAACCACACACAAAGATTTTGAAAACATGACCAATGACAAAAAACTCCCATATCTGCTGGGCGAAGTACAACAATGTGCAAACACAGCAGCAAGATTTGTGAGTTGCTGTGATAGGAGAAGGATATCAAATGGAACACAACCACCCTAAAGACTAATCATTGTGTATATTCCTGCACTATACCTGCATTGAGTGACCTTGGTACATAGAATTTGATCTATTGAAGATTCTGACCTTCAAATGTACATCATTTCTGTTTTGATTGTATTGCTGTATTGTTGTATTGTTCTTTCTGCTTTGGCAATGTAAACGTATGTTTTCTCATGCCAATAAAGCCCTTTGAATTGAATTGGATCGGATCCACACAAGTGCTACACAACAAACGTTTGTAACAGTGTACTGCATTGTTATAACATTCAAATGAAGCAACGCGTCCTGCATCCACATGCTGCAGACCTTTATCCGCTCCGTATCCACTTTCTGTCCGATTCCTGATTTTAACGAGGCCTTTTTAGGTGCTCAGCAATTTTCATCATTGTTGAATCCATTGGAAAAAAAGAGCCGATTGAGAGTCCCTAGTGCTTTTATGCATTGATTCATATTCATAACTGGAGAACCCACAGAATCCATTTGGGATAATATTTTTTTATAAAGCCCATGGTTTCCACACATTTCTCCTCTTAATTTTCTGGACCACCACGCAAGCCACATTTAAACGTGAACGTATGACATGCATTGGAGGATAAATTAAGCTATAGCCCTTACTGTACCAGTGGTCAACTCAAAAGTAGCCTGGGATCCACCACCTATGCTTTCTATGGCATAGGCAGCTCCCGGCCAGATCCGCCGGCAGAATCTAGACACAGCTGCGCGACATGAGACTGATTAATTAGAGCGACTGAGAGAGAGAGGAGCGTGTGTGTGTAACTGTGTACATGTGTGCGCGTGTATGTCAATTTGACAAAGGTGCAGACGATCAGAAATCAGCAGAGAGTGAGCAATGTTTGCGCTACTCTATGCCGAATTGAAGTGGACTCAGACCCAGACTTTTCTTTCCTCCCTGGAAATAAAAACGTCTGGGTTTCCGAGGCTAACTCAAAAGTAACCTTGTACATTTGCTCAAGTGCTGTCCACCTCAGAGGCAAATATTGTACTTTTTACTCCACTACACTTTAGTCTAAGATTTAGATTATTATTTATTACAAAACAATTAAGCTCCATTTTATTATACTTTGGCAATTTGGAAATAGCCAAGCTTCTAGATTGGTTATTTCCGAAACATTTTGGCTGGGAGACTACCAGGACACAGGAGGAGAAACTCACAGGGAGGTGAGACAATTAAGACAGCCAACAGTAGGCAAAACAGGAAACAATACTACAAAATAAGGTTCAGTACAAGGCGCACAGTATTTCTACATTGTGTTATTGCTACTTTTGCTTAAGTGAATTACTTCCTCACCCACTGCCTACAGTACTGTGTGTGGCATTTAGAGACGGAAAAACACTCATTGTCTGTTGTCGTCTAGCCTCGGAAACCCAGACGTTTTTATTTCCAGGGAGAAAGAAAAAAGTCTGGGACCGAGTCCACTTCAATACGGCATAGAGTAGCGCAAACGTCAATCACTCTTATCATTTCATCATCATTTCTGATCGTCTGCACCTTTGTTAAATTGACGCACACACACACGCACGCACACACACACTCTCTCTCTCTCTGTCGCTCTAATTCATTTGTCTCATGTCGCGCAGCTGCGTCTAGATTCTCCCGGCGGATCCTGCCGGGAGCTGCCTATGCCATAGAAAGCATAGGTGGACCCCAGGCTAGTGCTCGACTGACTTCTTCCATTTTAATCAAATCCCCTCTCTTCCATGTAAACATGACTTAAGTGCTCGAAGCAGCCGTGGCTGAGTGGGTGGAGAGGTGTCTGGTAATCAGAAGGTCACCAGTTCGACTCCCGGGCACACTGCATGTTGAAATGCCCCCCCGAGCAAGACGTTTAACCCCTTATACTGCTCCTGCCTCCTATAGCGCTCATCATGACCGTCTGAGCATGCAGCCGTCACCTATAGGGGAAGCTGAAAATGAAATCCAGGAACCACTGCATCTGCCCAACTCTCTCCTAGTGAAGTCAACTCGTGCACATCCACACCCCGTCACCCCAGCGTGGGCTGGGAGGTGTGGAATCACTGCAAGGCGTTTTGTATAAAATTCAAAAGAAGGGTGTGCCAAAAAAAAAAAAAGCATTATTTTTTAATAATGAGTGGCTGACACTGTTGCTCACACTGTTGCACTAATGTACAGTATAATTGTATTTATGTTATTGTTTACACTTTTAAGTACATGCTATAAGTCAAGATACTAAAGCCCACTCACTGTGCTTTGCAATGATAAATGCGATGCAAAGAAAGATGTATTGCTACAGTAACATTGACAGTTAATTAAGTCATTGTGTAGGCTTTACAGCTGAACTTTGCCTTCCTTTGCAGCAACATACCCCTCACGCTGACATAATATGGCTTGCATAGTATACAGTGTGAAAATAGTTTATACAGTGCATACCCATTCTGGCCCCAAACACATGAACGCGCTGGTCCGTTGACTGTCATTGTGCACGTTCATGACGGCAGCACGCTCGTGCGCGTTCGTGCACGTTCAACGGCAGCGCGTTCATGTGTTTGGGGCAAATCCATCCCAGAATGCACTCTGTTCCTACGCGGAAGGAGGAGTAAAATCGCCTCATGCGCTTTTGAGCAACTTAATGCAAGTGGATGGAAGGAGAACTCGGATGCCGTCTCTATTCATATATACTCTAAGCTCTACCCCCTTAAACCTATTTTATACTATTACAGCTATTGAAACATATTTGATCAAATCTATCTGATTGTTCACATCCACAGTGAGTTGGTAAACAGACTAGGTGTAACATGATCGAAATCATGATCGGACCCCTACTGATTCTGTTAACCCATGGGTCAGTGGCCATTAACCAACCTCAGGTCACAAAATGTCCAATTCCACCCACTCAAAATGAAACTTTCATGCATGATGAATCCTAAGCATAACCTTTGGTCTGGGGCCACCCTCAGGCTAATATGTTTATTTTTGTATTAAATTATTGCCCCCACTAGTGACAGCATTGGGCTCTACGGAGGTCAATCATGACAACACCCCACCCACCCACGGTCCCGGTTATAATGGTATGGTGAAAGAAACAAACAAAGAAGTTACGTTATTCACCTAAATTGGGTCAGGGGAATAAAGCAAAAATAATACTGTATTTTGATTACTTTGTTATTAAGCCTATCACAAATGCACTAGCTGCCTGCGGCCGTTTCCTGTACCTGCACACTACCGTCCTCATCTGTCACTGTCACGTTGATTGATTGAATGACAAGTGTAAAACCTGTCTCAAAAGCAAATTTCGGATTTATTTTGACGGACTATTCCTCCCAAATCCCCCAAGTGCTCTGACACTACCATTACTCCATCACCTTCACCTGTCAGGGAGGGGAGAGCTCAGTCTGAGGCCTACCCCCACGCCACTGGCGAAGAGGGAGGAAGCTTAGCGTGCTAACTTTGGGTGCACTAACTTTCAGGATGAGGACTATAGCAGCAGCAATATCCTGTCGGGCTCGTCTGCAGCTGCAACCAGGTCGGCGAAAACAGGATAACTGCATTTGATCGGCCGAAAAATTGCAACAGTTACACTGAAGGAGAGTGACCGTGTTCTGCGCTTTTCTTGTGTTGAAGAAATGTATATACAATTGCGAAGCGAGAGTGCAACACACACACACACTCATATCTAACATCAGTCTCTTGAGCTCTCCAGTGTGGCTAGACCGCGCTCTCACATCGCATGTATAAAATTAAATATAAGTCAGGATAGGATTTTAAAGTCCTCATCCAGAGTTTTTTGGCTTTTCTGCTTTTACTGGGGTCTGTCCATTGGTCCGACAGCTTGTTATTCCAAAACTTATGTTTGCAGCCGATTCAGCACCATGAAGAGGGCACATTTTCGGCCCAATGGACCAATTGTTTTGTGAGATAACGGGCCGTTGGTCTAGGCATATCACTATCGGACAGCAGCTAAAGAGCAGAGGAATGTGCTAGAGCTGTCGTTTAAATCTATTCCGTTCCTCGGCCACAAGGGAATCCCTTTCAGCAATAACTGAACGTCAGATTCCATTCAGAATAAGATCATTCAAATGTTTGCCTGCACTGTACAGAAGGAGATAGTGTCATGCTCATCGGAATGTGTCTTCTATGGAATGGCAGCTGATGGCATAATCAATGTGAGTAGTATGGAGCGCTTTTCATGCAGTACGACCGCGACCCAAAGTCCCACTGCGAGTTTAGGGGATTTTTGCTAAGCCTATACTGTACATGCAATGTACTGCAGAAAGAGTTCTCATGCATTATGCAGTCTGAAAGCTGCATATACAGTACATATACAGTACATGACGGTTGTGAGACTTACAGAATGGTGCAGCACTGTTAATTCCAGTGCTCCGGGAACCACCAGTGTTAAATACAAATACTCAAGTAAAGAACCAGATCCTCAAATATGCAAGTGCAGTATCATGTAAATGTACTTAAAACTAAAAATACATGCATCTGGGACGTATCCTCAGTGATGTATCCCAAGGCCATCTGGGTTTCGGGTCTCGCAAACATCATACCCCTCACTCAGGTGCCCCAGCCGGGGTGATAAAATCCCGACTTACGTCCCAGTAGCTACCCACGATCAGTCCCATTAGGGAAAGACAGGGTCACACAGTCCGCCGCTCCCAAACTACTCTGCCGGGACTGGGAGGTCTGGTGCATGGAAGGACTAGGCTCTATATGTCCTGTCTGGGGCCCCTCCTACGTCTCACCAGGTCCACCCCTGCTCTCACCAGGTACTTATAACTGTCCCCCACTGTAAATGTATAAATCAAATCTCCGAGTATGAATGAGGCTCACTGCCGGTGGGTGACTGCATATTGTTTGAAGTATAGAAACCTTTTGCTGATGCAGGACTGCCAACGGATCTTTGATGAGGCAAATCTTAGAAGTAAAACCAATTTGCTAGTCTAAAAACAGTGGGATCGCTTACTGTGCGTTGTGGACTTTGCATCAAAGGATGAAAATGGAGCAATTACACAATGTCAGGTTTTCGATTCCACAGACCTTTGTTTTCAATCTTGACCATGTCAATCAATGGCAACAGCGGAAGAGGAAAAAGACCAACTTCTTGAACCCACATTTAAAAAAAGAAACCTCTGAACCCTCTGAAAATGGACTATAGTCCAAGAGCATTAGACTTCTGACTCATTCCCTGCTGGAGGTCAGCAGATAGACAGAATACTGAGAATAGTCAACTAATCCTAGGCTCCACTTTAAGGCAGTGTTTCATCTACAAGCTCACAATGGATCACATACTGTACTGATGCGTTCTGAACTTGTAGCCAAAGTATAAAATAGGGTTTAAGTGTTTAAGCTGATGCAATATTAACAGATTTAGCTGAGGACCCCCTGGAGGCTGGAACCCCTGGTGGTCCCCGGACCCGACTGAGAACCCCTGGATTAGGCCAAGCAGAAATTAATACAATGTCTGTGCATTATTATGTAGTCCCATGCATGCATTATTATGAATCACATACGTACATACATAAGTTTGTACGTATGTGAGAGAGAGAGAGAGAGAGAGAGAGAGAGAGAGAGAGAGATAGACAGACGAAAATCTAAAGACTGTAATCGATGGAACGAAAACAGGTTGGGAAAGAGTTTGTACAATGGAATAACAAATGCAATGTGAAAAGCCATTGTACTGTAACACAGCGTGGTACACCATTCTACCCACCGTAAAATAAATACAGAAAAAGCACTGCATATACTGCTCCTTGCAGTTAAGAAGCACAATACAAATGCAACAAGCCCTGCTCTTCTCTCATCCGCACACTTCAGATTTCTAACGCTGTATAAGGACAGATTTGGATGAGCCCCAACACTTATCCTGTGGCTTTACAAACCTGGGCCTTCAAACGGTTTCATTATACTATTCAAGGGTCAATTGAGCATCCTTTGTTGAACTTAGTGACACATCTCTGCACATCTGCACTCTGAATGTAATGTGGTTTTATGCATTACGGTTCATTGATGGGATTGGAATGTATTTGAACAAATTTGGTATGCTGAACGGTATGGATATTACTTTAAGGCCTATTTGACATTGGTGTTAATTTGCTCCAATGAAAATGCTACTGCAATACTAAGATAACATGCACACAAGCGGCATTTTTGGTGTGTGCGTGCGTGCGTGCGTGCGCGGAAATGTTAATGTGTATCACACCGCTCAAACGAAGTGTGTCATTTACTGTAGGTTGTCCTGTTACACACTGGATTATAGACACTCAGGCAGCATGAGGCCATCATCCATACCCCGCTGGGCTGCACAAACATCGCCCATGCATTCCAATTGTGCTCATTTCGTCAACATAACCTAATTTTTACATACAGTAATCCCCAAGGCAAGCGCCACGGAATAGATGAGCGGCGCGATAAAGACAAATCGCTCCCGGGAAGCCGTGCGAGCTCGAGCCCATCCGACGTCCTTCACCTCGGCTCGTCATATCAGCCGAGGAGCCTACGCAATTTTCCCTGCTTTTATGAGGTTGCTGCATGCAATCTGATAGCTCTTCAACCCGCGGCCTCTTGTTGCTGCTCACCCAGCCAACTGAAAAATATACTCGCACTCCCTCACAAATACCAAGGTTACCGCATTGTTTGTTTTGTTCTGCACATACAGTATATATATTTTATTATTTTTTATTTTTACCCTTGCATCAGTGCATCCAGACTCACCCACAGGCCTGAAACTCCAAAAGTGTGTCCACAATGTCTGAGTATCGGACTACGCTATTATGCAGCCAGAAACATAAACATTGTCGACACCACCCCTACCCCCCTTCCTGGTTTCTTTCTCTTCTTACATCTGACACAAGGATTCTGGTCTTTTTTCCCACCAATGCGTTCTCGTCGTTCTCAGAGAAAAATAATGAAATATCCCGTGACACAAATGTGTCACGTTTTCCTCTGCTGCTTGTTGTCTTAATTGTCTCACCATCTATGTGACTAGCCAATGTTTTGCACCTGTATCCTTTTAGTTGTATATCCTATCCCTGATTTCAGATTTGAGCAGACAGACAGACACACAGCTTTTATGAACTTTTCAACATACTCTCTATGAACAGGCCTCTGGTTTGTGCGTGAAGTTTTTGCCAGACACGAGGCAACACCTGGGACTGTCACCACTCTCACCGCTACACGGGGAATCATTAGTTATGTCTCCCAACATTCCGAGCCGGAGCTGCGGGCGGTCCGTGTCCAGCTGCTTCGCAAAATTAAGGGACCGCTGTGCTGCCCTTTGCTGCGTTGATTATGGCCGTCTCTGTTCTCGCTGCTATCCACATGCTGTCCATGGCGGCCGTAGAGTTGGCAGGGAAGCTGTCTGCTAATCAGAAGGTCACCGTTTTAGCTTCCCCCAGCCCGCCCGGTAATACGCACCAACGTGTCCATGAACAGTACGCTTAACCCCTAACTGTTCCCTGTGAGTGCTGGTCACGACCACCTGAGCAGCCATCAGCTGGGTGAAACTGAATTTCCACTACTGCAGTCCACTGCAGAAGTGGAAACTAATGAGATTTAGCCTCAATATTTTGTTGGTCAAAATGTTGGTCAAAATAACAATTGTTCTACATTGTCTAATTGTGTAGATTTCTTGTAAATTAAGTAATGCAGATGTTTAACAATAATTGAACTCTTGAGAGAGCAACATGAAACAAAATCCATCCGTAAGGATCCATTTGGATTAATTTAACACTTTTAAAGATCTATTAGGGTTAGCAACTTTCCATCATTTATGTTTCTATCCAATTCATTAGAAAAAGTACATTGTGAATTAACCATTTAAGTCCCATTTCAAATATAGTGAAAATAGCAGATCTCCAAGCTCACAATGCTTTACTTTGACTCAAGTACTGGACTCGAGTACTTTCTCCACCACTGCTCACAAAATGGGCTTGATTGAGCCTCATTCATACTCATAATGATGTACACATTTACCACGGAATGGCACATAGACTGAAACGGAACAATGTGTGCGACAACCACAGACAGGAGGCAGATAAAATTATGTCCACATTGTTTGTCAACAGGCTTATGAAATGTCAGCAGTGAAGCTTCAGGATTTGGTGAACGTGCCCCTTGTCTGCAGACCTATAACCATATAGAATAGGTTTAGAGCATAATCCGCTCAAGTCTTGTTTACCATTCAAAAGCACCCTCGACCGACGGCTTCAGAGAAAGCTCGGGGTTGGTGCTGACATAAATGCCTGCTAGTAAGGCTCCACGATTGTCACTTGAACAGCCCCTCTAAGGACTTGCACAATCGCAAAGTGTGTAATTGACGTAAACACAAACGCCTGCTATAGTGTGGCTTCACAATTGTCACTACAACAGCCTCTCTAGAGCCTTGCACAATTGCAAAAGTATGTAATTGGAATAATTGGCGCAGAGCAATTGAGGAAATGTTTGAAGGCACGCTGCGATGGTACATGACATTGCCGTGTTTTGCACAGCTCTACATGTCGATGGGGTGCTTGTAAATGCCACAAAGAACAGAGGAAAGATCAGAGGCCTTCCGAGTAGTGATATATCAACTGGAAATACCACCGTTTCTTAGACTTTGTGGTTTCTTATAGCGCCGCCAGTCACGAACACGGACAAGTCTCTTGCAGATTAAAATGACAAAAGGCTCAGCGTGGCACTGCAAATTGGGGGGCTTATTCTGCAGACCCAGGCGATAGTCATCTGGATTTGAACATTCAAATTAGCTTCATACTGCATCGTCGTCGCATGGTAACGGCGTCACTGACACCTTTCTGTCATTTTCTTTCCAATTCTTTCGACACAGAGCCGTACAATGGCAGGAATCACATCACAGATTAAGGGGGTGAGGGTGGGGTTAGGTAAAAAGTGCTAATAATGTCCACAATAAATGAATGGATAAAAGACAAACACGCTGCACCAAATAACTACAAACTGCTCTTTTGTGTGTCAGCGGATGGCTGGAGACCGGCAGTTTAAGATACGCTCACGGTGAGTTGGGGATCCATGATGGAGTATTGCCCTTCTGTTCAGTTACGGCAGAGTCCATTACTTCTCCATATATAGATGAGCTGCTGTTGGTAGCAGAGTGGGGGGATGGGGGGGGATAGAGGATGCCCAGCAAATTTGATCAGTGAGATTACAAACCCCTGCGTACTAGATCATTTAAACCTCATCTCTGTTGCCTGCAAGGTCCACAATACATTACCCTCTCTCTGCAAAGTGCATCTATCAATCCACCCCCCAACCCTGCCTCAGGTCTCCCAAGATAGAGAGGAGGGAGAGAAGAGCCCGGTGACCGAACAGGGGTCCTGACCCGGCGGAGTCCAGAGAATGTGAGGCACGGACAGCGGTGTTCAAATGGCCCTTTGAATGCCTGCCAATTCATCATGCGGGGGGCAGCAGTGGGCAGACGAAAGGTGGCCTCGATGGAAGCCATCGTTAATGATGGACGGCCGGGAAAGTGTCTTCAAAGGCCACCGAGAGTGGCCCGGTCTGGAAGGACACACACTGTAATGTGAGTGACAATAGCACTTGGACACCAGCAACGGGGGGGACGCGGGAAACCGATGGTTTGGAGACGCGCATGGATGAGCCTGAAGAACATATTTTGCTGCCATCATTTCCTGGAGTTATACGAAATCCACCGCTTCGGCGGTTCATCATTTTGATATACACTTCACTGTTTTCAGATCTGTGGCTGGCGTGGAATTGGTGCCTAAAATTGAATTCCATTTTCATTCATGTAACATAGCGGTGTATCAAATTTAGTAGGGCGACTTCATTCGGGTTCGGGTCAATGGTCTGCATTTTAAAAGCACCTTTATCCAACAGTCTTTATAATGTGTGTTACATTCACATGTTTGCCTTGAAGCACTGCAAAGCGTACTGTACTGTGTGTACTTGTGTTATGACCAATGTACTGTACAGTACTGTGTCATTAGATGATGATCTTTATTGTCATTCAACAGATACATAAAATGCATAAGTGAATGAAATGTCGTTCCACTGGCTTTCTAGACTACTAGTTAAAATAAATACTACAAATTATATATTACTAAAATCCGCTTATAAAAACAATATAACAATCACTTTCAGTTCAAAAGGGACATATAGATATTGCATGACAGGAGGCCTTAGCAGCATGGGATAAAGGTTAGGGGATATTGCACATACTATGTGGGGGACTGTTTCACTATATGACACTGTGACACAAAGTTGATGAAATACCAAAGAATCGCACTCACGCACACGCACGAACACACGCACAGGTTGGAGACAACCATGCAGAGCACCTAGCTCTCCTGCTCTTTGAGAACCTCCAAAGTCAACCATTCACAATTAAGTTACAACAGACACAAAGGGAGCTCCTCTCTAAAACACAAAACCCTGATCTTACACTGGCCCTGACACACTCTCATCTAACCTCATTTGCATTGTGGTCCCACGTCTACGTTAACATTGCAAACAGCCAGGAGATCTAACCATGGGGGTGGAATTAGACAACTGGCCTCAATTATTCATTTGTTTGCACAGATGTGTGTCCAGATTTGCAACCACTTCATCAGTCCAGTCCACCACTCTTCGCAGAGGCACCAGCTGCGCTAATAAGAAACAATTCCCCCCTGCCAGGTCTGACGCTGGAACCGCGAGCACAGAAAGTTCAGACTCTTTTTGATGACAATTTTGTTAAAAGGACGGAATCTCCTTGGCATGTGTGTGTTTTTTGTATGTATTAATTTGTTTATTTATTTATTTCCCAGTAGCTCACCGGATTGTTTTAATTCTAGCTGTACAGAGAACTGGCACACAGGGACAGGTTTCAGAGAAGGGATTAAAAACTCTTTCTTTGTTTGGGTGAAGCCCGGGACCATGCTTAATCCCCACTGGAAATGTTCCTAATGCGTTCTGAAGGTGCGCACCCAAAGCACCTCAAGGTTTATAATGCCTTGGTCCTGTCTTGATAAAGGTTGGGACAGTCTAGAACAAGGTATTACAAACTAGTACAGAGGTGATGTGTGTGTGCATGCAGGGCAATCATTTTCAGCATGTTTCAGAGAAGTTAAAATACCCGTTTCACTGCCCTGTATGGGGCCGTCTACACTAAACACTATATAACTGTACAAATATTTGTAAAACATTGATCTAACTCAAGTGGGTGGCATAGTCCACAGTCCGCACCACAACAGTGGTAAATGATATGGATATAGAGCTTTGTGTGGACAACCCTTAATATTTATTCTGGAGTAACAATCATTTGAGTATTTTCCCATGACTTTTATCAGGTGTTTAAAGGCCAGGCATACACATACTGTACTTCACACACTTTAAATAATTTTGAATTAAACCTGTGTACTTCAACAACACAGCTGTGCTGACAACACATTTTGTATTGTGTGATGTGAGACTAATATATAAACGGAGTATGTTGTGGCCTACTACTTGACTTGGAAATGTGAGATGTGCTGCCGTTTTCATATTTGTTGGGGCCGGGGGATATTCTCATTCTCGGGGGGATTTTGGGTTCAGCAATCCCATTGTTGAAGTGCAACCGCCTTTCCCAGCACGCATACCACAGTCACATTTGCATGCCGAACTTGAAGCCCCATTATGTCAGCCTTTTATGTCCTCTGCATTCCCCAAACATTTTCTTTGCAGCTGTTTGAGTTAATGCTGCCATTAAACTATTGGGTCCTGTAGCCAAATTATAATGTGATCTCCTTGCATCATCCATTCTTCTCGTCCCTCCCAGCTGATGGAGTAGCTTAAGGTCAGACTATCAAATTAGTGACTCCCAAATACTCTCCAGACACTAATGGCATCTATATGAAAGAATATATTATGTAATCTCTCCAAAAGCCTGTTGGAGACCAAACAGTTTGTCTGTTAGATGAGATGTGAATGCTATAGTTGCCCATAGACATATATAATATACATATATATATATATATATATAAAATAGTCATGGCACCAAAAACAAAGTCTACAAAGTTACACCTCCATGCAGCCTCCAGGGGAAGTGCACTAAAGCATTATGGACATTGTAGGAATTCAGCAATCCAGTTAAACCCTAGTCAAACTCACAGACTATACTATAAATACTATTAACTGAGTGACTGCAGTTTCTTCCAGCGGTGAAATGTCCCTTTAAAGTTTAAATAATTTATTCAAATAAAGAAAATGGTAGATCTATAGGTTGGTCACCATGAAGGCCTTGATTGCAAACAGCTCCTTTCTGAGCAAATTAAACAAAACTATAAATTATGTGTGGCAACGTTTGCAAGCGGTTTGCAATATTTCGCTTCAGACGGAGAATGGGCTAAAATTGTAAACGGTTCAGATGCCAGCCATTCTCACAAAACATATTTTGAGGCCAAAATAACTGAATCCTGTGGCGTCCAAGGGAGATTGGGTATGTTTGTCTGTGCGAGGGGCCTGGGAGGGCCTGCCAAGGACAACAAGACTGGACTGGACGTCCTTTACTGAGGTCGTGACCTGGATTCAACCGCTGTTTAATTTGTCAAACAGACAGGCAGGCAGCGAACACAATCTGTAAGCATTCATTCCCATCTAATTGTGTTTAATTTGTAGAACATTGATTTTCTTTCTTTTTCTTCTTTTGTTTGTTGTTGAAGCATTTTTTTATCCCTTGAGGAAAGCCAAAAATAATTTTACTGATTGCCTGACACGGATCACTTGGTTTTAAATTTGGTCAGACACAGTTGCAGTGATTGGAATTTGGCAGGTTCCATAAGTTCTGGTACTGCATTGATGTGCTGTGATCTCGAGCGATCTCGAAAAAGTTTAATCTATTATGCTTTCTATGCTTCATTAGCCAATTAATCCACACTATAGGGGTCTATACATCATTTTCTCCCTCTACACTAAATCTCTTCGCTGAGAATAGTCGATCTACACAACCTCAAAACGAATCGCAATGCGACACGCTGTGAGCTTGTGGATGCGGCGATATAATTGATAGAATTGGCCCGATGGAGTTATAGCTCAGAACACAGATGCCATGGAAGGTCGCCGTTTTACGCTCTGTGTTTTTGTTTTGTGACCAGCTGTGTCTGCAGAGTGAGTTGGACCAAACCCTCTACACAGAGACCCCGTTTTTGTCGGTCAGGTTTCATCCGTGTTTGCCATGCCGAGTTAGTTCCCCAGAGCGACGAGATCACTCACATAGCCTGCAGAGGCAATTACATTTCAAGCCCTGCACATATAGTGCAGTCTACAGTATATATACTGTAGCAGTGTGTGGGCGCTGAGTATTGTTTGAATCTCTCCCTGGCTGCATGATGGCCCCAGCCAGACTCTCATGGGAGATCTTGATCTCAACCAAAACTGAAATCAAACAGCTTCGGCTTTAGTCAGAGACCCCCCCCACCCCCACACCCCACACCCCACCCCTCCACCCCGCTGGACAGCCCCAGATGAAAGTCCATCACTAGGTCACAGCCTCAATCCATCACTGTCTGCCGCTGCCATGGGGAACTTGATGTGATGAGAGGACACAGCAGCGAAAAACATTGTGACTGTGAGCTTGTGGGTCGGCCATTTCCGACGAATGACGTGGTCATATACTAATGAAATATACTTCAGGCTTAAAAGGACCACTTCACTCATTTCCAACCATATTTTCATAATATGTGTTCCTTACTAAGGCTCATTATGCGATGGTATTCAATCTGCTCACTCTAGTCACTCTCTGAGGGCTGTATTTTGCGTGTCTTAAGTACCAGGTCTTATTACTTAACTTAAGACCTGGAGGCGTGGTCAATGCTCTTTGGCCACTCAGATTAGCCAAATGGCATTGATCACGCCTCCAGGTCTTAAGTTAGGTAATAAGACCTGGTACTTAAGACACGCAAAATACAGCCCAGAGTCTCTCTACCTCAGATTCAGAAAGTTCTAGTAGTGAGATAGAACTTGTAGAAGAGGTCAACCTTCCTTGTTCATCAAGCAAAAGGCTAACATGGTATGTCAAATAAGCATGTTGATTTTGTTGCTTAGGCTAATAGCCTTGTAGTATGTAAATATGAATTTAAACCAGAAGAGTGGGTACTAGCAGTGGGCACTGTGACCTGACTGACCTGAGAAGCCTGTATGCTTTGTAGGTCTGAAATATGATCCTACTGCTAAATGTTATTTTTTTAACTTTTAAAATGTTCTCACAATTTTGTAACCCTTTTCTCACACCTGTGTCAATTATCTAATGCGATCCTGGGCTCTACACACCCTCCGCCAACCTGGGGAGAGCAACGGACTTGAACTCATGCTTCCTTCATGCCTGAGTGTCCAAGTCGCTCCTGTACACCTGACAGGGGGGAGTTTCCCTGGTTGGACGTAGCGAGTGGAAGGAACACGTTATTCCAACCAGTTCCTTTCCCCTCCATCAGGCGCCCCGGCTGGCCAGGGGGAGGCAGTTTAGAGACCTGCAGGATTACTGCATGTTTTTTGTGAGGGCACCTACCCTAGGGGACACGGGGAGAACATGCAAACTCCACACAGAAAGGCCCTTTCGCCAACACCACCTCGGGTGAGAACACACCCCCAGCACCCACAGTGTCCCCAGTGGGAACCCAGGACCTACTAGCTGTGAGGCGACAGCACTACCGACTGTGCCACCGTGCCCCGATACTGCTAAATGTTCAATGTAGCCTAATTAAGTACCCCAACACTGATACACAGTGATATTTTTAAACCAATAAGAACTAAATCATACAATTAAGATGCGTAAACACGGGAAGCGAACAAAGCTGTTGTGGCAATCTGACACACACACACAGATATTTTTAGACCAATAAGATCAACTAAATCATACAATTAAGATGCGTAAAAAACACGGGAAGCAAACGGAGCTGTTGTGGCACACACACACACACACACACACACACACACACACACACACACACACACACACACACACACACACACACACACACACACACACACACACACACACACACACACACACACACACACACACACACACACACACACACACACACACACACACACACACACACACACACACACACACACACACACACACACACACACACACACACACACACACACACACACACACACACACACACACACACACACACACACACTTTTTGACGCAGCTAGGAGGTGTCCCTTATTTGAAACTCTGGGAATTGGCAAACCTACTGTGGACAGTTCAGAAACAACTAGGCAGGTTTGGCAATTTGAAACAAGATTTCAAACTTTTATTTTTACTATTACTTTCCAGTAAGATAAAGGCTATATTATCTTGCAATCCCCAGAATTGTCCAGTGTCCACAGACACTGTTCGAGCGTGCTCTTATTACATCTCTTTTGGGTTTTCTTTTTACCTTGTGTGTGAATTGCAAAAGACAACTTGCTGAAAAATTCAATTTGAAATTTAAACAGCGACCCACTCTGTGGATGGCTGGACGTCTGCCAAGCCTGAAATCAAACTGTTCAGTCGCACTCAGGCACACATACGTGCGCGCACGACACACACACACCCTCCGCCTGCAGTGGAAGTTCAGGTCACCACCTCAATCCGTCAGTCTCGGGAAAGCAGATAGACTGTGCTCACTTTCAATTCAGACAGTTAAAAAAAAAAGGAGGTGAAAAAAAAAGCGACTTCGAGCTGAAATTGCATAGTGAGGACATCACCTGGCCCTGGAGATAAACACAGCCACATTCTCAATAGCTTTGTTAATCCAAGTTCTGGAATGCACCATCTGGAGAAAGTCTCCCCTATCTGTGTGCTGGCTATTCGTAATGCTGCGGTCTTTGAGGTAATGTTTATTTTAGCGATTCTCATATAGGGGTCTGGTCAGTGTCAGAAACCGACTCCGTCAGTCACCGTATCGATATGTAGAGGGAATTGTGTCTGGGTGACATTGGTGATGCTGCACGTACGACGTACGTACTACAAACTACAGCACAAGGACATAGCACGCAGACAGTGGTGGAAGAACAAGTCAATGTAACAAATAACAATATGAAAATACTTGGTTACGTAAGAGGTCTGTATACAAAAAAGTATTGCACTCCTTTTTAAAGCATCACGCATTCAATTCACACCCGTCAACATTTCCCCGTTATATTATTTACAGCTACTGTCGGCCCACTGGCTCTATTTCTTTCTTTGTATTTATGGACACTGTGCACCTATGGCATCCGGCAACAGGTCTCACAACAAGTGAGTCAGAATAAAGTGTCGGATCCAAATGCAGTATGGGTATTGCAGTTGCAGGTATAGATTCAGAGGTGTGAACTAGGAAATACTGAATCTCTGGGAGCAAGAGAACTAAGCCACAACGGACACCCAAGGAACTGGAGTCAAATCAGGAACACATGTCACTAAAAAAAAGTAGCAAGAAAACCCATGGGAACAGCAGGTATAAATACACACAAGGTAACTGGACACAGGTGACCGTAACTACAATCAACACAGGAATAGGCTAGGCGACTAAACCATACACAAGTAGAATTAACTAATCATCACAGGGAGGTGAGACAAGACGTACTGTAACAGTAACTATGGAAAACATAGTAAAACACTAACTCTAGCTGAAAGAAACAAGGAACACAAGAAAACACAACGGGAGACAGAACACAACTGGATCCCGACAGTATATACGTCACAGTAGCCTACATGGCATTTGACAATGCGTCTCTAATGGAGAGGAGCTTCAGAGATGGAAAGGTGTCCATGCGTTAATGAATGGACAAGGTTATATCGCACGGGCTCAGCAAAGTAGACAATAAATGGCTTGATCATTCCACCATGGCCATCTGTTCATTATCATCCGATTAATCACAGCCCTATTCTATATATAAGCTATTCAAAATACTATCAATCTACAAGCTCACAACAGCACACAGGCACAAGAAGAATCTTGAAGAATTGCAAAAGAAAATGAATTGTCATTTGTTTTGTAGACATCTGTCTTTCATAATAATGTTTTGTCCCAAAAGGGCTGCCTTAGTGGCCGATTTACCCACAGAACATGCTGGAGCTGCGGTGGGCTCGAGGTGGAATTAGGACATTTTTCACCTGTACCACTCGTTCGTGGATATACTGTAAGAACATCAGATTAACGTAAGAAAACGGCTTGTCTGGAAGATCAAGATCTGTTCTTATGGGGGGTGCCTGGCACAAAATATTTTCAAATGAGCGCCCGCAGCCTAAGACATATCTATGACAAATCCTGAAATTTCATTTATACTTAGTTTTTCTTTTATTATCTTGCACCGAGTGGGTGCGCATGTAGTAGTGTGATGGTGATATTCGGCAAGGGGAGAAACCGTTCGGGGCACACAGCTCCTCGCTCCGGTACCCCTGTGATGTAACTTAAGATATTGCAACAAAAAGGAGACACATGGGGTGTTACAGCTTGCCGCTGAAAGGCATTCCAACAAAGCAGAACTGACGCATCATTTGAAATGGTTGAGATAAGTGTTCTTTTCTTCCCGCAAGAGGTTGCCATATCCCTTTAAAAATAAGTAGTCATGCTGCATTGGACCTGGCCCTTAAAAGTTGATTGCCAGGCGATATAGAAACACGTCACCTCAGTTGACACGGATCCCTCCTATAAGCTCCTCATGTCGCCCATAAATCCCGTTTTGATGTTCAAGTTCATGAATCCAAAGTGTGCCTTCACGATTTAATTAGCCCTTCTCCAAACACGGAGGTCGACGGGCTCATAACTCATCATTCTTGTTGGCCCTCAAACCCCAGCCGTAGAGACAAATCGAGAGCCCACACACCATTGTCCCACACTACGAGATGCAGCGTTTCTCCGAAGCACGGAATTACAGATTTTCGCCCCTGGCAACTCCATCTCTCGGCACCTCATATGAGGTCACGTCATTTTTATTCCCAGCCCCTCAGAACTGGACGCGTTAGAATTCATAGTTCTGTGGTAACGTTTAAGCTACTTATTGAATTCTACTAGTGTGGCCTTGGTGAACCAGCGATTCCCAACATGTGGGCCAGAGACCACTGGTGGGCCACGAGGATATTGTAAGGGGATCGCAAACTTATTGGCAAATTGTCTAGATTTGCCCCAATAATAAAATAATTTACTGATAACATATATAAAAGAATATAATGGTATACTTCTTTGAATCTCAAATGTTTTAACATTATGAGCCAATGGTGTTTGTTTTGTATTTGTCGAATGTAGATGGTTTCTTTATACTGGGTGAAAGCTTATGGTGAAGGTGCAGCAACAGTAGTTAACGTGGCATCACAATCATTTTAACCACTTTATCCATTGATATGTTGGCTCTTCAAAAGTAGCAGATGTAAATATATATATAATATATATTTTTGTGGCTGCGGTGTGTGTGGTGTGATGTTCAGCACTGACCTGTTCAGTGTGGGTCTGATACGGAACAGGCCAAACAGAGCCAGGTTCTCTAGGACGGTGATGTAGGTGTGCAGCCGCTCCCCCCAAACAGGCTCCTCCGCTGGGGCTGGATAGCAGCACCATGAAGGTCTTGTTGGCTTCGGCTCCGCGTCCAACACCGCCCAGATCTCCAAGGTCTGCCAAGGGGGGGAAAATCACACCTGTGTGAAGTGGGCGGTGCAACTGAGTGTGTGGGGGTCCCAGGGGACAATATCCAGACCCCCAGGAACGCACCCAGGGGGTCTGGCCCTGCTCCGAAACGATCGAGAAATGATTTATCGTGTTGCAACTTTCCGCGCTCACCGTGCTGCGTAATGGAGCGGAGGCAACACTCAAAATATAAAACTTTTACCGGGGAACTTGTGACTCTGTATAATAGAGGGCTTACACACTGCCATGGCACGCAAGTAAAATGACAAGCAACACATTTAGAAGATTCATTTATCCATCAAATTGATTCATTATTTCACAGATGCATTCAATCATTTAGTATTCAACATGCCTTTTCAGTATTCAAATGAATAAAATAAAAATAATTGTACTAGTAGTGGCCTGCGCTGAAGGCAGTACTTTTGTGTACGCATTACTAAAACTTCTGAAAGATAGAAAGACAGTTTGAAACAAAGATTGACTTCGGATGAATTCAGTCCAGTAAGATTCTCAAGCATAAGGGACCCTTGATGATGGACCCCACTTTGAGAACCACTGCAATAGATAGTGTTGAGCTGGGATAATGTCCTGACCCTGTTTGATTAATTTTATTTGTCTAGAAGTTGAAGCACCAAAGATATTAATCTGGACATTGTCTTCCTTTCCTCATATTTCCTTTTCTATTGTTCGTAGTGTTGCAGGATCACGTATAATTAGTATCACGTTGTGATATCCTATTATTCTGTTCCTCGTTTTTCGGACTTCCTCGATTCAGAGATACTGTAGAGTTGAAGTGCCAAAGATATGAATCTGGACAACAATTATCTTGTGTTCGTGACAGAGAGGAAGTGGCATTAATACACTCTTATCAGACGGAAAGAATGTGCTGTTTTCATCACTTTCACTAGAAAGGAGTTCATTGTTGGTCGCTACAGGATTTTTGGCAGAAACTGCTACCAGGAAAAGCACTAAGACTTTACATCAGGGTCCTCCATTATACACTTCTATGAAGGAAATCATCATATATACAGTTAACCCTGTAACACCCAGTGTTGCAATAATACAACATATTTTAATTAATTAATTACTTGCGCAAGCAGAGCGTGCAAGTAATGTCATCAGTCAGGTGCTACAATGCGTGTGTCCGGGGCCAGCACATGTTATGACGCCATATGCTGGCACAAAGCTGACTGTGCAGGTATGTTTTCCGTCATACACATAGACATATGAGCATATGACGTGATGAATATATGTACCAATGCCAGGGTATAATTGGTTATCGATGGTGATGTAACGATGACGCGTTTCAGTGTCGGTGGACTAAAGGTAATGCCCCTATGTATACATGTATGTATGTAATCTGACACCACTGCCATAACATGCATAAGTAATCATTACCATACTTCAAAATACTTATTTTTCAAGCAAGGTACGTAAATAGCTAAACCTAATAATTCAATATTGCAAACGTTCTTTCACAGAGAGGCTGAGATTTGAAAGTTTGTAGTAGTCTACAGTACTTGCACGCTCTGCTTGCACACTAGTAGGCCATTTATGTCCTACTTGTGCGCAACAAGCAAGTAGGCACTCGACAGAGTGCAGTTCTAGTTTATTATTATATTTTGTTTCTGTTCTTTTTTCACCTAAACGTCATCATTGATGTTCATTGGTCATGATATTTGCATATAAATACCCCCCACAGAGTCTGAAATTAACACAAATAAAAATCAGACAAAAGATCAGACCAAATATCGCCTTATTTGCACTCACTACACATTATGTGGTCAAAAAATGGCTTTCCCTTAATGCTAATCAAGCCGTTTGACCCAGGGGAGTCCCCTTTCATTGAAGAAAAATCCCCTAGTTCCAACCTGAATGCCACACTGTTCTTGTGTCATGGCTGATTGTGATCTCAGGTAATGAATGATTTAAGAGGTGTATGAATGAATGATAATTCTATTCATTATGTGGGCGGCCATATAGCTGAGTGGGTAGGGAGGCTGCCAGGTAATCACAAGGTCACTGGTGGTCACACATCTCTGTCCACCCATGTCTACCTACTGTACAGTACATATGGATGTGTCAAAGTGCCCCTGGGAAATACACTTAACCCCTAACAGCTCCTGCTGGAGCGCTCATCATGACCATCTGCGCAACCGCCCTCTGGGAGAAGCTGAAACTGAGGGCGTGTTCGGAAATACCGCACTCGCCTATTAGTTTGCATTGCACAGTGTGTTTAGTGCGCTGTTTCTGAACGCGCCGAACATGCGGCGCTATAGCATACGTTGGAAGGAAGACAGACACATTTGAGAATTTACACTCTGCCCTCAGATATTAGAAAAATATCCCCCCGTCCCCATTTAGATATCTATATCTTCTAGCCAATACTATTTCACAACATTTCGATTGTATAAAAATCCTTTGAAAATAGCAGATCTACAAGCTCACAATGTGTCTCATCACGACACATTGTGAGCTTGTAGATCGGCTATTTTCAAATGGCCAATATTTATATAGGGTTGAATGATATGTAGTGGAGCAGAGGTAAAAGTATTGAAAATTGTTTACATTCAAGTACAGTACAGTACTTGAGTAAATACTTAGTTACTTTACACCACTGGGATTAATATAGTTATCTGTTGCATGAGCGTTATGTGACAGTCTATAAACTGAATTAATAATAGAATAATAGAACGTAAGCGTGTGCATACAAGAATGAAAGCATATTGGCTTGTGAGTTTGTTGCGTTGTTGAGTTTGAATTTGATTCTTTCAACATAAATCTTGTGAATTGTGGTAACGTGATTAACCACTTCCAGCCTGGCGTCCCTATTCTGGGAATGACAAAAATATATTCTATAATAGTAATAATAATAATAATTATTATTATTATACTGTAAAATGGATATCGTCTCAAAATAGAAAATCGCAAATCTACAATTTAAGCACACAAGCGAGCTTACAGATCTACTACTTTTCTTTTTTGTACTATTTATCACTCAACAGATTATAGAGCTTAAGTGGTTATGGATTGGTTGTCATGAGCTTCTAATTTCCAAACAGTAAAGTGGTGGTTGTTTAGTTGCAAAACTTTCTTTGAAAACCCTTAGCAGACTCAGGTGGTCTGGGAAGATTGTAATCTGGTTCTGTGAGTCCCCCAAAAACTTGTAATTCAGTTGTGTCTAGCACAAAAGCATACGGTTTATATTGAAAAAGACATTTGTACATTGGTTTTCCTGAAATTGCTTTTTTCCCCCTCTTCCCTCAAGTAATGCCATTGTAATGAATGTTTACTTCTATTTCCGCCTCATTAAATATGTGTGTGTGTGTGTGTGTCCGCCTCATTAAATGTGTGTGTGTGTGTGTGTGTGTGTGTGTGTGTGTGTGTGTGTGTCCGCCTCATTAAATGTGTGTGTGTGTGTGTGTGTGTGTGTGTGTGTGTGTGTGTGTGTTTGTGCATGCGTGCGTGCGTGGTGCGTGCGTGCGTGCTAGGATTGGCACGAAAAATTATCCAACAGCTGCTTCTCAGGTCAGAGTGATATGTCTCTATGACAACAAAAAGAGGTTTACAGGAATTATTAGTCATGGAAAGAGTGAAGTAGTTGACTCTGTCGCTTAGACATGCAAACACACTTGCCCAATAATTATGGCAAGTATCCATCGTATTTCCTTTTGAAATGAGCTTTGAGAGTGCAGACCCTGCTTTTGTGTAAAAAGAAAAACAAGGTTTAACCACTTAAAACCTATAAATACTTGACCAGGACTCCCCTATGGTTTCTATGCGGTCCACACACACTTGTAGATTGGCAATATTCACAGGATCGCTTCAGAATAGGCACTCTATAGGATTCATGTTGTTAATTGATGATAATCCTATCTCCCTCCCCATTTGAGGCTTCTCAAACGGAACGTCGACTTTTTTCCTGAGCTCATTTGAGAACAAAGCCTTCATAGTTAGTCCCATGCCACGCTTTTCAAAGCAGTACAAATAAATAACACGTTTCGGTGGCCTTGATGAAAAGACAATGATCACAACAGGTCCGGAATGAGCTTGATGGTCCGGATTGATAAATGTGCTTTCATGCAGGGCCCAAACGCTGAAAGGACAACTTCACCACTTTTCAACCTACAGTAACAGTATCTTCATATAATTGGTCCTCACTAATGTCATGATAGAATAGCACAATTATTTTTCTGTGTCTCATAGGAGGGCTGTGGGCAGTTCAAGAAACCAGTCTTCCAGTGACATCAACTTTCAGCAGATTTAAAGACTTAAAAAATATATATATTTCGTCCATATCCTGTGGCTGAACATGCGTCCCCCGCCCCCATTTCAAATTAGATCTCTATATCTTCTAGCCTATTCACCAGTCTGAATGATAGGCCTTCCCTGGCAGCTAAGGGTGTAATTTGGACAGCGTCCAGTAAATCCTTCTTAAAGTCTTGAATTCAATGAGCCGGGTTTTGAGTTCCCTAGACATAATTTTTGAAGTTACGAAGAATCCTGCTCCATTTCCCCGTACGTGAATTATACATTAAGGTCTAGTCTCCAGAGTTAGTCTACCGAACGCAGAATTTCACTGGGTTTTAGCATTTGAACTGAGCGCACTATGGTGTAAGTAACCGGTGAGGGAGAATGGATGGTGGCCTTCAAGGTAATGACCATTTAGAGCATGTTATTGATTCCAGGCACAGCAAGAGTTTAGCTCAGCATACTTCAGTTTTTAGAATTAACTTCTGGCTAAGTGCAGCGGCGGTCTCATTGAGATGTTTGGTATTTGGTCTGTGTAATAAACCGACACAGCGCTGAACCAAGCTGTTTCTCAGTCTGTTCCTTATTCTCTTTGTCTCCATTTCCCATCACTGTCGAGCAGAAACCTAGACATTATTTGTCTTTATTAGATTTTTCCTTCCATAAATGTATGTCTTCATTGTGTGACAGGGTCACGCAAAAATAGATAACCTATAACCTATCTACAAGCTCAAGATGTTATCTATAGCATTACGACGGGCTGTGAGCTGTCACATTTTCTATTCTCGATATTTTTGAAAGAAATGTTGAAACGATATCCAATATAGAAACAATAGGTTGAAAGCAGTCAAGTCTGTGCGTTTTTTATATTAACCAATGAAAATAATTAACAAGAGCTTGAGAGAAGACTAACCTTTCTTTCTTTCTCATCTGTAGTCCCTGAGCAGGTTGTTAAAAAAATATATATATATATATATAAATATATATATATATTACAATACAACAAATGACAATGAAAATGTAGTGATAATTAGCCCTTCACTAAGTCCTTCCACAACCCGTCCTTGTCCAATAGGCACGTTAGCAGCGAGGAGACAGGAGACAGGGTAAGCTGTCCTTCTCCCCCATAGAGATGCATGTTAAATGACGGGATTTCTCCATATAAATAATCGATCATTTCAGCAGCAAGAGCATCAAAATGTCTTCTACAACTAGTCAACCAGGCCAGGTATGCATTGGACAGATTGCATGACATGAGGTGGCGAAAGCTTGACCTACATAGCAACAGTTGCTAAGCTATTTTGATTGGCATTGGGCCACTTTTTGGGGTGGGATTTAGCAACGGCTAATTATCCGTGATTGCAAGGTCGGTGTGCTTAAAGCCATCTCCTGAGATTGCGTTTTAAAGTTGAGACATCATCGATGTGAACTCACTGCTGACTGCTCTCTTTTTTTTGTTCTGTCATTACATTCCGGAAGGAAGAAAATAAATGGCAGCGGATGAACACAGATGAAACCCCTGAATGAACCCCCATGAAAGGGTGCATGAGTTTTTGAATGTTCATCTCGTGCAAAGTAATTGGAACAGCATTTTCCACACATAAAGTTATTCCTTGCAGATGACTTCACTATGTTGTGAATGTGTTTCTCATTTGAAATTTGCATTAATAATCCTGCAGCCACAATGAAGAAGGGGATTAACGTCTGCAGAATAATTGCAAGAAATGGATTTTGGGATTGATGTTGCCTAGCAACCCCTTAATTTGAGTCTCTAATGGGGGATTTAATTTCAGTCAATTAAGTCACTCCTAATACTCGTGCGCCGGGGGCAGTTTTTTCTCCTCACTGTGCTGAAGTTATATCAGATGTATACATCAGATATACAACCAAAACAATCCATGTCATTCATACTGTATAGTACATTACAGCAGTACCATAAGTGATCAGTTGGGTGAGCCACGAGCAATATGTTTATTTTAATGTTCAATAAGTCTGTACGTCTGAAATCCATGTAACTCGAGAACCATTCTCTCCACAGACTTCAAATTCGACACACGCCTTCCACACCGCCACTGGGAGAGCAGTGCCCGGTGTCGAGTCGGTCCGACCCACGGTTGTCCAGAACTGCCACAAAAGGCCTCTGCCCGGGCTCTGGACCTGATGTCTATGGAGCTGTCCTGTTCCGACTGCATAGACTCCATACTGTATGTTGGCATGCCTGACCAAGAACTCCATATATGGGCATACAAGCGACACAGACATAATAACTGGGTGGGTCGGACCCACGGTCCAGAACCGCCACTAAAGGCCTCTGCCCGGGGCTCCATATATGGAGCTGGCCTGTTCTGATATCACAAATATGTTTCCGACATCTGCATAGACTCCATATTTGGGCATGCCTGAAAAATAACTCCATATATGGGTATAAAAGGGACACTGGGTGGGGTATGAATGTCCAAGTAGGCCAGTGCCCAACGGGCACCGCTCTAGTATATAATAAGTAAAGAAAAGGCAGGTTGCATGAAACCATTATCTCCAATGGCAGTTGCAAGGAGTTGCATTGGTGTGACATGTCCTTAAACCTGTTTTGTTGCAAGGAGTTGCATTGGTGCGGTTTGGGCCATAGCCACAATGCAGGATTCATTAAAGGAATACTGGTAACATTTTGACCTGGAAAGATCTTCAGGGATTGATTATTTATTTATTTGTTATTATTATTATTATTATTATTTATTTATTTATTAAAACCTGCATCTCCCATCCGTCAGTTTGTCACCCCACACCTCCATATATGGTCACGCCTCGTGATATTACACCTGCATATATCGTCACACCTCGTGACATCAACATGACATCACGCCTTCATATATGGTCACACCTCGTGACACTGACCTCATCTAACCCTGGATAACCATGGAGAAGACTGGATCATCAGTGATGATTCATCACCTAGATCTGCATATATGGAGTCGGCCAGCAACTCCACATCTGACCTCAAACCCTTAGATCTCATGGAGGGTAGCAAGACCACTCGCCCCGTTTCTGTTTTCCTCCCAGAATTTTCCCCAGTGAGGGGTGGGAGAGGCTGGACAGCAGACGGCTGGACTTTGAATTTCTCTAACTATAAACTTTCATGACAGCAGACAGCCTAAGTACAAATATAATTTATGAAAAGCTACTACATTGAAGTCTGTTCACAGAAGTTGTTGTAGGCTATGTGGGGATTATCTGACGAGGTAACATTTGAGTGTGCAAAACCTTACATATACTAAATAATACTAAATTGTTTTAAGTAAAATAATATAGCCTTTTCTACAGGAGTATCTTTTTATATTTTTCAAAAAGAATACAAACAGCCAATAGCATATTACAAAGTCATCCCCCTCACTGGTGACAATTCCGGGAGGAAAAACGGGCAAGCACCGAGGCGAGTAGTCCGGTATTCTCATGGAGCTGACCTGTTCTGACATTCCATATGTTGATCTGACCCCCCCCCACACACACACACACACACACACACACACACACACCAAAGTGGCAGCGCTCGCCCAGCAGTCTGCCGTCACCCAGGTGGATGTGCTGCAAGCGATCTCGCCCTTTTGGGTGAGATCTCTTCTCGCCCTCAGGGCTTCTTACTGGTTTTATTATGTATAATAATGATATGTTATCAATACAATCTTAGTATTTTGCATATCTGGTGCTACCGCCCACTTGCAATCTCCTCAGGGGCCACCGGTGGGCCCACATGTTGGAAATTACTGACATAGGGTTCATGTGGTTAATGTCATGTATTACTGTGTGCCATGGGGAAATAAACATGCCAGACTTTAATATCTGCTAGCATCGCCACATCATAATTCTTCAGCTGCTCTGTCGTGTAGAATAGATAAATACAGGCACCTTACACTCCACATCTTCGACCGGGCGTGTTTAAAAATTCACATGTGTTCATTGCTGACAGAGGGAGAGGCGGATCCCGAGTTCAAAACAAATCCCTTTCATTTTGTGCCCAATGCATAATGTGCACGCGAATCCTCCCTTACAGTTAACCAACACTGATATCAGATTTGTTGTTTGCACAGCTTGAGTGATGTGGCTGCAAAGTGACCTACAAAACAGCCGCGGTGGAGCCATAAATCACATTGGGCCTGGAATTAATCACCGTGCAGAGGACATCTTCTGCCACCACTGTCCTCTCACAATCACTCTCCACAAAACACTTGTTCCCCCTCCTCCCCCCACCCTTCCTTGTGCCCATCGCTCCATCAGACACTTGACCAGCCTCCCGAGAGAGAGAGAGAGAGAGAGAGAGAGAGAGAGAGAGAGAGAGAGATGTCCTTTCCACCACTCATTTAATATTGGGGTTAACCTTTATAGAGTTGCCTGTGCATCATACAAACAAATGTTTTTATTTTTCTTCTACAGTATGTGGAAGACCCAAAGTCTTTGACTAATTATTGAAGACCATATGTGTTATAGACTCCGGACGCCCCTACTCCCAGCCCCATTGCTCCTTAAGATAATTGTCTGTTTAATTCCAAGAGGTTGACTTTGAGTCAGGACCAGGGTGAGGGAGAGGATGCGTGTGTTTGATTTATTAGGCGACAGACACAGTGGGGATCCAATCAACGCTACATTGGATGCCAACACAGGGCCTGTGTGACGCTTAAGACACCTCGCTTCAAGGACGACTGTCGTCAAAGGCAAAGAGTCACATGCACAGTGTATGGCCATTGTCATCTTTGTGACAGTGACACTCAAGCTTTTTGGCTTGCCAAATTATAGCTTATGCACAATAATGGCAATTGTATCCAATTAATAATGCCATAATAGCCTGAAAATAATTGTAAACAACAGTGCTTAGAGTTTGTATTAGTATAAGGTGCAAAAAACAAAGTTTCCAAAGTTGGGCTGTGCCAGCTTTAGGGCCTGAAATCTCGTCCGTATATTGCAGGGTGAGGATTTAAGCTATTATTGATGAGGATCGAGGATTAATGTCAGCATCGCAGAGAGATGATTGAAGTTACTATAACAGGGATAGGATTGAAGTTACTATAACAGGGATAGGATTGAAGTTACTATAACAGGGATAGGGTTGAAGTTACTATAACAGGGATAGGATTGAAGTTACTATAACAGGGATAGGATTGAAGTTACTATAACAGGGATAGGATTGAAGTTACTATAACAGGGATAGGATTGACATTTCTGTCAGAACTTTTGTGACATTACGATGGATATCATATACTTCAATATCTGTTGAAATCAATTCCGCTTCAGTTATCAGACAGTTACTGCATGAGACTGAACAGCACTTGTGCATCACGGATTTGGAGTGTGTCAGTGCAACATGTAACTAAGTGAAAAATAGAGAAATGGAAGCGCTGCAGGGATCAGCTCTTAGATGGGTGCTCTTTGTTAACGCAGGTAGAACCATAGACAAAAAAAGGTATCTTTCCTTCAAGTTGTACTGCTTGATTCCAAAGGTGTGAATTGTAGACTTGAAAAGAAAAACTAAGTGAACTTGTATTAAAGACCGCACTTCCACAACACACAATCAATCGAAAATCTAGATGTTTCGTCCAGAAGCAATGTAGACCACATGCAACGCTGCTGTATTAACCCATTCTGACCTGAGATCAGATTCATACGAGGTTTCCACTGGACACACACTGGTCTGATTAACCCATTCTGACCCGAGATCAGATTAAAAAAATGTCAGCCGTTCTTCGATTCTTTCAAAAATAGCACACCTACAAGCTCGTAGCGCGCCACTCGGTGGCGCGCTATGAGCTTGTAGATCTGCTATTTTTCAATAGCTAAAGCATAACATGGTGCTGAACACCAAAATGGGTTCCCGTTCAGAATGGGTTAAGTTACACTCCTGCATTTTGTTTTGATGTCTTGCTGAAAGTCCTTCGCGTTTATCGTTACTGACAGCGGACACGGTAGAGGACACCTCTAGCTGTGTAAAAATATGTAATATAATGATGACATCAAATAAAAGCAGCATTTTATAAAATGCAGGGCATAACAACAAAAACAAACAAACACACTCATGGTCATCTTCTTTCTTTGTTTTCTTAAAGTTGGCCTTCTAGATACAAGTTACAGCCTACTGTGTCAGACACTTTAATAGTGTTATCTCTTTCTAGCTGGTCCTCCTCCAAGTATCTTTAGGACATTATTTGCCAAGTCTCTTTAAGACAATATGTGTCAAGTCGGTTGCTTTCTTGGTCACGGTCCGTCTCATGCCCAGTCAGCTGGCCACCTTCCCTCCTGCTGACAAAGATTGGGTCTCAACAAATAATTATGTTTTATGTGACAGGGTCGCTAGCTCCACCTTTGTCATTTCTGGTTCATGGAACTTTACATTTTGGGTCTGTTATTCTGCCACCTAAGTAGTTTGTCCCCCCAGGTGGATCGGCGGGTTACAGTTTCTCTCTTCAGGCGGGCTGGACAGGTTCAAAGTGAGGCGACGTACGTGTCACTCTGAATGTACAGCCAGGCTCTTAATACAGCCTGGCTGAAACGCATCGCTCACCTCTCAACCCCCGGCACAAAACATTACAGATAGCTGGCAATTTCGGGAGTCCTTTGACACGTACATATACTTCTTCATTGAGGAGAGTGCATTGGCTGGGCACCGTGCCACAGAAAATCTGGACTATCCCAAAAAAGCATATTTTGTATCAGAACATCTTTGCTCGATGCTTCAGTTCAACATGGATATTCTTAATGCAACACAATGCAATTTGAGCTTATGAAATTAGTTTCATGGGGCTGGCAAACTTAAATAGAGAAGAAACAAGAACCAAACAAAACAAAAACAGGTGGAAATATTAACCTTTTATGTGTTAATCTTAAATGTTTGCAGATGTTGTCAGTCCACATTCTACAATGCCAATAAAACCGTTGCATTGAGGCATTGCATGCACTGTACAGTAGGCTACAATATTGCCAATGCAATTCTGAACTGAAAGAATTAAGCCCCTTTCCTTTCTACCTTTCCACATATACTGTACTACTGTGAAGTCAATATGACCAATGGACCCGCGTTAATAAAATCATAATGATGCACGATAGATTATACTGGGGGAGGTCAAATCGGACACGCATTGAACTGGCACACGAAAACAAACCCAAACCCGTCTCAGGTCATTAGTCTCCCTCAAAGAGACCGATTTCAGACCTTGACTGGGGGAAAAAAATCACACACCAGGGATCAAATACTTCCAATAAACATCCCTCTGATTTGCCCCAATCAATCCCCGCAAAAAAGTCTCCTGCCTGTTGTCACAGCAATTCATCCGAAGCGGCTAATCAAGATCTATCTGGGGGAACCCACATCAGACCGGACCATCTCTCGTCTTGATTGGTGGTGGGAAAATAACAACTGGCAGTTGGGAAATCAATACATTCCAATTAAGCGACCTCCAATCCCAAGAGATGGCAAAATGGCATGTCCCATCATGCATCGTTTTCAATCAATCTGACAAAACATGTCAGGCTTTTGACTTAATTTTTTAACAATGTGTATCATGGGTTTTCGTTCAAAGTATTCCCTGGTAAAGGAAATGAAAACAACCTTTAACAGACATTGTGCAATAACCGGCTAAACAATGAGCTTTGAAAAACAGTGATGCGGAGGAGATGCAATCTGTTCCTCAATTGGATTTGACAGTATTGCTATTCAGTCACCACCACCACCCTCATCTCCAGCAAACCGGCACCCCCCTCACACCACCACTGCCACCGCCTTCAAAGGAAATTGCAGGCTGCTCTCCCCGATCCCTGAAGTCCCATGTACAGTCAATTGCGTTATTGGGTTAGAATCCATAATGTCCCCAGTAGGCCAATAGAAATGAGTTGAGCACTTACACAGAGGTGGGCTAAGACTGGATTGGTAAATTATTACGGCATTAGGTTACCCACTGCCCTCCTCCCCCCTCGCCCATCGGAATCCAACCATAAAACATGGGGAAGAAACGCAAATCCAATGAATCTGCTTCCGTTCGCGAGTACTGCTCCGTCGACGGCTGAATGAACTGCATGTGGGCTCCACATGTCGATACATGACCTACGGCCCTATGGAAGGTCTTCTGCTGCAGTAAGTGGATTGTGTGCGTGTGCGTGCGTGCGTGTGGCTTCTGCTTGTACACCAGCAGTACATAAAAGACGTGGAAACACGAGTGTAGATCTACTCTGACCACATACTTTTAGTAGAGGGAAATACTGTTAACCACATTGAAGCCTTAGCATCCCTATTCTGGACTTCAGACTTCATAATAGACAAACATTCTGCCAAAATAGGCGAACATTCAGCACAAAATAGGTAAACATTCGGAGAGAATTCGGGAGATAGAGGGCTGTATTTTGCGTGTCTTAAGTACCAGGTCTTATTACTTAACCTAAGACCTGGAGGCGTGGTCAATGCTCTTTGGCCACTCCGAATAGCCAAATGGCATTGATCACGCCTCCAGGTCTTAAGTTAAGTAATAAGACCTGGTACTTAAGACACGCAAAATACAGCCCAGAGGGTCTACGCATCGCGTTCCATACAGGTTGTACTTATGCTACTTTTGCTATTTGGTGTGCGAGGTAAATGTTGCTGGCTCAATTTAATTGAAATGTAAATAAATGGCAGTAAATCATCACACAGGGCAAAGAATACATGCAAATGTTTGTTCGTTCACATTCTGTATGTTGTTTCATGCCTGTGGTGAAATAATGATACTCTCGTCTCTGCCTAATTTCCTGTTCCCAGCATTCATATTCCATACGTGACAGCTGAATGTCGGCGAGTATGCAAAGCAGTTTAACGTCTGTTAATTTTTATCCGGGATACACAAAGAGCAGAGTCGAGCAGAGTCGGGCCGCGTGCGGTGCCAGAGGACATTTGACGATTCGTAAAGGCTGCATCCATCTTGAAGACAAACTATTGAACTTGGACGCTGGCCCAGCATCCAGGTTCAATAGCATTGCTGGGAGAAATCAGCAAACACATTCCTTTCTGTCGAGCAAAACCTTTCTGGACGGGCAAGGTACATTGTTTGTATTGATGATCATCTTTGTTTTGTTGATGAAACATTTTTGATGGGTTTTGGATGAAGACAAAGGCTTCAAAGAACTACAAAAATATTGTGAGTGTTTATTAATGTGTGGCATCAGTGTCTCCATAATATCTCAATCTCTCTCACACATACACACACATTTTTCTCACTATATGAAACACTGAGTCACACACAATGGAACGCTCCGCTTCCACAGAATAATAATGGAACACTTTCTATCTTTCAAATCTATGTTGGTGCCATTACTTTTAAGAGGTATTTATTATTTATCTAGGGTTGTCCCGATCACGTTTTATTTGCTCCCGATCCGATTCCGATCATTTGATTTTGAGATCATGATCATGAAAGCAGGGAATCATAGCAAAAATAATATATTGGTTAATTAGATTGAGTGTACAGCGTATTTAACTGAAGTCAACTCTTGTAGAGAAAACAAAATAATTTGCATGGCTTTGTCCATCATTCAGAGATAGATAGTAAGCCTACTACAGGACATTAGCATTATGCATATAGGGGGTTGCATTCATGAGTCTATTTCACGTCTCTGTGAATGTCTTTGTTGCATGATCTTTCAGTGTTTGCCACTGCTGGAACTAGTGCCCGTTTTAACAAAATATCATTGTTTATACATCTTCCTTTGAGATTTACATTAGACACAAGGCTATTTAGACACACTATTCTACTGTTTTTGAATAGCCAACGCAAACATCTAAAATGACACAGATGCCTCCACGCCACGGTTTTATGTGTTAAAGTTGAGATGAAATGAAAATATTGAGGACCTGTACGGTAACAATTGCACAAACTAAATTACAAATCAATTTCTTTGTATTCTCATATGAAAATCAAATCATGTATTCCTGTACTTCCTGTACAACAATTTATGAGGTGCTTACGTAGGCTTGAACAAACCAATTTCAACTCTTATCATGACATCCACTCATCAATCGTTTTAATAGTAATTATCCATGTTTTTTTTGCGACTGTAGGTCGTAGATTACTATGAAAACCTGCAAAGCGAAAACTATAGCTCTCAACAGGCCCGGAAATTAAGGCCCGGCCCTACCTGGGCCCTCATCAAACCCTGTACACTCAAGACACTGCCCCGCTGCCACCCTTAGATCTCCATGGAGCTGACCTGTTCTGACATTCCATATGTTGATCTGACCTCATCAAACCCTGTACACTCAAGATACGCTCCATATATGGCCAGTACAGAATTCAGTCCAAATGTTCCTACCTTGAGCTGACTTCATCAGTTGTGTAAGAGATGGCCAGGGTCAAACCGCCCTTTCTCTAGTTCATCCCCGGATGAGCCCTCCATCGGCGTCTCCAGTGCGCCATCTCCGTTTAGCACCCACTGTGGCGAATGGCACTGATCATCCCCAACATTGTCACCTCAGACTCATGTCATCTGCTGGACAGATGTACAGAACTTTTAAAAGGCAAAAAGTTTGATTTGGTAGGAATTGTGTCCCTTGAGCAGCCATTGCTGCACTGAACAAACTGGATGTTAGAGTCTATACACACCAGGCTGGGGTACAGTATTGGGCTGCAGCGAAGACCAGGGCCTGCGTGGACAT
Source organism: Protomyctophum bolini (assembly GCF_963924005.1). Lineage (NCBI taxonomy): Eukaryota > Metazoa > Chordata > Actinopteri > Myctophiformes > Myctophidae > Protomyctophum > Protomyctophum bolini. The sequence continues at coordinate 23,002,806 of NC_137885.1, forward strand.
TAGCAGTACTGTGGTCCCAAGTACGTTGAGAGGAACACCACAAGCCTCGAGTGCCTGAAAGAAAGAAAGAAAGAAAGAAATTTACACATCACATACTGTACCTGTATAATGTACAGTACCATGTCACAATAACTCACTATCTTTAACAATAGCCACAACACAACATCATACACAATACACAGCCTAGTTAACTATTTTATTGAAATAAAAAAATAAAATCTCAGATTTATTTCTCCCGATCCTGATCATTTGAAAATGACATGATCGGCTCCGATTCCGATCACCCGATCCGATCGGGACATCCCTAGTTGAGAAACACAGGGCACAATTTATCATCATGTTTGTTCCATCCGTGATGATGCGATGAGAACTTGATTCTATGAAACTTAATACACAAATACTGTTTATGGATAATGTATACAGCATTATCCCAAACATCTACTGTACTTTAAATTGATCTGTTTGGCCAATATGGGTGCAAACTTGTTTTGAAGTTAATGGTTGGAACCATGAAGAAAACTGGATCAATTATAGCTTATTATGTTGCATACCCATGCATTTAATGCAAACTAAATAAACCATGCAATTAACACAAATGAATAACCCATGTATTCACACACACACACACACACACACACACACACACACACACACACACACACACACACACACACACACACACACACACACACACACACACACACACACACACACACACACACACACACAATAAACCTGAGCAGGAAACAAACGGGGGCAGTAATGACAATCTCATAGACCTGCGTGTTTTATGCATGCACTTGACACAGGTAAAGCTAGCTGAGTCAGCGTCTCATGTACACGTGCATTTCTCAGTGTGTGTGTCATGTTTATGTATACTCTCTGACTTGATCAAATCCACAATGAGTCATTCAGCTCCTTGTGGTAAATTTAGCAGCTTCATTTGCATGCCGTCAGGAGTCAGGACACGACCCGAGCGCTGCCATGGAACAGTACAGCACATGACTAGGCTAAATTAAATTGTTTTCACTATACAGACATTCTGAAATGTTCCCGAAATATAACAATTCAATTAAAACATCCTCGGTCATAACAAATGTACCGACTACCGAGACGTACCTCTAGTATATTACGCACGCGCACGCATTCCTGGCCTAAATTACCTGCTTTCTACGTTTTCTTTATTACCCTGTCAAACATGGTGGCCTTTTCACTATCACTTGAAATGACATGATTGCCACCCCGAGTGCATGGGCATGGAGCGGCACCATAATGACAAGCAATGCTGCCAGCAAACAGAATCAGAATCACCTGCATTGTCACATCACAAACACAGCTGCATGTGGACACCTGGACACCCTGCACTTTCAGGTCAGAACATCACTTTGGAGTTGGACCTCTGTCGCTTCACATTTTGCATACAAGCCTGGCTAGAGCACTCTTGCCTCTTGAGCTGAGCATTATAGTACAGTCAAACTGAATATAGTTTTGATTACTGATCAACCAGAGATCAAGATGTTAATCGATAATAACAGCTTACATTTTAAAGGTACTGGTTTAACACAAAGAGATGCGCAACAATCTGTCAACTACGTATACAGTACTGGGCCACACTAAAAGCAGATACTGCTGAATCGAATTTGACAACAATGCAGTACTCGTGAACATAAGTCACTCAAACAAGACATAAACCAGAAGGTAACAAGATAAAGGCAGTGCTTAAAGCAGGTAATATTGCACTGTTGCGTTGTTACATAATTGCATTATTGCGAGTCAACTATGGAATGGTGCATTTCCCGTCTGTCAGTGTATCACTCAGAATCCCCATACATGGGATAAGCCCCCCCCCCCATATGATGCCCAGGTCTTGTGACATCACGTGGCGTCATCAGGGATGGATATCCCTGATGAGATCCCGTCGCTAGTCTCATCAAACCCTGTACACTCAAGATATATGGCCAGTGCACGCGTCTTATACTGGTGTTAATAGCGACACACACACACACACACACACACACACACACACACACACACACACACACACACACACACACACACACACACTTATGGTTAGAGAGCAGAACACTGACTTCAGCTTTCAGTCTAGGTCCTGCTGCTGTGTGTGTGGGAGGAGACCTATACCTGCTGCTTCGCCCAATCATCAGCAGAGGGCTGTCCGTCGGACCACTATTTAAAGAAGTGCTCCTTGGCAGTTGGCACTGTGTCAGTTTGCCAGTATGCTGTGGTGCATGCTGTGCAGATCTTTGGGTTGTCTAATGTCCATGGCATGCTGTTGGGCCACTAAACATTTGGTGTGTCCTCTTGATTCAGTGCTGAGAGTTTGTAAGAGGTAGTACTTCGATACAGTTAAATGGAATAGAGCGCCGCAGCCCCGCCCCCTTTCAGAACGGCTTGTGGCCACCTTCTGAGTAGGTGAGTTAGTGCAGTGAGATTGGATTAGTAATACTTTTGTAACCCTTTAATTTTCTGTTTGCTATAGGTAAGACAGTATTTTCTTAGTTAGACTATTTTGATTATTTATTTGATTTGCCCCATATAGCCTTTATTTCCTTTGTATAAAAATACTTTTTCAGTTGGGTTCGAAATCCTTTAAAATGCTATACGTGAACTTGTACTTGTGGCCAATAATAAAACAAGCTTCACTTTCCTATGTTGCAATCCTTTCCCTCCCCTAGACCTATAAGGGTTGTAATATGCATACTGTGCTTTACGGAATGTACTCCGGGGAATGAGAATGTGCTGTACGGTGACTGTCTTCCTGTTCCATGAAAACGTTATAAATGTTTGGAATTCAAGTTTGCCTTTGGAGGACACCTTTAGTGAGTACCGTGAGTAATTTGAGTCCCATATAAGCCCTTGCCGGTTATGCCCTTCCTAATATAATGTCTTCTTAATAACATTTTGAAAGAAACAACCCACCCAAGTTCAAACACACTTCAAAAGCACAAAAGGTGAAGTGGAGTTGTCACCTCTCAGACATGGCAGAAATTCCACTTCCAAGGCTGCGTTCATACTGGTAGCTACAAAGCTACAGAATAAAGTTGGGAGCCGGCTTCAACTTCACACTAGCAGCTACAAAGCTACAAAACGAGCCAGTGTGTCTCTCTTTGCACAATTCCTGCCTGTAATGAGGAGCAAACAAATCAGCCAGATCCCTGCACTTTTTAACCCACGCTTTTATTTCCTTAATATCTTTATTGCTCATCGGGTTAGTTTTAACCTGCCACACATGTCAGGAGCCACGGGTTAGTTGTAACCGGCCACGCATGTCGGGACTAATGCCTGTCGGACTGTTAGTATGTCTAATCAACGTATGCACCCCGTTCAAAACCCTTTATTGGGGGTTTCAATACAAGAGACAGGTGAGCAAGAATATCTCAGACAAACTAAAACATGCAATACAAGACAATGACTCAACAAGGACTGATGCTGACTGGGGAACAACACTGAGGTATACACAAGAGGGGTGATTACAAGTGAGACGCATACATACTGCTGGGGGAAAACCAGAGGAAAACTAGACCAGGGAACAAAATACATAAAAATACTAGACCTATAGACAGTACAATCAATGAGACAAACCCATAGACAGTCAGATTGTGGGGCATGTGCATTTTCAGAGCATGTTTATTATAATGTTCAGTCAATCAATTGCATTGTGCCTTGGATCAGAGGAACTATAACATACTTTAAGTTCCTATTCATTGGTATCATTGAGGTGACCATGGCTGTGTGTATGGTGGCATATCCTGGGCCAGTGGTAGACAGCAACAAAGTACATTAACTGCAGTTGAATACTACTTGAAGCACATACTTTATGACTTTATGTATCTGTACTTTACTTGAGCATTAATATTAGTGTTTCTTTTGGCATAGCTTGGCTTGAACATATTTCCCACCACTTGGCGGTATCGGCTCTAGCATGCGTCTTTGCGTTTCCATTAGGCCAAAGTATACCTGCTAATAGGCAGAATGATGTGACATTGTCGGGGATAGTATGTGGCGTCGCGTCGAACGAAAAGGGCATTTATGTGGTCGGACGCGTGCTGCACTTGCATGCACAGTAAACATCGCTTGAGTAAAATGACTGGGTGTGTCATGGCAGGTTTGCATTGATTAACCCATTTTGGGCGGGAACCCATTTTGGTGTTATCATCATGTCGTGCTTTAGAAAAATCTAAGCTACGACTGACATAGAAGACATTTTTTTAGAATCTTGATCTCAGGTCAGAATGGAAAACTGTCAGGATGTAGAAGACATTTTTAGAATCTGATCTCAGGTCAGAATGGGTTAAAACCTAGTGTACTGTGTGTGTGTGTGTGTGTGTGTGTGTGTGTGTGTGTGTGTGTGTGTATACGTGTTGATAATGCAGTGCTTTAAGATGAGTTGTGGTGATACTGGAGCGTAAAGCCATCATCCTATGATAGCGGTATTGTTTGGGCAACGGAGCACAGAGATACAGAGTGGCGGAATAAATGCAACCCGTGCAGATTCTAATGTTATATTACGGTATTGCATGTAACAGTGTTACATAATGTGCTATTGCACGCAGCGTGATCAAGTACCAGGAGGCACGGCCCAGTAATGTTATTGACGGAATGACGGTACACGGCCGGATGCAGTGGGCTCAGCAATCCCCCCCCCCCAACCTCTCTCTCTTTTTCTCGGAGCCCTGCTCTGACACTCCCCCACACATGCACTTGTGTTTTTCAGACCCGAGATCAGATTCTAAAAATGTCTTCTACATCCTGACAGTTTTCCATTCTGACCTGAGAGCATTTATTCATTAGAGCTCTTATTTATGAATTATATTATAATCAGCAGGAGGTGTATAACAGCAGTTTGTGGCTTATTAGCTGCAGCCTGCAGACACACAGAAATGCACACACGCACATACTGTACACACATGGGTGGAAACATAATCTCCTTCCCCGTTCTTCAGCCTGGCAAGACACACACACACACACACACACACACACACACAATATACATTTCTTCACATTAAATTACGTTTTAAATACGCAATTTGATGCTGATGTAACAGGAAAACCTGCATATTCAGAGACATAACTGTTATGCCCCCCTCTCTCTTTGTCCTTCTAGCTCTCTCTATCTCTCTCGCTCCTCCACTATCTTTCTCTAACTCTGTCAGTCTGTCTCTCTCATACCTAGCCCCTGCACGTGCACACGCGTGCACACACACACACACACACACAAACACACACACACACACACGCGCGCGCGTGAACGCATGCACGCACACACACACTACTACTACTACACTCTTCTCTCTGTTGTAGGCAGTGTGCAAGCGCAGCGTTGCAACTTTAAGCAGGCCGTCTGTCAGCTAGCAGCTCTTCATCACCATGCAGCAGCAGCAGTCTCACAGACACACAGACCCAGTCATACGGAATAGAATTGGAATTACGGAGCGGTGGCTGAATTATGAGTCCTCTCAGCAAGGTCCTGGCTGAATGAGTGGAGCGAGAGAGACGCCACAGAAGCTTTCCGCCGGGTGTTATGAATCGATGTCAGGCTGTCTAAATTAGTGGCGGTGGTGGGGGGAATATTTGGTTTGTAATCTTAAAGCGAAAAAACTAATTTAGGCTGCCATGTGCAATTAGTTGATGGGATGGCTAAGAGGGAGGTTTGGAAATGGTCTTGACAGACGGAGGCCATCCTTACATTGAGTCAGTGTATACATACAGCACTGTGCATTACTGTACAGTATGTTCAAACCAGGACTTGAACAGTTTTAGTCTTCTCTGTAGATAACATACAATGTACTGCAGTATACTGTAGTGATAGTCCACAGGGTTCAGATTAACATTCAATTCATAAGATTGTTGTACCAGTTTAAACACCCATGGGGTGTATCATTTTTTCAAAATTAAAACATTTTAATAATTATCTGCGAAAATAGGAGACGTGCTAGCTCACAACCACTTTCATTATTGTCTTTCCTTCACCCATTAAGACCGGGATCGCATCCGTGTTATCTTAGATTTGAGCTAAAAAAAAGTATTATTTTATACTTTGGCTATTCAAAAATAGCAGATCTACAACCTCAAAGACAGAGCTCTGCTATTTTGGAAAAATTGTGACAATTTGTATATACTTTGTATTCTTATAAAGCTAACATATTAACTCAAGTATTTGCTTCTGGGGGTCGCTGGAATTAAATATTTTGAGATGGGAGTCCAGTCTACTGATATAGAAACATAGTTTGTTTTATTTATTTATATATTGTCACATCCAACGTTTACAGGTGTAAACATTTTGCAGTAACAAAATACTATCAGAACAAACAAAGGACAAAATAGGACACCAATATGAAATTTACATAATGTATGTTCAAAAGGAAATAGGCAGAATATCACAGTCTCTTTTGCAAGTAAGAGAAAAACAATATTGTTTCCATGTCAAGGGTTTTCAGATTCATGTCTTCAAACAGTTCCACAAATTGTGGATCATGTTGTCAAAGGAATTGCCTTTTGCTAAGTCTTGCTTACAGCACTGATTGTTTCATGCATTAAAACATTCTCTAATTTCATAGTTGCCTTGGGTTTCAATTAAATGGAACTTAACACGAATTAAAGCTAAATCAACGCGTTTGTTTTTCATAAATGAATAGACTACTGCTTCATCATAAGTGTCACACAAAAGTAGCAAAGATAGCTGATCTACAAGTTCACAGAGCATAGATTTGTTTTACTGTCAGTAAAAGGCCTGTATTCAAAGTTTTACTTCAGTAAAAGTAGCCTACAAAAGTATTGGTATCAAAATATACTAAAATTACTCATTATGAATGGCACATTTTGTTTTCCACTTACTTTCCACAGTATGTTCCACCAGTGGGATCTTTCATTTGACAGCATGAGTTATTTTGAATGCATCACTTGTCGAAGGAGAGGTCGCATACACATGACACCAGCCGGTGACATTGGGCAAAGCAAGCCTAATCATTAACCTTGGAGGGGGGGAGATGGGCATGGTACAGTGGCGTAGGATTAGCAGAAAGTGTGGTGTGCATTAGTGCCTTCACTCTCGGCCACTCTGAAGCTAACATGACTTACATTACAAGCACCCCCCCTCCCCATGGAGGCGGGGCGTCCCCTGGTCGATGAAGATTTATCTCTATGTGTCTCCCGGAAATGTAAGAATCTAATAGATATTCATGGTTGGGCTCTTTTTAATCTAGGAGGAGTAGACACATCTGTGGTGGATTTTGGGGCAGAATAGGACTTCCAATTTGTCATACTCGTACAAGCACAGGCAGTAAACTCCAGTGGAGGATAGTAACTAAGTATTTTTGTACTGTACTTGAGTACAATTCTGAGGTACTTTTAATTTACTTTTAATTCACTTTCAATACTTTACTCCTGAAAATGTTTGTTACAAGATACTTTGTTGATTTACATTATTATTATTACAAAACACACATTAACCAGTTAAATTGGTTAATGTAATAAATCCAATCATGTATTGTTCAATTCAATTCTGAGTGATCAAATGTGTCTTCTGTCGTGTCCCGTTTTCTTCCGTTTGTTTTCTGTCTCCCCCTCGTTTGTATCGTGTGTGTGTGTGTGTGTGTGTGTGTGTGTGTGTGTGTGTGTGTGTGTGTGTGTGTCTGCTTTGGCGTCAAGTAGTAGTAGTAGTACTGTAGTAGTAGTTTAGTTTGGTCAATGAACATTAGATTAGATTTATTATACTCTTGTTAAGACCAAAAAGGTTTAGGCTGAAACCAATTTTTTTTGCCTATCCTTTTAAAAGAGTATGATTATATTGTGGTATTGCTACTTTTACTTGAGTCAAACATCTGAGTACTTCTTCCACTACTGCTGGGAATAAGGTAGTGAGTAAAGCTATTCATTAGTGTATATGCACAGCACTCCCTGTATTGATTGTATTCATTTGTAATCACACTTAACTGGACTTCCTTTACAGAAGAAAAGTTTGTCAAGTATTTCTAATAACAGTGCGTGCCACATTGGCCCTCACCAAAGCAATGACTTGTTATTACAGTGGAAAAGGACATACGATTAAACTTTTTTGCAGTGGCTAATAAGCCACTGCCCATAGCCACCCATTCCCTGCATCAATAATTGTTCTATGCAATGTTTCTTTTTAAACGCATTTTTCCTGTTGTTCACCCTATTCTGGGGTGAACATTAGGGATATGGTTTATCCCAAATGTTTATCCCTGCATCTGAGCTTGTAGATCTGATATTTTTAAACTTAACCTGGAAGTGGTTAATGTAGGTCTTAATATGCCTATTTAACTTCTGCCACTGCATGGTAAACTTAATATAATTGAGTTGACAAACTAGCAGTAGAAGTTGCATTAACTAGAAAAGTGCTCCTCTGAGAATTCAGCACCATGGACAGAGTCACAGCTAGTCTCAGTGCCACAACATGAATTCAGCACCATGGACAGAATCACATATAGTCTCAGTGCCACAACATGACTTCAGCACCATGGACAGAGTCACATATAGTCTCAGTGCCACAACATGACTTCAGCACCATGGACAGAGTCACAGCTAGTCTCAGTGCCACAACATGAATTCAATGCAATGGACAGAGTCACAGCTGGTCTCAGGCCTGGCAACAAGGATTAAGCTTTAACTTGCATACCTATTCATTCATTCATTCATTCACAAATCATACCCTACCATGGTGTGTATGTGTTTCTGAGTGGGTGTATGCGTCTAGAACTTATGAATAGAGAGGGCATCCGAGTTCTCCTTCCATCCACTTGCATTAAGTTGCTCAAAAGCGCATGAGGCGATTTCACTCCTCTTTCCGGGTAGGAACAGAGTGCATTCTGGGATGGATTTGCCCCAAACACATGAATGCGCTGCCGTTAAACGTGCACGAACGCGCACGAGCGTGCTGCTGTCGTGAACGTGCACAATGATAGTCAACGGACCAGCGCGTTCATGTGTTTGGGGCCAGGCTGCAATACCTTCATTCGGCCACTATGTCCATTTCGCCTCAGGGTTTCCTCTGGGTGCCCTATCTATTCATATATACTCTATATCTACTGTTTTTGAATAGCCAACGCAAACATCTAAAATGACACAGATGCCTCCACGCCACGGTTTTATGGGTTAAAGTTGAGATGAAATGAAAATATTGAGGACCTGTACGGTAACAATTGCACAAACTAAATTACAAATCAATGTCTTTGTATTCTCATATGAAAATCAAATCATGTATTCCTGTACTTCCTGTACAACAATTTATGAGGTGCTTACGTAGGCTTGAACAAACCAATTTCAACTCTTATCATGACATCCACTCATCAATCGTTTTAATAGTAATTATCCATGTTTGTTGCGACTGTAGGTCGTAGATTACTATGAAAACCTGCAAAGCGAAAACTATAGCTCTCAACAGGCTCTCAACAGGCCCTACCTGGGCCCTCATCAAACCCTGTACACTCAAGACACTGCCCCGCTGCCACCCTTAGATCTCCATGGAGCTGACCTGTTCTGACATTCCATATGTTGATCTGACCTCATCAAACCCTGTACACTCAAGATACGCTCCATATATGGCCAGTACAGAATTCAGTCCATATGTTGATCTGACCCCACCATGCCAAAGCGCCAGTGCTCGCCCAGCAGTCTGCTGTCACCCAGGCGATGCGTGCACGCGACCTCGCCCTTTAGGGGATCAGGGATCTCCATCCCTATTGATGTAACATGATGTCACGAGGTATGACCATGAGTCAACATATAGACACAAACAGCCAGGGTTTTCCTTGTGACGGCACCGTCAATACGGAAGGCATAGGCGGCAGACACACTACCAATAACCCAACAATACAGTCCGAACATACCCTTGTGGAACGTACAGCAACCATTTTTATATAGAGCTCTACGACATGGCAACAGGTATGAAAAGCTACATTTACTGCAAAGAAAGAAAGAAAGAAAGAATAGGCCTACATTTTCACTAAGCCAGTCACAAACCAATATCAACCACCATGTCAGATCATCAACAACATTAAAGAACAGCGACAAAACACAGCAGATATACTGTAAGTCCACATAAGTCAATTGTTCCAAATTGGAATAATTGACCAAATTGATGGCTGTGACATAGAATCACAGCCATCTTGAGCCATCAGCTAGTCATCAGCTAGCCATCAGCTAGCTTGAACTTAAAAGGAAATAGCAAACTCACACATAGCCATAGGATAATTTAAGTGACCAAGAGCCACATACATAGCTGTTCATTCCCTGTTACTTACAACTCACTGTCTTCAATGACAGACACAAATCAACATACAAAAGGTTCACATCAGCATTCAATTCCAGAGCCACAAACAGCCACTGAACATGTTGGGCCACTGGGTCCCAAAATGACAGCAATAGTACAACAGCTTAAATCACATTACACACATCACAGCAGCACAACTAAATGTTCCTACCTTGAGCTGACTTCATCAGTTGTGTAAGAGATGGCCAGGGTCAAACCGCCCTTTCTCTAGTTCATCCCCGGATGAGCCCTCCATCGGCGTCTCCAGTGCGCCATCTCCGTTTAGCACCCACTGTGGCGAATGGCACTGATCATCCCCAACATTGTCACCTCAGACTCATGTCATCTGCTGGACAGATGTACAGAACTTTTAAAAGGCAAAAAGTTTGATTTGGTAGGAATTGTGTCCCTTGAGCAGCCATTGCTGCACTGAACAAACTGGATGTTAGAGTCTATACACACCAGGCTGGGGTACAGTATTGGGCTGCAGCGAAGACCAGGGCCTGCGTGGACATTAGCAGTACTGTGGTCCCAAGTACGTTGAGAGGAACACCACAAGCCTCGAGTGCCTGAAAGAAAGAAAGAAATTTACACATCACATACTGTACCTGTATAATGTACAGTACCATGTCACAATAACTCACTATCTTTAACAATAGCCACAACACAACATCATACACAATACACAGCCTAGTTAGTCTAAGGTCTAGAATCACTACTCAAAACACATTTTTGAGTAGTGATCATTTTCTTCTCATCCTTACATCCTTATAATTCAGATTCAAAACGGTAGAATATTGTGCTTAACCACTTAAAACTGCAGGGTGCCCCTATTTTCGGCATGGCTCAAATGCAGCTACAAAGTAAATGCTCACGTCTAAATCCTGCATTAACTAACAGATAAAGGTGGGGGGAATAAATCCCTAACCACCAGGCACGAAGGGAACTACTGCGATCTTCAAACATGCATGCTATACTTGAATAGGTTACTCTAGTTTCTCACTCATGAATAGATATTGATGTATTTTCAATACATCATTTTCCCTTTGAGAGCAAAGTGGGAACTTTAACAAACACACAGACTATAATAATAAATGTGCAGTCGTGACAAATTAATTCTCTCTTGTTTCCGCAGCAAGTGTACAAAAGACCCAGGTTGGTGTAATTAGGAGCCTTTCAGTTGCAAATCGCAAGGCTCGGAGAATTGTGGACTGTGTACTGCTTGAGTATGTACATCAGTCTCTGACTCTCTGAGCATGGATTACCCCACATTCAAGTGGGTTTTAGTCAACCAAACAGGTGTGAATACAACCTCCATAATTCAGTGGGTCAAGCTATACGAAGGTTTTACCATAGTGTGGAGTTTTCTGTTAATAGGTGGGAAAGACTCACTATAGACCACAACAATGGTTTTAGGCACGAGTGCTGATCCAGTTTCTCTACTCGACCTGAACGTGGACTATCTGTCAGATTCATGACTCTGACTGAAAACTGCAGAGTCACGCCCAGGAGGAGATTCAGCTGCGCAGACAGTGTTTTGCAAAAAGCCACGTCTGTCTGTGTCAGCTGATGGTGCATATGCATGAACACTGCGCGTGCATGTGCACATTGACACACACGCAATGCTTTCACGGGTGGATTATGACTCTCTCTGTGTGTGTGTGTGTGTGTGTGTGTGTGTGTGTGTGTGTGTGTGTGTGTGTGTGTGTGTGTGTGTGTGTGTGTGTGTGTGTGTGGATTCTCTGCGTTTCCTTTTGGGCACTGAAAGCCACTGGGTATTATTATTTTCTTAATGATTGTTTATTGAGCATAATCTGCACTTTTAATCAAGGGACCATTGCAATGTGCGCCTGGCACTTTTCTTTCCTGTTGATGCTGCCGGCTGTTTATGTGGAAACAAAGCAGGACAATGTGGTTGTTCTGTTCGGCCATTGCCCGAGCGGATCAGGATGATTATGTTCATAATTGAGAAATATAGAAAAAGGCTGTGTTTCCCAAACAATGGGGACGACCCATTTGTATGGGTGGTAAGTAAATATCCCTATTTTATGTTTCCTACAAAAAGAGATTCTCACTTATTTCATTAATTTCTAATGCTCATTTTTGTAATTTTGTTTCTTGAGCTGAAACCTTATCACCTTATCACCTTATCTGAAGGAGACATGGAGGAGAGAGATGCTAATTAGTTTCAGTGAGTGAATTAATTTACCGCATGAATCGTAGCACCTTATTCTGGGTTGTATATTGGGTGTAGTAGATATACAAGCCCATGCACAACGCATCTGTAAATCAGCAATTTATTTATTTTACAAAGAGACTTAGCTATATACCGGTATATCTTGCGTGTGACTATGGCATTGTATCCGAAACGTTAATGACTTGCGCAAGCAGAGCGCGCAAGTAATTTCGCCCGGTCTCTTCACCGTGACAGCCAACCCGCCCATACGTATACATAATCAGTAAAAATAAAATAGCAAATTGTGCCTGATCTGCTGGGACCAGAGTACGTGGTGTGTATATGTATGACTAGCTCTCAATAATGACGTAAGAAATATGGTCATTTGTGTAATCTGGTCCCAGCAAACCAGGCACAGATTTGCTGTTTTTCTGGCATACGCATCAAATGGCGGGACGGCTGTCACGTTTTGGCGCAAAGTAACCACAGTATACCGCTAATCAACTTACAACTACAGAATCTATATAGTATATGTATATGTATACGTATGTCTTACGTCATCATTTAGAGCTAGTCATACATATACACACCAGCCTGATCTCTGGTCCCAGCAGATCAGGCACAATTTTCTATTTCATTTTACTGATTATGTATATAGTATACGTATGACTATATAGATAGAAACTTGAACCATACTTAATAATACTAGGTGTTTATATACATAAAGTAGGTAGGTAGCAAATAGTTACACCTAATAATTATACATTTCAAACGTTCCTTCACAGAGATACTGAGATTTGACAGTTTACAGCGGTCGAAAGTACTTGCGCGCTCTGCTTGCGCAATAGTTGGCCATTTATGGCCTACTAGTGTGCAACAAGCAAGTATGCACTCGACGGAGTGCAGTTCTAGTTGTTACTAGGAAGAACTGAATTCTAGATATCTTGAAATACAATTTCTACTAGTAAAAATATTACTATGGTCCTGGGCCGTGGTTCAGTGGTCCAGGCACCTTGGACGGTAGTCCGAGTCTGGCAGTGTGCTGCGGGTTCGACTCCCGATCCCGACGGCCTTTACTGCATATCACCCCCCCATCTCTTTCCCTATTTCCTGTCAGCCTACTATAAAGAATATATAAAATAAAGGCAAAATCCGCAAAAAAAAAAGTTAAAAAAGAATGTTGGGCTTAGAGAATGTATTAGTGTATTCTCCGTTATGCACATGCAATATTAAAAATGAATAAAGCACCAAAAGGGGCCGATGGCTGTGAACGGTAATCAAACGTCAATGTCAAGGAGTTAATTACAATTACAGTGAGAATGCAGTTTTGACTAGGAGAAACATGGTTTTGCATCTAAAACATATATTACAGATATGAGGGTGGTTCGATTCAAAGTTAAAACGGTTTGCCATAATGTGTCTCTGAGCTGATTTGACTTTTTCTTTTTTTTACTTTAAAAAGGAGAATTGCTAGAAGGTTTTCTTACCTTTATTTGTAGTTGTTACGTCTCCACCAAAGAGGTCCAGGTGTTATTTTGTACAAAAGTGCATGATTGGCTATGTCCCACTAATATAAGCCCTCAATGGGGGTTGGGTTTTTGTGCTAATTCGCTTATTTCCATCGAAATAAGTAGTAAAGTGTGCCGCTTGGGATACTATTTAGTATTTACATTATGAAGAGAGGATATATACAAACACAATTGATTTTTGAGCGATGGAAATAAGTGAATTAGCACAACACCCCAATGCCCCATTCAATTCAATTCAATTCATTGAGGGCTTATGGTAGTGGAAATAGCCAATAATGCACTTTTGCACAAAAGAACACCTGGACCTCTTTGGTGGGGACATAACTACAAATAAAGGTAAGAAAGCCTTCTAGCATGGAATTCTCCTTTTAAAAAAAACGTTTTAAAATACGTCAATGTAGATCGGCTAGTTCAACTATTTTAAAATGTTTTTCAAAATAGTAAAACATGGGAAATAAGTTTAGGGAGGTAAGGGATATAAGGAGGGCCCTTAGAGGGGTAGAGAAGGGGGAAAAGGAGCACCCGGGAGACCCCGGTCAACTAAGGTTTAATGAACAAAGACTACAGGCAAGTCACACACTGCCACAATGAATTGTAAGATGATGGTGGTAAATCTTGGAGAGAAAAAAAAATAAGAAAAAAACCCCATAAGAAACCAACTTGGATTTCACAGTCATCGGTTGTTTGTATTTTGCCTTGAAGGAAGTGCATGAGATGGTTTGCAATTTCCGTTTGAGTGCTGCAGGGGGATTCACGATTACAAATTTATAGAGCTTTTAAATTATTCATGTATTTTTTTTAACTACTTAAAAAAACATCTAAAAAGGAAAATCGATTGATGCCAGCTTGCTTTAAAAATATGCCACTGTCTGTCTGTCTGTCTGTCTGTCTGTCGGTGGGGGTTCCTCACTGGCAGGTGAGTCAGTATGGATGCAGTGACAACATAGAAATGTGTCTGGGGATGAATCAATTGGCATAACGACTAAACTGGGGAGAAAAGGGGATCAAAATAATTGGCTACTAAATAATTGGCTACTAAAAAACAAAAACAAAAAAAGCAAAGACCTTCCCAGATAAAACTAGAACTGCACTCCGTCGACTCGAGTGCATACTTGCTTGTTGCACACTAGTAGGCCATAAATGGCCTACTAGTGGCCTACCATGGCCTACCATAAATGGCCTACTAGTGCGCAAGAAGAGCGCGCAAGTACTTTCGACCGCTACAAATGGTCAAATCGCCGTCCCTTTGGAGGATGTCACCACCGCAGTCCCCCGTGTCCCCTCGCAGGATGAAGAAGCCTCATTGGATATGGGTTTTATTTAGTCCTTTCCGACGACAAGTCTCTTCCTCACTCCAGTGCCT
This sequence comes from Protomyctophum bolini, assembly GCF_963924005.1. Taxonomy (NCBI): domain Eukaryota; kingdom Metazoa; phylum Chordata; class Actinopteri; order Myctophiformes; family Myctophidae; genus Protomyctophum; species Protomyctophum bolini. The sequence goes on from NC_137885.1 coordinate 23,018,165, forward strand.
CCGCAGCTGGCACTTGTTGGCTCCATCTGTTAACCCATTCTGACCTGAGATCAGATTCATACGAGGTTTCCACTGGACACACACTGGTCTGATGAACCCATTCTGACCTGAGATCAGATTCTAAAAATGTCAGTCATTCTTCGATTTTTCAAAAATAGCAGACCTACAAGCTCGTAGCGCGCCACTCGGTGGCGCGCTATGAGCTTGTAGATCTGCTATTTTTCAATAGCTAAAGCATAACATGATGCTATCACCAAAATGGGTTCCCGGTCAGAATGGGTTAAGGGTATTGTCTATGTGCTTGGTGATCCAGAACTCATTATAATCCCACCTCCCCCTATACACTATTGTTCTTCTGCTAATATGGAGGCTCTGATGCAATCTGTCTCAAGTTTTTCCGTTTTCTTTTTTTTAACGCACAACTTTGAGCGGAAAGCTGACTGAGGAGGAAAGAATGCATTCCTTGTGTCGGGTGTTTTCCAAGAAGAGTTCTGCCTGATAATATGCGCGGCCGTACGTACGGCGGTGCCGTGTGCCCAGAATAGCCAGTCTGCAAGCTATAGGTTTGCGAGCTTGCGAATTGGCTATTTTGGTCGCGTGACACCGCACCAAATCAGGCTTTCCGTATGCAGACAGAGCAGAGAAAATAGGTTTCCCACGTGTATGCGTAAAGGCCGCCGAACGGGCCACTTTGAGAATGCATGTCAGTATGCGCGAGATAAACTTCATGAAACGCCGGGGCAAATATTGAATCGCAACATGCAAAAAGGAGACAAATATGCAGTGAGACAAAACCGCGATAAGATAAAGCAATCCCATATATGCAGTACAGCACATTGGCTCTCCGCCCCTTATCTGGAGCAGATTGCAAATGTGCCTCATCAGCTATTCACAGTATCAGCTCTACAGATGATTGCTCACAGTCAGACAGCAATTGTTATAACTTGCATTGTGCAAAAACGTGCAGGTAGACGTGACCCGAGTATACACACAATATGTGTTTAATCTACCGTAATATGTGGGACATTATGCATAAGCAAGGGTATATGCAGATATCCTGCTGGAGGCTCTCTTTTACCTAGTAGCTATAGAGTATGTGCAAGTAAAGAAATGTGACAACTAGTGTAGTATGCACAGTAGGCCTTAGGTAAAGAAAGTACATGTATAACATATGTCGCACAATGAGCAGAATTATGGGCAGAGCTCTGCATAACCATTAGTTCAGTGCAAAAGCAGCAGATGGACACAGTTGTCCACAGTGGTAGACAGAGTATAGTATATACTGAAGTACATACTCAAGCAGGCTATTCAAAAGTACAAATGAAGTAAATTATCTTAATAAGTAAATAAATACATAAATACATTGTGCAAATACCAGATCTACAAGCTCACAACGTGTCGCATATTACTATTTGAAATGTACAGTAGTGGAGTGAAAGCACATGTGCCTGCAAAGAAAACAAATACTCCACAAATGTGCTAAAGTAACAGTACTCAAGTGAGTGCACTTTGTTACTGTCCAACTCTGGCCTCAGGTACAGAAAGTGTGTAAACAACATGTGTTGCCCAATGTGCAGTATTATGGATGCACAGAGCCCTGCATAAACATAACTAATTTCAAAATAACAGATAAAATAACAAATAAGTGTAGATCATTTTTGAATAGACAACGTATAAAATAAAGCTGGTTATTGTACAAGTACAAGTATCTCAAAACATTACTAAGGTAGCCTATACCTGAGTAAATGTACTTGCTTTCCACCACTTTCCACCAAGTTCTCAGAGTCAGGGGTCAGGACACTCTGTAATGGGTTTCAATCAATGGGTGAGCCTTCATGGCTGGCAAGGCTCTAACAGAAAGAAAAACTGTTTCCTTCGTTCAACCCTCCACATTTAATTTGAGTTTGAGGTCTCTTCATGCTACCTTAGCGCTGCCCTTCATTTACCCGTTAGCAGAAACAGCTCACAACGCACTAAAATTAGCTAGCAGTTCAAAGACTGCCTGCGAGCCTTGCTGCAGTTCTAATAACATGCTTTTTATTCAAATTGACTGTCTTGGATCAATTTATGATGGATTAAGCAGGTCTATAATTTATACTTCTGAATAGAGATGGTTTATCAGTGTGTGAGGGATGTTAAAAGTAAGACCTAACAACTGTGTATAATAGTATAATATAAAAAATATAACAAAACATAACATGATAGAGCAACTGTTTTCCAAAAACAAACATACAAACTGAAATTGTACTCGTATGGATATAAAGCATCAACTGACGGTGGAAAAAGTACTACTTTACCCAAGAGTACAATTTTTATTTAAAAATGTTCCTTTTTTGCTCGATGTAACGTTAATGTAACTCAATAAATGGCAAAGAGTCACATACCTGACAAAATCGCCAGGGTGGTTTGTTCATTTTTGGAACACATCTTATATGACGCGATCACAGATTTGCCTATGGGAAATACAGAACATAACATGACCCAGGAGTAGTGGGAGCCACGTCAGAACTATGGTACAGTCTACACTACAGTACCTACAGTATATAATATACTATAATTAAACCGATGCATCTTTTAGACGCTTTGTCTTGTTCGTGATTAAAAATAATCAAAATACACGACTGAGGCGAGCAAGCGTTATAATACATACTTGCATGTCTCAAGAGCACACAGCTGCTTGCACTCAGTGTTCAACAAATATGCTTTGTCTTTCTTGACAACAAATCCAACAGCGTCTGGACGCGTTTCTTCCACTTTGTTTAATTAGTGCCGATGACACTAATCAAGCCTAATTGATGTGATTATCGGAACGCAAACTGCGGCATATTGATTGGCCACCTATATACAATGGACAAAGCGTGCTGGTGCATTCATTGGCAGAGTGTCACACTTAGCTGTGTGTTTGTTTGCCCATGCAAAGGACAGTATGTTTTCAGTTACTGGACCCAGAAATCAAAGTTATTTGGGACCATCAGTTTGCTGTCTGCAGACAGCCCATGGTCCGGGTATAGTTGTTACCTCTTTACAAGGCACTCTCAAAGCAAGCTTCTGCCTTCTTAATATGGCCGTGTATCGTAACAGGTAATATTTAAAATCCTGCAACCGCAAATTACCCCAGCCCTAATAGATGTCTCTGCCTGCTAGGTCGATGAATAATGCAAATGAAACTAATTCTTCCTGACCCGGTGCCAAGCATAATGCACATTTATATGCCTTGTCGGTGGAAGATGTGGGGGATTCTCATTATGCGAAGGAAGCAATCTGTGTATTTTAATAATGGGGACTAACAGAACTTGACCTCTCTTTCATACCAGTTCTGGCCTTACCTTATCTGACTTCCTGTGAGGTTTCGAAGATTGCCTCTTAATATTGAACGGAAAGCTGAGAACAGCTAGGACCTCTACCTCCTTCTTCTTAGTCTTCTTCTTCTTCAGATATTTCCAGACACTTGGCAGTCTTTCATTCTATTTTGAGTGTTCAGAATGTCATTACAATCCGATATAGAGAGCTCAAAATAAAGTCAAACACAGACTCAAAGGACCACTTCATCCATTTACAACCCATCTTCACATAATTGGTCCTCCCGGATTGGATCAAATTACACTTAATTCATTCAAATAAGTCCTTATTTATAGCTTTGATGAAAATATTAAGAGAGATGCTTCATGCAACATTCTGTCTGCCTGGGATGGTAGCAGATCGCTCCACACATGTGTCTCACTGCATGCAGCATCACCTCAGTTAGCCATATCAACCCTAGCTGGTAAAAACATACACTCTTGTGAAGTGAGGGGTGCCTGGTAATGTTGAAACGAAGCATCATTTTGACTTTTAGAAGCCTGCACATATGCCACTATAAGATACGCCCGAGAATATACACGGACAACAACAAGAAACAACACGGAACAACTAAACAACCCACAACCTGCCCAGCACGGAAAACACACTTTCAGCGGGGGAAAAACAGACACACTCGGATCACACACACACACACACGTGTGGCATGGAGAAACAACAACATGGACTGCTTGTCGGTAGATGGGAGCATACGCCACAGGGGAACGATATTCTAGTGCGTTACAATATAAGAATGAACTGTTAATGTATTAAAATGTGAAGCAAGGGGCGCTCTTATCATCATACGTCATCTCATTCCGCACAATTTGCGTCATCAATGTTTGTGTTACGCAATGTTTGCGTTTATACGAACAGTCAAAATTCATTGTCAGTGGCATTTAATGTTTGTGCTAGGACAGATTTTGAGGTACACACACACACACACACACACCAAAAGCTGGACATATAAGGGGCTATCGGCCCTCAAAAAACGGAAGCAGTAGATTGGCCACATGATGTCTCATGCATTTAGTCTCCTAAACAAACATTAAAGTCTTGGCTCGCAAACGATAAGTGCTTATCTACTGTATAAGCTTGCAACGTGTTGAGGTTGTGAGGTTGCAGATCAGCAATTACTGCTATTTGTCATACAACAAAGACACAAAGTACAGTATTATAAGGTGTATGTCAATCCACTTTTGGGACTGGCATTGCCGGTGTGTGTGTGTGTGTGTGTGTGTGTGTGTGTGTGTGTGTGTGTGTGTTCTTGTAGTATAAGGCATCAGTCAGTCCTGGACGGGTTGCTTCCTTGAGGGGCTTGTTTCCGTTTGATGAATAGTCATTTAGACAATGTAGACGGCCTGCAGAGATGATGTGCTCCAATCATAGCCATAGGAAATGCCACTTCTTATTTATTTTTCAATTAAAAATGACATTCTGAGAAACGACAGCCCATCATTCCCACACTGCCCTGTGTTATGCATTCATGTATTTATGCATTTGTTTATTTATTTATTTCCACGGCAGTTTCGACAAGGAACGGTTGCCCCTGACAGTAAACAATACTGCTGGAAGGCTGCCAAAGTTACAGCAGACACAACCCTGGAAAATCAGATAAAATCGGGACTCGTGCCGCTATCTCCGCCGCCATCAAGAGCGCCACCGGTGTATCACCTCCATCCATCGTCTCAAGTTACAACGTTACGCCTTGCTTTACTCCCGATATCCGCTATCTGGTTAAGTCACGAAGGAACGCATATCATCTCAATTTGGTATTGATTCCGCCGGTAATTAGGCATAATTTAATTTCAAGTCAACGTCCCGGTCTCAGCTCGCACCACCCGAAATCCCCCCCCATCCCCAAAAAAGAAAATCTAATATTTCTCACTTTTTTTAAACCCAGAGGAAATCCGATCTGGCGGCTTTTAAGCCCCATGAACATCTAATTTCGGTAAATTCTGCTGCTCCCCAGATGAACTCGTCCGAAAAAAGCACGCCTACATTTTCTATCCCGGGGATGCGGAGGTAGGTAGGGGGGGGGGGGACACACCGCTTCATCAGCGCGGGGCTGTTCTAGATGAGCACATTGAAAAGCACAAGGAAGCATGTTTGTTGTGCGCACGCGCACATCTGCTGCAGGCATGCGTCTGACCTGCAGCTGAACCCGTCTGAGACAACCTCTGCGTTATATTAAGAGTCCGCTGTCAAATACCAAAGACTAATTGAAAGATATACGTGATGCTGCCGCTTAAAAAAAGAAAAAAAAAGATTTTTGCCGAGCATGCAGGTTTTATTTCCAAGTTATAGAGTTTATATTGTTGCTGTCGGGCAGAAACCTCTTAACTCGATACCTTTTTTTTATGTTTTTTTGTTATAAAAACTAAATTGCAGATTAATTTAACTATTTTCACACAAAAGTAGTGAAAATAGCCGATCTACAAGTTCACAAGAGGTCACATCGGAACACGTTGTGAACTTGTAGACATGCTTTTTTCACTATTTTAAAATGCTTTTTTTATAATGATAAAAAAAGGAACCGATTTGAACATCCGAGGTTTCCACCCGGCAGCAACGATATATAATAGTGTATACGATGGTGTTGAAGTAAAATAACTAGGAGAGCTGCTGTCCACCCACCAAATCAGCCGTCTCTATACTGTGCAGCGTTGGGTTTGGGTTCCGTTCTGACGCCTTCATTTCACACTGTTAAGCTCAGCGTCACTTCCCGGGAACATTCTCATTATTGCTTCAGACCCAACAACAACACGGGTGGAGTCCGTCAAGCAGTGGTGGAAAAAGTATGCATTTTCCTCCAGTCTCTGAGGGGGTAGCCTCGGACAACCAGACGTTTTTATTTCCAGGGACAAAAAAACTGAGGGGGGGGGGGTCCCCAAAACTAATTTGGAGGCAGAGGGGTTGTCGAGAAAAAAATAAAAAAATCACACCTGTGTGAACTGAGTGGTGCAACTCCCCTCTCTTCTCCCCCCCCCCCCCCCCCCCCCCCCCCCTCCCTCCCTCCTCTCACTCATTAGCAGGCAACAGTGCCATTAGCAGCACTAATACTATCTCTCTCTCTCTGTTTCTGGCACAACAGCGCCCCTACTGGTACGGTAGTCATAGTTATACTGGTGATCATGAACCAACACATGCATAGGAACACAGATAGGTGAACACGGACATTGCTGTTCCTTGGAGTGGTTGCACCACTCAAAAACTAAAATCACATCTGCACAATGCGTCTGAGTGATCACTGCTCTGCAAGCTGATACACACGCATGCACTCACGCACACACACACACTCGGTACTGAATGAGTGGCGCAGAAAATGTGTGTGCCAATAAACTTCAATTAATTTCTTACATGCATATATTAAGCGAGCGCACAATAATACAACAGTTTATTTTGTTTTTAACTCAACAGCCTTAAATCTCTTCTGACAGACTTGCCGACAGAATGCTCGAGGCTTACTAGCCGTGCCCGATAAGTGTGTAACAGCATGCTTTTAGAACACGACGCAGCTCCGATTGACTTTTAAAACTTGTTTTGTCTGTAAATTCAGACATTAACAATCGCCATTGGCATTTTTATAGAAACGGATTTACGACCATACTCTGTTGTCGAGAACACGGGATTGAAACACTTTTAGGTGATTGAGCGACTATATGAGGTTCATTCACGTCCACATTTCAGCCAGATTGTCAGTGCTGTCAGTTTGACACACATGCAAAAATAATGCATACACTGGACCAACAGGTGAACACAAATGGAAATTAAAATCATGATTTTGCTAATAGACTATAACGGACACAGGTGGGGAACTTAACTAATCAAAGGGTATGTGAGACAAGACAGACAACAGCCGTGCACATGCAGAACAAAGGAACATTTCTTCAATTTAAGGTACCATAAAGACAAGAACACGCTACAAAATATAATACAGAAATACAGAGCCTGACAAAGGTATAGGGTGTCTTGTCCAGGCATCTGCTAGCTAGAGCACCCACCACTGGATACGCATCCAGGGCTATGAGAGTTTCATTACAGTGACTGCCCGTCACCGTCACATCGCCCCTGAGTGGAACATCTCAAACTTTTTTTATGAATCACATACTAGCACAAATCTGGCAGAGGGACGTAAGGAGGTGGTGTTGGAGTGGAATTTGTAGAAGCCTGTAGGTATCTAGTACAATTCCTGTCTGTCACAACAGAGAACCCTTGAAATAGTGTGAATGCAGTCAGCGAAGCTAGACTGTGGCAACAAATTGGATGCTTTGCACACAACACATTTAGCGTCACAGAAAGCAACAGACGGTTGGAGTGACGTGCCCACAAGTGGCAAACATGGAATCCAAAGCTGCTCCATTGCTCAAAAACGCTTTGTGGACACGTCGCCTGAAGCCATATATCTTCCCTATAGTGTATATACAGCAGTTGACCAATCAATGCGAGCTAAACTGCCACCACAAACTGAACTGTCACCATGAGGGACCTGAAATCACCCCATCAAAAAACGCAACCTAAAATTGTCTCCCAAGGCCAGGCAGCAGCACCTACTGTTTTCTCAGAAAACTCCCTTCCCACACCACCAAGCAGCAGCAGAACTATACCAACATGTATTTGATGGGGCAAGCGTGCGTGCGTGCGTGCGTACATTCATCGCGGGTCCTGCATGGCTGTTTTAAACTCTATAGTGGCCAACCAACACATCCCTTCCATGCATCTTCCATGTCTCCCCTGGCGCGTCCCATGCAGGTTCCCAGCAGGGGTATTGCTATAGTAGCTGATTGCCGTGGCGTCGGCAGCACCGCACCGCCGCTTTAGCCCGTAATCCTCCAAAGGGCAGCGAGCCATGAAGAGGCCTTGTAAGTGTACAAAGCACTCTAAGCCCTGCTTTTCCATAGCACTTAACCACACCATTATTAGCATGGCAGTATCTGTGAGAAGAACCCCGTCTTTCCACTCACCACTTGGCTAAAGTGCATAAGGACCCACTGCTAGGGGTGTGTGATTTGACCAGCAGAGAGCTGTGAAGGGGAGGGGAGGAACGGTGTGGCTGGGGCGGCGAAGCACACTGCCGCGCGGGGTGACAATCAATGACTCCATGGGTGGGAATTCGCCCCCAAGTCCATGTCTGCAAGTACAGTACTCCTGACAACACCACCACACATGCAAACTGTAGGTGTACACTTCATGTCCGATTACAAGCCATGGATAACAATGGATGTTGCCACTTGTTCACAAATGCATGCATTGCGTGCACAGCAGCACGCTTTCACACACACACACACACACACACACACACACACACACACACACACACACACACACACACACACACACACACACACACACACACACACACACACACACACACACACACACACACACACACACACACACACAAGAATACGTTAGCGATTGACAGACAGGCACCGCGCATAACGGCACCACGCACCAGTCTTAGCACTGTGGCCCCCAAGGAAGTGTGCTCACTCACGACCGCGTGGCCACAAATCGCTCAAATTCCCTCGTATAAAGTTTGCAGATTACAGACAACGATGAGAAGGGCCTATACGTCAGCTTAAGGACCACCCGTCCTCCCGGGGCCCATAAAAAGTTTTAAAAATACCATTTTGAGTGATATAGGCCTAGAAACATAGGTATTTCAGAAAACTGTCATTTTTTTTTCAGGCCTAAAAGCCCAGCACATCTCTTGAACCGAGCTGCGAGCCATGCAGGACCTGGAAACCCAGAGGAGTAGATACTCAGAGGACCATCAAAGACCCTGTACTCAGCCCCACTATGGCCCGGTTCACTGGAAAATGGTAGCAGACCATTATAGGTCTCTCTCCATGCCGGCTCAGTGGCAGTTCCTATATCCCCAGGCCATACGACGTCTGAAACTCATCTAAGTGATATAATCTGTACTACAGTTTACACATATACAGACTGTGCAGATGTCATCCACACTGAGTGTGTAGTGCCTTTTGAGATATTTACTGCTATGTTCCGGTATTACACTGCACTTTAGAATGTTCACCCGTCTCTCTGTCTGTGTGCGTGTGCGTGTGCGCATGCATGTATAAACCTGCATATAGGATTGATATTTGAAGAATTATATTGCAATATCTGTCTTGGGAGATATTAACCATTCTCAGAATCCCAAAATGCACAGAAACATGCCCTTATGACCCCCTTGTGTGGAACGATTTGCATAATGTAACTCTGACTATCGCAGAATTCGCCACGCGTGGTCATATACATTCACATACAATAAGAGAGAGAGTTGGGGGGGGGGGGGGGGGGTAACGACAAGATGTGTATACTGTATGAATAACGGAGAGGAAGAAAACAACAACACGATGTGTTGTTAGTGATTAGGATCGGCTGAGACGTTCAAAGGCTTTCATCTCTCTGAACTCCTGAGCAGCGGTGTGGCAAAGAATTACGGAGCAAGTTTGACATGACAGATATTTTCAGCGAGCAAACCAAACCCTCACCCTCTAGTCTATGGCATGCCCTACCGACCCCACACAACACCCCCGCCTTCTGCTGCTTTGATGTTGATGGCAGTTAATCACTGGAACATCACGGGGAAAGGGAAAGAAATATATAATAAAAAGCCCTTACAATAGATTTGCTGCTTTTGTTTATTTTCCAAGTCTCTCTCTCTCTCTCTCTCTCTCTCTGAGATGTAGCTCTCGTTAATTCTTGCCTTGCAGCGTGGTTGGATACATGCAACCCCCCCTGTTTTCATTTCTCCCTCCCTTTGTATTTGTCGTGGCCCATTGTTTTTTATTAGTGGGACAATAACCAGCAACCACAGTTCATGAAGGGGAATGGCCTGATCCGACAGCCATGAAATTAATTTAGTCTCCCAAAAAACTACATTTTGCTACTAGACACTGTCGTACGTATTAAATAGGGCTTATGCCGTCAACGACATGTACAATTGCCACTTCATACCACCTCAAGCCGTTCATACCGCTTCAGTCCTCAGCTTTAGATATTAACTGAATATTTAAGGTCCGTGGTCACATTGCAAAACCACTACGAATACGGTCCATTTGTATAATGGCAGCTGGTCCATGGCGGGAAATGATACTTTTTTTAAAAATAAATACAAAATACAAATACAATACATAATTCCAAATAGTCCAATTTTAAGAAAACTTTAAACTAATGGGCATAGTGTGGGGCGCAAAAGCCCCCACATCAGTGTTGCTGGCATCATGCAGCCGTAATCCACTTACCTCTGCTCATTATCTCCTGTCCAGTGATACATGTTGATTGAAATATGATAGCCATCTCAGATTGAATTAGTGACAAGGTCACCCCCGCAACCTTCTTGCATATTAGAGCGGAAATGTCTTAACCCATTCTGAACGGGAACCCATTTTGGTGTTGGCATCATTTTATGCTTTAGCTATTGAAAAATAGCAGATCTACAAGCTCATAGCGCGCCACCGAGTGGCGCGCTACGAGCTTGTAGGTCTGCTATTTTTTGTAAAATCGAAGAACGACTGACATTTTCAGAATCTGATCTCAGGTCAGAATGGGTTAATCAGACCCAGTGTGTGTCCAGTGGAAACCTCGTATGAATCTGATCTCAGGTCAGAATGGGTTAAATAGCACAGCGCGCAGCTTACAGCTAAGGGGCCGCTCCATCGTGTAATTGGATGCCGGATGCAGGGTAAGCAAACGAGCTATGTTTAGAGGCTCTCAGGCCCGTTCTTCACATCAAAGATGCGTATCGATCCGACAATGATTCATAAATCCAGATGCATTCATGGGGAGAGGCTAATGGATGCCAAGGGCATGCTCACACGTCGACTGTAAAATGTAAACAAACATTGTGTGTTGCTGGGATGTCCTGGGGCCTGTTTCACGAATCTTGGATTAACTAATCCAGGATATAGGCCAAAGCCACTCCAACTACCCCACAAATATAGTTTACATTTTACCACTACTATTAACTTAAAACAGAATTCTTAATATTGTAAGCATAATGATATTGTCGCATTGTGATATTTGGCCATAACTCCCTCCTCTGAGGGAGCTACCTTTGGGGAAGGGGGTTGTTGTCCAGACAGGGGCCAGACTGGTGAGGGTCATGGGTTCATGTAGCATGCCAAAGTTTGTGCTATTGCCATTGAGAATGCATTGGGCGTTTAAGTTAAATAACTCAGAAACTACAAAACATTTCAAAGTAAAAAGTTCCAGCATGTGTCTCCAATTTTACAAAGTGTGAATGGAGTTTCTAGGTGAAAGTGATTTTTTGAAGTGCCACTATCTGCCTATAAATGTCTCAAATTTGAAATTTCTAAAACTATGAAACATTTCAAAGATTCCTTTTCAGGCACACATGTCCACCGTAGGATGAACCTAAATAGGTTTGAATGGGGTTTCTAGGTGTAAGTATGTAGGACTAGTAGTGGGTGAAACGTTACAATGGTAATATGTTGTAAAACAATGAGTAATGGTAATATTTAGTGGTTTTCACTTTTACAAAAAAATATAATAATAATATAATATAATAATTATTCTTAACCGTGCACTTGCACGACAGCAAACCTATTCATGGGGAACATTCACCAAAAGCAGCTGATCTACAAGCTCACAAGCTGTCATGATGTTGTGCAGCCTATATATTTTAGTTATTTGATTTTATATAGTGCTTAAATTAGTCCTTTAATGCAGACCG